>NC_091282.1:757137018-757479102 GCF_032444005.1 Ranitomeya imitator | reverse complement strand
AGTCATCACCCCAAATTACAGATTATGCTACTGTATGGCAAGTTGACTTAAAAGGCTTGTCCAGAATAAGAAAAAAAAAATTTTTTCCCCCAAAATAGTGCCACTCTCGTCCAAAGACCATTTTTTGTATTTCCTCAAAGTCCTATTCACTTGAATGGGCATGCTAATTCATATTAGACTTGCAACTTTTCACTCTCCTATTAGTATCCTCTTAGTTATAAAATCCAGATTTCTGTGATTACAGGACTTTATAACAGTGCCCAGGCTGCTATAATTACAAATCTCTATGACAGTGCCCAGGCTGCTGTATCTACAGGTCTTTGTGACAGTGCCAAAGCTGCTGTAATTACAAACTTTATGTCAGTACTTGGGCTGTTGTAATCACAGGTCTTTATCACAATGCCAAGGCTGCTATAATGACAAGACTGTAACAGTGCCCAGGTTGCTGTAATCACAGGTCTTTATGACAATGCCCAGTCTGCTATAATGACAAGACTATGACAGTGCCCAGGCTGCTGTAATCACAGGTCTTTATGACAATGCCCAGTCTGCTATAATGACAAGACTATGACAGTGCCCAGGCTGCTGTAATCACAGGTCTTTATGACAGTGCCCAGGATGCTATAATTTCAAGACTCTATGACAGTGCCCAACCTGCTGTAATCAGAGGTCTTTATGGCAATGCCCAGGCTGCTGTAATGACAAGACTATGACAGTGCCCATTTCAAAAACCTGACCTGCACATCCAAACATAGACACAGTGTGAACAGGTGCTGAACCCAGAGTCGCCAACTCGCATATAGTTAAGTAAATAAGGCAGCACACTGCAGCGCTAAAACATGCAAACTTGAAACACGAAATTTGAACTGCATTACTGCACTAGAAATATGAAAAATGAGAGCTTTTAGCGCATAAAAATGGCTGCCTTATTTACTTCACTATATACGAGTTGGCGACTCTAGGTTTAGCACCTGTTCACACTTAGTCTATGTTTGGATGTGCAGGTCAGGTTTTTGAAATGTATTCTCTAGCCTTCTGATCGTGCACTCCGCCTCCTAGCTTCAGGTGTTTTAATTACAGCAGGTCCAATACCCCTCCACAGAGAGAGAGAATTTTAGTCTAAGAAGAGGTTTCACATGTACCCATTCAGATGGTGTAAAGTGGCTACCAGGTACATATACAGTGGGGCAAAAAAGTATTTAGTCAGTCAGTAATAGTGCAAGTTCCACCACTTAAAAAGATGAGAGGCGTCTGTAATTTACATCATAGGTAGACCTCAACTATGGGAGACAAACTGAGAAAAAAAAATCCAGAAAATCACATTGTCTGTTTTTTTAACATTTTATTTGCATATTATGGTGGAAAATAAGTATTTGGTCAGAAACAAACAATCAAGATCTCTGGCTCTCACAGACCTGTAACTTCTTCTTTAAGAGTCTCCTCTTTCCTCCACTCATTACCTGTAGTAATGGCACCTGTTTAAACTTGTTATCAGTATAAAAAGACACCTGTGCACACCCTCAAACAGTCTGACTCCAAACTCCACTATGGTGAAGACCAAAGAGCTGTCAAAGGACACCAGAAACAAAATTGTAGCCCTGCACCAGGCTGGGAAGACTGAATCTGCAATAGCCAACCAGCTTGGAGTGAAGAAATCAACAGTGGGAGCAATAATTAGAAAATGGAAGACATACAAGACCACTGATAATCTCCCTCGATCTGGGGCTCCACGCAAAATCCCACCCCGTGGGGTCAGAATGATCACAAGAACGGTGAGCAAAAATCCCAGAACCACGCGGGGGGACCTAGCGAATGAACTGCAGAGAGCTGGGACCAATGTAACAAGGCCTACCATAAGTAACACACTACGCCACCATGGACTCAGATCCTGCAGTGCCAGACGTGTCCCACTGCTTAAGCCAGTACATGTCCGGGCCCGTCTGAAGTTTGCTAGAGAGCATTTGGATGATCCAGAGGAGTTTTGGGAGAATGTCCTATGGTCTGATGAAACCAAACTGGAACTTGTCGTGTTTGGAGGAAAAAGAATACTGAGTTGCATCCATCAAACACCATACCTACTGTAAAGCATGGTGGTGGAAACATCATGCTTTGGGGCTGTTTCTCTGCAAAGGGGCCAGGACGACTGATCCGGGTACATGAAAGAATGAATGGGGCCATGTATCGTGAGATTTTGAGTGCAAACCTTCTTCCATCAGCAAGGGCATTGAAGATGAAACGTGGCTGGGTCTTTCAACATGACAATGATCCAAAGCACACCGCCAAGGCAAAGAAGGAGTGGCTTCGTAAGAAGCATTTCAAGGTCCTGGAGTGGCCTAGCCAGTCTCCAGATCTCAACCACATAGAAAACCTTTGGAGGGAGTTGAAAGTCCGTGTTGTCAAGCGAAAAGCCAAAAACATCACTGCTCTAGAGGAGATCTGCATGGAGGAATGGGCCAACATACCAACAACAGTGTGTGGCAACCTTGTGAAGACTTACAGAAAACGTTTGACCTCTGTCATTGCCAACAAAGGATATATTACAAAGTATTGAGATTAAATTTTGTTTCTGACCAAATACTTATTTTCCACCATATTATGCTAATAAAATGTTAAAAAAACAGACAATGTGATTTTCTGGATTTTTTTTTCTCAGTTTGTCTCCCATAGTTGAGGTCTACCTATGATGTAAATTACAGACGCCTCTCATCTTTTTAAGTGTTGGAACTTGCACTATTGCTGACTGACTAAATACTTTTTTGCCCCACTGTAGAATTGGCCATTTTTATGCGCTAAAAGCTCTCATTTTTCATATTTCTAGTGCAGTAATGCAGTTCAAATTTCGTGTTTTCAAGTTTGCATGTTTTAGCGCTGCAGTGTGCTGCCTTATTTACTTAACTATATGACAGTGCCCAGGCTGCTGTAATCACAGGTCTTTATGACAGTGCCCAGTCTGCTATAATGACAAGACTATGACAGTACCCTGGCTGCTGTAATCAGTTCTTCATGACAGTGCCCAGGCTGCTATAATTATAAGACGCTATGACAGTGCCCAGGCTGCTGTAATCACAGCTCTTTATGGCAATGCCCTGGCTGCTATAATTTCAAGACTCTATGACAGTGCCAAGGCTGCTGTAATCAGAGGTCTTTATGACAATGCCCAGGCTGCTATAATTTCAAGACTCTATGACAGTGCCCAGGCTGCTGTGTCTACAGGACTTTATTACAGTGCCCAGACTGCTATAATTACAGGACTCTTTGACAGTGCCCAGGCTGCTGTATATAGCGGTCTTTATGACAATGCCCAGGCTGCTATAATTACAGGACTCTTTGACAGTGCCCAGGCTGCTATAATTACAAGACTCAATGACAGTGCCCAGGCTGCTGTACCTACAGGACTTTATGACAATGCCAAGGCTGCTATAATTTCAAGACTCTGTGACGTTGCCCAGGCTGCTGTATCTACAGGACATTATGACAGTGCCCAGGCTGCCATAATTTCAAGACTCTATGACAGTGCCCAGACTGCTGTATCTACAGGTCTTTGTGACCGTGCCAAAGCTGTTATAATTACAAAATGCTATGGCAGTGCCCAGGCTGCTTTAATCACAGGTCTTTATGACAATGCCCAGGCTGCTATAATTACAAGACCCTATGACAGTGCCCAGGCTGCTGTATCTACAGGACATTATGACAGTGCCCAGGCTGCTATAATTGCAAGACTCTACGACAGTGCCCAGGCTGCTGTATCTATGTGTCGCCCCCCTGGGCCGTGGGGTACTCGGTACCGGGTTTGGCACTTAAAGGGGATGTCATGGTGGTTGAGACCCGGTCCGTGGCCCTGGGTGCCCAATAAAAGGGGAAAGGTCTTTTAAGGGGTATTGTGAATAAAGTATATTGTTCGTGATGCAACCTGTGGTGTTCGGTCAGTGGGGACCGACGCTGCTTAAAGGGGTCCTCTGGGGTGATGGTATGCAGCAAGATGGTGACGCTTCCCACAGGTGAAGCGGGGTCCCCAGGGCTTCCCAGGTGTAGGGCACCGATGGTGTGGTGGATGGTATGGCAAAGAACGAGGACACAGGTTTGCAGTCTTTACCTGGTTTACTGATGATAGCAGTCCTCAGTCCAGGGTACCAAGTGTAGGGTAGCTGTGGTCCAGCCAGCTTGGAGGCAATAGGGCATCCCTCTCCCAGGTGAGGTCCGTAAGCCTTTCCTACTTGTGCTACTTTAGTTGGCGAGGTCCCTGTCGCTTGAAACTTGGTTGCAAAGTCCCCTCTCTCCTGTCCTAAGACAGATGTCTGTAAGATAGGCAGTGCGAGCCGGTTTAAAGGGTCTCTATCACGACCCAGGCTCTCTGGTTACTGCTTCACCTCAGACTTGATGCGGGCAATTGACATACCGTCCTATGCCCTCCGGTTCTGTCATGCGTCCTGGAGAACAACACTACCTCGGGCTCCCGGTACCCGGTTTCTGCACTCTGGCTCTTAGGGTGTCCTTCTGCTGTTCCCCTCCTGAGCCTCTTCCTCCTCTGTGCTCCTTTCCTCTAAGCTCCTCCACTTTTCAACTCCTTCAAATTCTCACTCTTTCCAGAGGCTGCAGCTCCCACATGGCTGCTAGGCCTCTCTGTCTGTTCCAGATGTCCTTCTCCTCTCACTGTCTCCTCTTGACTGCCTAACTCCTCCTCCAGACCAGGAAGCCTATAGCTAAGGGAAGCTCCCCTGAATCCGGGTCCTGAGCTCCCCCTTCTGGCCTGGATTCAGATTGTGTTGAATGTGAGTGCCTTACCTGGTAAAGAGAATCCTCCTTGCCTCCAAGCGTGATATCACCCTCCCTGAAAAGAAGGCAACATCACTGTAACAACTGGTTACCTGGAGTGTTACATCTACAGGTCATTATGACAGTACCTAGGCTGCTATGATTACAGGACTATTTGACAGTGCCCAGGCTGCTATAATTACAAGACTCTGACAGTGCCCAGGCTGCTGTAATCACAAGACTTTATGACCGTTCCCACGCTGCTTTAGTTACAGAACTCTATAGGAGTTTCTTGCAATTTAAGGAGTTTAGAAGACTGAAAAATGTGACTACAGTCACAAATAAAGGTAATAATTCACTATCAGCAGGGAGGAAATACAGGACTGTCGAAATTGGTGTGTTCTTCCACTATACATCAGATTTAACTTAAGTATAATGGATGACAAGCTAGTAAGTGAAGCTAATAAACTATTTACAAAATTAGAAACTTGAATTTTTACACCTAGGTGCAGACACCATAACATTTTAAAGTGAATGTGCCCTATACACTTGAGAATATCAAAGATGATGTTTTCCCAGACCTGACACAATATTGTTCTACACAGGCAATGACCTAAAACATTGTAACTGCGGACTGTAGTATGTTGTTGTGTAGAAATTTCTATCCTAGATGCTCCTTATAATAATTCCATTATGTTCAAAACAAGTAATTTCCTTTGAAAGATGAGCAAAAAAAATAATGTATCATAATGCATCAGAATCAGTCTCAAGGCCCACAAGAATAAATAAGAATAAAGTTACTTTTTCTTTTTTTATCAGGAATGAGAACAAAAACATTTGATAATGGAACAAAATAAGGAACATTGGGTCCCAAGTCATTAGTTGTACAATAACAGAACTTGTTGAGTCGGATCATCCATTCCTTTGACACTCGGCAGACAGGAATATCAATTTACCACCTACATGAGCAACCACACAGAGTCTCGGTAGCAATTGTCCTTAGAATACAAAATCTTCTTACTATAGCAATAGTCTAATAACTGGAATTGCAAAGCATTAGAAATGGCAAAATCCAGGTAAAAAGCTTATGTATTAGACTTAATGGTTCTATTAAATGATCATAATTAAAGATATAGGAAAGATATATATCTTGGTCCCGTGTTAGCCAGTAGACAGAAAAATATTTAGAATTGGGAGTCCTCAGTGGTTGATACCTTTTAATGGCTAACTGAAAAGATGGTAACAAATTGCAAGCTTTCGAGACTACGCAGGTCCCTTCATCAGGTATAGACTAATACAAATTCTGAAAAAATACCTTAAATGAGACAGATTCCATCCAAAACACATAAAAAACTCTATTGTCTACAGCCAAACCATCAGATACAATCGTATATGTTCCAACTCCATTGATAGGGATGAACACCTTGGTCACCTCAGAAGGACCTTTTTGAATCAGGGATACCATCAGGGCCGTATTTGCCACTAGGCACTTGAGGGCACATGCCTAGGGCAGGGACGATGTGGGGGGGGCGGCAGAAACTTCGGTCCCAGCATCTTGCTCAGTCTCACTCTGTTAATAGAGTTACTGCTACATTTCCTGCTTCTGCCATTGTAGTCAGTGCTGGGCAGCGGCGAGCAGACGCTTTTGGGTCTAAGTCCTGCTTTTCGCGTTCTGAGCATGCCCAGAGTGAGATCTCTCAGTGGAGATCGAGGGTCACATGATCAGATACTGCAGCTAGCTCATTGGTCCTTCTTGGAAGGTCCTTGTGGGTGCTAGGACTAAGTCCTGTTTGGCACTCTGAGCATGCCCAGGGCAAGATCTCTCAGTGGAGATCTGGGGTCACATGCTCAGGTACTGCAGCAACTCCATTGGTCCTTCTCTGAAGGTCATAAACGTGCTGCAACTATTTAAGGCTCGCATGGCCGCACAGCCATGCGCTAGTATAGTCTTGATAATGTGTGTGTGTCGATGGATGGATGTCGATGGATGAAAATCGTTCTGTAAAATCCCCTCCCTATTGTATGACTGCTTGCGGAAGGTGGATGATTCCTACCTAGCGCCCGACTTAACCATCAGCACGTTACACACATTACAGCCTCTAATTGCTGTGACCACCAGTGCGGCGCCGTGCGCTTTCACAGCGCTTTCCTGACCCAAGCCTGGGTGGTTAGTGGCGTTCGCCAGTGTGGCACCGCATGCACTCTCGTGCTTCTTAATTGTAATTATTTCAGTCACTCTGACACCTCAGTAGCGGTGTCGAGCGCATGAGGTCTATATGTACTCAAATCCTGTGTCTTGGGATTGAGTTCTAAGACTCCTTGCTTGCGCTTTTGGTGCGGTACCACGGTCCTGTGACACAACAGGGTTCGCTTCCTTCACACAGGCTGAGGTTAACCCGTGTGTATTCATATTGTACCACCATATAGTCCGTCATTACTTGGCAGCAGGTTCCATCTCTGCACGGTGGACCCTGGGCTGCGAACGCATCTTACTCCATCTGTCTTATTATTTGGTGCGTTCCGCTAGCCCTAACACTGGGTCACCTCCTGATCAACCGCCCCCTCCTCCCCGCCCCCGTCCGCCCCCCGCCCGCCTGCCTCCCACCCACCCTCCTTGAAGACGATACCCTGCTCCAGCGTCTGTAGCGCGTCCTGAGTGAGTGGTCATGTGGTACCGCTCATTAAGGTCATGAATATGTGCATATTCATGACTTAAATGAGCGGTACCAAGTGACTGCTCACTCAGGAAGAAGGTGCTGCGCCGGGAGTCGGGACAGAGCCAGAGGGATGTTGGCACGGCCGCGCGGTGTGGGACAGGTGAGCATGAGGGACAGGGGGAAGAAAGAGGATGGGGAGCCCGGAGCAGAGCCATGGGAGAAGGAGTGGGGGAGGGTGAAGAGATGAGCCATGCATACGGGGGGATTATGAGCCATGCATACAAGAGGTGGGGGGAATTATGAGCCATGCATACAGGAGAGGGGGAATATGAGCCTCAGCCATGCATACGGGGGGGGGGGAATTTTGAGCCATGCATACAGGGGGGGAATTATGAGCCATGCCTACAGGGGGGAAGTTATGAGCCATGCATACAGGGGGGGAATTATGAGCCATGCATACAGGAGGGGGGATATGAGCCATGCATACAGGAGGGGGACGGTGGTGGAATATGAGCCATTCATACAGGAGGGGGACGGTGGTGGAATATGAGCCATGCATACAGGAGGGGGGAAATTATGAGCCATGCATACAGGAGGGGGGATTATGAGCCATGCATACAGGAGGGGGGGGGAATATGAGCCATGCAAACAGGAGGGGGGAAATTATGAGCCATGCATACAGGGGAGGATTATGAGCCATGCATACAGGAGGGGGGATATGAGCCATCATACAGGAGGGGGGGAATATGAGCCATGCATACAGGAGGGGGGGGGAATATGAGCCATGCATACAGGAGGAGGGGGGAATATGAGCCATGCATATGGGATGGGAGGGAGATGAGCCATGCATACAAGATGGGAGGGGGGCATTATACAGTATTGAGCATCATGTGGGGTCATTATACAGTATGGAGCATAATGTGTGGCCATTATACAGTATGGAGCATCATGTGTGGCCAATGGCCATTATACAGTATGGAGCATCATGTGTGGCCATTATACAGCATAGAGCATCATGTGTGGCCATTATACAGTATGGAGCATCATGTGTGGCCATTATACAGTATGGAGCACTGTGTGTGGCCATTATACAGTATAGAGCATCATGTGTGGCCATTATACAGTATTGAGCATCATGTGGGGCCATTATACAGTATGGAGCATCATGTGTGGCCAATGGCCATTATACAGTATGGAGCATCATGTGTGGCCATTATACAGTATGGAGCATCATGTGTGTCCATTATACAGTATAGAGCATCATGTGTGGCCATTATACAGTATTGAGCATCATGTGGGGCCATTATACAGTATGGAGCATGATGTGTGGCCAATGGCCATTATACAGTATGGAGCATCATGTGTGGCCATTATACAGTATGAAGCATCATGTGTGGCCATTATACAGTATGGAGCACTGTGTGGGCCGCAAACTTTATACCTCTTTCCCTTCTTCAAAAGATGGGAGGTATGGTACCACATTTGCCAGATCACGGCAAGTGCCACAAATCCCATGGGGAATGAATGAGGCCAAACGCAGTGTTGCCGTAAGTGATCCGTTACATGGCAGATGCAGAAAAACTGACCGATCTGCTGCAAAAGGTTACTTTCACATCAGCGATTCTTGCCAAAGTCTATGCCGATAGTGTCATACTCACCAATGGGGGAGGCAGAACTAAAAGTGCCTAGGGCAGCAGAAACTCTAAATACGGCCCTTGAAACCATCCAAGAACAATTCAAAACCAAATTATAAGAGCAACTAGAATATCAAGGAATCACCTGCTACATTACAAAGCTAAAGAAGAAAGCAACTGGGTGCCTCTAGTAATCACCTACAATCCAAATCTGGACGTGCTAAGGGGAGCTGCAAGGAAATTGCAACCTTTACTACAAAAAGATGCCCACTTACAATCCATTTTTCCAGATCCCCCCACTACTGTGTTGTAGGCAGCCCCCAAATCTAAGAAGTATCATTGTCAGAAGCTCCTTGTCCTCTCCAATAGCTGCAGGAACCTTTCATTGCAACCAGAAAAAATGTAAAACCTGTCCATTTATAATGACAAGGGACAAGATAAAGATCCCCAATTCACATCAGGATTACAAGATCCCAGCTACTTTCAGCTGCATCACATCTAATGTGGTGTACCTAAATATTTGTACCAAATGTCCAACTGGAGGTCTGTATGTGGGGGAGACAGGTCAAAAACTTAGAACAAGAATGAATTCTCATTGCCACACAATAAGAGAAAAAAGAATGGATCTACCTGTGGCAATACATTTTTGTCTCCCAGATCACAGCATTATGGACATGGAATTACTTGTGTTAAAAGGTAACTACAAATCTCAGAGAGACAGAAGAGTCTGAGAGTATAAGCTATTGATGACCTTTGACACACTCAGTACAGGAATGAATGTGTTGCATGGATTTATGTCTTTTTACATCAATTAAGGAATTTACTTCTCAGACCGTGTGGGGGCATCATAACAAAGAACCAGACCTCAATCAGAGGACAATAAAACATTCACTCTCCTTATCTATGAACTGTTGCAATATTTATGGATATAAACATTTTAGCACTCTCACATAATTGTAGTTCTGCTTCACATCACCTGTCTTATCTATGGCATTTTTTCTTGGCTGTATTGTGCATAAATATGTTTTTTTTTCAGAATTTGTATTAGTCTATGCCTGATAAAAGGACCTGCATAGACTCGAAAGTTTGCAACGTGTTACCATATTTTTCGTTAACTATTAATATGTATCAACCAGTGAGGACTCTCAATTCTAAATATCTTTCTATCATTAAAGAAGCACTCCTCCAATCAACGTTTTTATCCCCTTAATAAATTGCAGCCAAGTTAGAGTCCAAACATTATGGTCAGACACCAGGAAAAGTGGCATCAATTGACACACAGTAGAAATTTTATAATGGCTCAACATGAATGGATGGGACAGTGCCTGGCCCCACATTTCTAGCTTGTAAATTGATAAGTATTAATTGGATGAGTGATAGGTGTAGTCCTGGAGCACCAAGACCGTTTTCACTACAGGCAACCAACCAGATGGAGACTCACCTTGGAGTCTCCACATTTCAAAAAATGATTGGCACACACCACTAAAGTGGCATCAATTTCTCCTGGGTAAAAATAGTATAATAGTGCTCTGAGATCCTTGCCACTATAGGAAACAAACAGCAAGTAGACCAGAATAAGAGTGTCCATTTACCAAAAATTTTGTCTTGTAGTGACTCAGGAGGAAGCAAAAGGAAGAGGAATAGGTGGAATATTAGGTGCTAAAAAAGGCAAATTGTAAAAATAACAGCAGTAAACACACTTTCTGATTGTTGCACCACCAAGGCACTTGTTAGTAACACCAGCAGCAGTAGCAACAGCAGCCACAGAAACCACAACGAAGGTGTCAGACTGCAATAACATGAGATCAATTCAGCACACTAAAAACTACACGCACTGGAGTGCAAAAGTCATTGGAGATTCATGACTTGTTCATCTTGATGAAAGTAAGGTGGTCTACACTTCCAGAAGACAGCTGGATGCGCTTATCAGTCAGGACACTACCAGCAGTGCTGAAGACACTTTCTGAGAGAATGCTGGCTGCTGGACATGACAAAACCTCCAAGGCAAGACTATAGAGCTCAGGCCACTCTTTCATTTTTGAAGACCAAAATGCGAAAGGGTCCAAACCACCCTGATGGCATTGATATTGAGCTTCAGTTACTACTGCACCATCCTCGCCAGTCATTCACTATGTGTCAGACTTGTACTCTGTTCTGCTGGTACACGGGGTGGTCTAATAAATGTGTGAAACAAAGAAATTGCTTCTGCCACTTACACTGCTGCTGATAATGTTTTTGCGATGACGACTTGACGTTCTCGGGGTTGGAAGTCTAGAACTGTGATGCACACTGCTGTATCAGGGAAAACCACTCTTAAGTGGAATTCCACCATGTTGGCATATTGCATATCAACCTGTTAATCAATAGGTAGTGTTGAGCATTCCGATACCGCAAGTATCGGGTATCGGCCGATATTTGCGGTATCGGAATTCCAATACCGAGATCCGATATTTTTGTGATATCGGGTATCGGTATCGAATCAATAGGGATGTGGAAAATAAAGAATTAAAATAAAAAATATTGATATGCTCACCTCTCCGGCGGCCCCTGGACTTCACGCTGCTATCCGGGAGGCTTCTTTGTTTAAAAAGCGCGCCTTTCGGACCGGTGAATGACGTCCCGGCTTCTGATTGGTCGCGTGCCGCCCATGTGACCGGCACGCGACCAATCAGAGGCCGCGACGTCATTCGCAGGTCCTCAATTCCTAGAATTAGCAGTTTTGTGAATGAGAATGACGTCGCGGCTTCTGATTGGCCGCGTGCCGCCCATGTGACCGGCACGCGGCCAATCAGAAGCCGCGACGTCATTCTCATTCACAAAACTGCTAATTCTAGGAATTGAGGACCTGCGAATGACGTCGCAGCCTCTGATTGGTCGCGTGCCGGTCACATGGGCGGCACGCGACCAATCAGAAGCCGGGACGTCATTCACAGGTCCGAAAGGCGCGCTTTTTAAACAAAGAAGCCTCCCGGTTAGCAGTGTGAAGTCCAGGGGCCGCCGGAGAGGTGAGCATATCAATATTTTTTATTTTAATTCTTTATTTTACACATCCCTATGGATCCCAGGGCCTGAAGGAGAGTTTCCTCTCCTTCAGACCCTGGGAACCATGAGAATACCTTCCGATACTTGATGTCCCATTGACTTGTATTGGTATCGGATATCGGTATCGGCGATATCCGATATTTTTCGGGTATCGGCCGATACTATCCGATACCGATACTTTCAAGTATCGGACGGTATCGCTCAACACTATCAATAGGCCAAAATAACTTTGTAGGGATGTCAGTCAATGACCCACTGGGTGCAAACGGCAGAAGTGAGCACACAGCGACCATACTTTCTGCAGCAGCACATGTGTGTGTTAGTTGCCCTGTAGTAGGGACACCACCAGATTCACACTGTTATCACACGCATCCTTTCCTGGCTCCAGGTTCAGTGGAGACAGTCATTGCTCTAACCCGGCCTGGATAGCTGTCTACAACTCTTGAGCTGTGTGACTGCAATCTCCAAAGCATATTCATTTAAACACTGCCTGATTGCAGTGAGCCCTGGCTGCGCAGTACAGAGGTGGTGGGGATTCGCTCTGCACTGTTGGAACGTGTGTCTCGTTAAGGAAGATGTAGAGGGTGCAAGTGGAGGCCCTAAAGGAAATGGGGAGACAGAAGCAGTTGAGGAAGTGTTAAAAATAGAGGTTTGTCCTGCAAGCCTTGGGGATTCCCAGACTTGTGGAGCAGCACCTGTCTCCACAGCCACCAGAGTCACCTAGTGCCCAGTTAGCGAGATGTAATGCCCCTGGCCATGCTTGTCTGTCCAGGTGTCAGTGGCGAAATACACATCAGACACAGATTTTTTCAAGGAACGGATGAAGTTACAGTGCCTTGCGAAAGTATTCGGCTCCCTGGAACTTTTCAACCTTTTCCCACTCCCACATATCATGCTTCAAACATAAAGATACCAAATGTAAATTTTTGGTGAAGAATCAACAACAAGTGGAACACAATTGTGAAGTTGAATGAAATTTATTGGTTATTTTACATTTTTGTGGAAATTCAAAAACTGAAAAGTGGGGTGTGCAATATTATTAGGCCCCTTTACTTTCAGTGCAGCAAACTCACTCCACAAGTTCATTGTGGATCTCTGAATGATCCAATGTTGTCCTAAATGCCTAATGATGCAACAATGCCAAATGATACATTTGGCATTAAGGCAACACAGCTCATCACACTGAACACATCATCGCCACTGTTAAACATGGTGGTGGCAGCATCATGGTTTGGGCCTGCTTTTCTTCAGCAGGGACAGGGAAGATGGTTAAAATTGATGGGAAGATGGATGGAGCCAAATATAGGACCATTCTTGAAGAAAACCTGTTGGAGTCTGCAAAAGACATGAGATTTTCTTCCAACAAGACAATGATCCCAAACATAAAGCAAAATCTACAATGGAATGGTTCACAAATAAATGTATCCAGGTGTTAGAATGGCCAAGTCAAAGTCCAGACCTCAATCCAATCGAGAATCTATGGAAAGAGCTGAAAACTGCTGTTCACAAATGATCTCCATCAAACCTCACTGAGCTCGATCTGTTTGCCAAGGAAAAATGGGCAAGAATTTCAGTCTCTCGATGTACAAAACTGAGAGACATACACCAAGTGACTTGCAGCTGTAATCGCAGCAAAAGGTGGCTCAACAAAGAATTAAGTTAAATGGGCCGAATAATATTGCACGCTCCACTTTTCAGTTTTTCAATTTCCACAAAAATTTAAAATAACCCATACATTTTGTTCAATTTCACAATTGTGTTCCACTTGTTGTTGATTGTTCACCAAAAATTTACATTTGGTATCTTTATGTATGAAGCATGATATGTGGGAAAAGGTTGAAAAGTTCCAGGGAGCCGAATACTTTCGCAAGGCACTGTATCTGTGATATGCTGGTGTAGCATAGGCACAGCTTTTTTAGAGAAGTAATGGCAACTGGTACCGGGGGACTGCAATGGCCATCAGCTTTTGGAATCTGTCTGTATCCAACAGGCGGAAAGGCAGCATTTCTGTGGCCAAAAGATTGGAGATGGCAAAGTTAAAGCTCTTAGCTTTAGCATGTGTAGGAAAAAGAAATCTTTTACGTGACCACTACTGCGGGACCAAGGACTGGCTGCTGTGCTAAGAGAGGGTATAGTAAGGTGTACATGACAATCTGCTGGACTGTGAGTGAGGTGCAGACGGAAATGTAATGGTGGATTGAGAAGGATGTGGTGTTCTGATTGTCTGAGATAGGTAAAAAAACTGCACTCATGTCCACTTCCGTAACAGCTGACTGGCTGTCACTCACCCTGATTGTAGCAGATAAACAAGTGGAGGTTCTGCAGCCGGAGAACTTTGTGAGAATACTTGCCATGGTGACGGAAGTGATAGAAGCAGCATTAGCGGTTGATTGGGTATCTGGTGGTTGGCAAGGCCCGATAGGCTGCATTTTAGTGCAGTGAGATTCCCAGAATAATGCATGTTGATCGTGCATGTGCCGGTTCATGCATGTAGTAGTCAAATTATTGGAATTTTTACTGAGATAACATGAGTTGGATCATCCTTTGCGGTCTCAAAAAAACACAGGCTAGGCAACCATTACCACCCCTGCTAACTGCAGATTGCTGCTGGCTGCAGCTAGAGATGTTGCTGAGGATGCAGTGCTTGTCATAATTGCATCACTCCGTGTCTGTGCGGGAAGTTGCAACGTAACCTCCTCATCTTCCTTTTCCTCCACCTCCTCTGCTGAGCTACTCAGCTGAGTGCTTCTGGGTTCATATGAACTGGGATCTACAACCTCATTGTCATCCTCTCTGTTCTTCCACTTCTTGCCCTGAGAGTCACCCTCCTCCTCTTCCTGCCCTGTCGGCGTGTGCCTCAGGTATGTTAGTCCATGAGGATCATCACCACCCCCACGGGTTAACATCTGGTGACGAGGGTCTGGATTCTGTTTGAACCCTACTTCGTCCGGCCCTGGATCCAACTGAAAAAAATGTGGGCATTGGTGCAGATGCTTTCCTCCTCTTGAGTCTGTGAATCTTTGGAGCAGACCTCTGATGCCCACGGAATAGAATGTGTGAACAGCTCTGCAGACTCGCCCATCTGTGGTTCTTCACAGTCAGTTGGGCGGTTGGAGAGTTGTGACGTGGGGGAAGCAAGGGTAATTGGGGTGCCACCTCTGAAGACTGCACTGTGTTGATGTTAAGGTGGAGGAAGAGGAGGAGAGGCCAGTTGATGCAGTGTTTGCCATCCACTGGAGCATATGCTCTTTCTGGCCCTCATCTACAAGCTTTCAGTAACATTATCACCTAACCCACGTATACTTTGAACACCAAGCCTATTCCCCATTCCACTATGACCTAGCTTTTTCCCCACTCATGTTCGATGAGCCCTTCCTCTCTTAACCAGCTGTTTCACAACCCTAGGCCTATACCTGTCAGCCACATGTCACTAAATTAACAATCTGCATTTATTTGCTGAGATAATGTGGCTGGACCACACAATTAGCACAAAAGATTTATATGCTAAAATATAGATTGGTGTCTGGACAACATAATTAGCACAAATGATTGTTATGCTGAAATGTGGACTGGTGGCTGGACCACACAATTAGCACAAAGGATTTATATGCTAAAGTGGCGAGTGGTTGCTGTACCACAGAATCAGCAACACTATGGATTTACAGTGAAGAGCAAAAGGGTAAGAATGTTTTGAACCTTTGACTTTCAGGCTCTATATCTCTTTATCCACTTTTGCTTTGAACTTGAGATTGCCATTATTTTTTAGACAATCATCTTGGATACCTACCGTGGAAACCTTCAAAAGGAACCTGAAGACCTACCTCTTCCAACAAGCCTACAACATGCAGTAACCACTGATCCACCAAACCGCTGCACAACCAGCTCTACCCTGACCTATAGTATCCTCACCCATCCCTTGTAGATTGTGAGCCCTCACAGTCAAGGTCCTTTCTCCTACTATATCAGTCGTGACTTTTACTGTGTAAGATTACTGTACTCATTTTTATTTTCACATGTAAAGCACCATGGAATAAATGGCGCTAAAATAGATTATAATAATAATAATCTCATACTTAAATTTGACTTGCAACTATTTAGCATACGATTAGTTATGCAGATTCTTGTCATGTCAATGCATTGTTGCCATTATGCTCCTAAAGATATAAATTTTAATTTTTATTATTTGTTCATATTTTGTAAATTGACCTTCGGTTTTCACCACTACCTGAAGTCTTCTGGGCATACTGTTAATCAGATTAAAACATGTGTCAACTGATATTTGATCTCAGGTCTCTTCTACACGTTCCCAAAGTTGGTGTATACTGGGTGACTCACTTGAGTATGTATACAGTTTTTTCTTCAATTCTACCAACAAGTGTTTGATTGGTTTGAGGTTTCAGGACTGTGGGGGACATTCCAGAACATCTGCTTCATTGTCATTGAACCATTTATTTGCCAAACTAGATGTATGCTTCGTGTTGTTGGCGAGTTGGAACACTATGTTGTCCTTTTCATACTCACAGTACTTGAGTGTACTGAGTAACTCGTCATGCAGGACACTCACATATAGCTCAGCATTGAGACCACCATCGCGTATAGGCCTCTAGCTGTGAAACAACCACATATCATCAGGCATCCTCCACCGAACTAGACATTTACTTCAAGTTCTCGATCTGTTAGCCCCTTTTCTCTTGTTTCTTTCCGACCCATTCACACCTATCAGAGCCTAGTCTATAGTCTTATCGCTCCAAATCACGTTTCCAATCTTCTACTGTCCACTTTTCGTACTTGTTTGCAAACTCGAACAGATGCTTATGACAATATTGAGATTGAAGCTTCTTCATTTTTGGGGGGCTACCCTTACAGACATGTGTAATGTGTTTTGCACAGTGCTTGCATCTATGTTTGTGATCTCACTATTATAAAGCATACGAGTCACCTCAACTGCCGTGTTTGTCGCAATAGAACTAATAGACCTTGTGATGAGCCAACTTTTGCCTGGCTGTCCAACTTTTGGCTTCTGAATGGATGGATGGACTTCATTTCATATTCTTCCAACTGTCATGGCACTCACATGATGCAGTTTGGCAATTTGCTTGCCCAAGAGACCGCTATCGATGAGCTTGATGAGGATGATTCGCTAATCTTGGGAAATCTTGAAGGCTGCTCCTTAATTCAAACCAGTGACCTTTCACTTGGGAATCACCCTAATAACAAATTGATATATTAGAGAACATGAGAACAGGTTGTATTTTATAGTAAGCATGAAGAAAAATATTTTCCCACCACCAGGAGCAAAACAATAACATGACAAGAATCTGCATAACTGATCATATGCTAAATAGTTGCAAGTAAATTATATGTATGAGATAGCCAAGATGATTGTAGTCTCACAATCAAAGCAGTAGTGGATGGGGAGATACAGAGCCTGAAAGTCAGAAGGTCAAAGCATTGTTACCCTTTTGCTCTTCACTGTGTATGCTGAAGTTTCAACTGGTCACTGTACCACAGAATCAGCAGCACTATGGATTTATATGCTGAATTGGCGAATGGTCGCTATAGCACAGAATCAGTAGCACTATGGATTTATATGCTGAAGGGCGACTTGTGTCTGCACCACAAAATTAGCCCTCCCGATTTATATGCTGGAAGGTCGATTTGACACAGGAACCTATCTATCTGAATTAGCTGAGAATAAACCGCCTAGCTAACTATCTGACTACTTGCAGCAGACTCAGTACATTGTTGCACTCATAAAGTGGCACCAAAGCCACATATCTGCTTTTTATATGAAGAGGGACATGCGACTTCGGCAGTCATTGACACAAGCCTTTATGTCTAGATGTTATGGATGGTTTCTGCGCCATGATTGGCCACTGGAATCTCCACACATTAAGTTGATTAAAAAACAAATAATAACAGTCCACCGCCCCTCTGACCTCTCCCCACCCCCTCCCTTCATCAAACACATCCCCCCTGCTCACCGTACAGCACCACTATCATTGGTGAAAATGGTGGGATATCTGAAAACGAATCCGAATGTGCAACGTTCATGCCGAATTTGAGATTGCTGAACTTCTTATGAACAGTTTGCTCATCTCTGCTTACAATTGCTCATTTTGCAGTGCTACCCAGTGTGACAAAGTCACTGTTAGAGTGCTGGACAGGAAATACAGTATGTGTCACTACTCTTGATGGCGCCAGTGATTTAAAACCCAGAGTATTTTCCTCCAGCACACTACATGCTGTGAGGTTTAAGCCAAGTTCCGTAATGGGCTGTTTTTTTATGTGGACATCCATAGAGTGGGTGGGAGGGTGTCCACCTTATTTCCACTTGCAGAGTTGGGCACCACTGTGTGCTGACAGGAAGGACTTTTGTGATATCACAGTCAGGTGTTCAGTCACATGGGACGAGTCACATGGTCTGGTGCTTAAATTGTTGGGCTTCAGAGGCAGTCTTTGGTCAGCAAGGCTGGAGAGAGGATTTTCCAGCAGTTTTGTGTCTTGTGGAGGAAAGACTGAACCTGTGTTGCTCCAGAGTGGGATGTTACCCGCAACACATGGACTCTGTTACAGCATGTTGTTTTATTTGTTGTTTACCTATTTTTGCCTGAAGGGCGGTGTTTACTTTTGACTTCTAGTTGCCTTATAATAAACCAACTGAAGACTTAGGCTGGGGTCACACTTGTTGTATGGAAAATCGGTCCGAGTCTCCCTGCCGAGAGTCGCGGGAGTGTTCTCTGTATGGTCATCTGTGTGTAATCAGTTTGCAATGCGATGATGTGATTTCGTCGCATCTATGTATCTGTATGACATCAGTATGTCATGCATATGGCTTTAACTTTCTCGCAAACTTTCAAAATGGACATAAATGGATCAATGGCCTGAAATGAATAAAAACCTAATCAAGGACCCTATTTATTGGCTCAACAAGTTCCCTCCTCCAATTTTTGCATTAGAGTCCGTGCTCGTGTTTTGGTATTGTTGCTTTGTGTCAAACATGTCTGATAGGCTTACCTTCCACACAACTGAGCGGGTTCTTTTCCATGTGGCTTTGTTCCAATGTTTTGGGGTTCCTTACCCAGTGATTGTGGATCCGAGGAGGCGGAGAAGAATGAAGTACATTTCCACCGCCTGTATGCTTCTCTACGCAACCATCCTAACTAGTTCTACCGATATTGTTGGATGAGCGTGCCAACATTTGACATTCTTCTCGAGACTGTACGCACTGGTATCACCTTCAAGGACACCAAGATGCGCAAATGTATTTCCGCAGAGAAGCGCCTTTTACTTACATTATGGTATGTATTCATCCTCTTTTTGCCTAATCTTATTTTTTTGGGGGGTTAAATACACTGTTTCCTTGCTTTTGGTAAGTTTTGTGTTTTTTTACCTTTTTAAAGTTAAATTGCTTAATAACATTTTGCCTTTTACATTCTATGCTGTTTTTAATTTTGATTTGTTCCTTAGGCATTGAATTGTATTGTCTCTTGTTTAGGCAGGGCTTAGTTTGCTACAGTTATATGAAAAAGTTTGGGCACCCCTATTAGTCTTAAGCTTAATGTTTTATAAAAATTGTTTTTTTGCAGCAGCTATTTCAGTTTCATATATCTAATAACTGTTGGACACAGTAATGTTTCTGCCTTGAAATGAGGTTTATTGTACTAACAGAAAATGTGCAATCTGCATTCCAACAAAATTTGACAAGTGCATAAGTATGGGCACCCCACCAGAAAAGTGACATTAATATTTAGTAGTTCCTCCTTTTGCAAAAATAACAGCCTCTAGTCGCTTCCTGTAGCTTTTAATGAGTTCCTGGATTCTGGATGAAGGTATTTTTGACCATTCCTCTTTACAAAACAATTTCAGTTCAGTTAAGTTTGATGGTTGCCGAGCATGGACAGCCCTCTTCAAATGATCCCACAGATGTTCAATGATATTCAGGTCTGGGGACTGGGATGGCCATTCCAGAACAGTGTAATTGTTCCTCTGCATGAATGCCTGAGTAGATTTGGAGCGGTGTTTTGGATCATTCTCTTGCAGAAAGATCCATCCCCTGCGTAACTTCAATTTTGTCACTGATTCATGAACATTATTGTCAAGAATCTGCTGATACTGAGAGGAATCCATGTGTCCCTCAACTTTAACAAGATTCCCAGTGCTGGAATTGGTCACATAGCCCCAAAGCATGATGGAACCTCCACCAAATTTTACTGTGGGTAGCAAGTGTTTTTCTTGGAATGCTGTGTTTTTTGGCCGCCATGCATAACGCCTTTTTGTATGACCAAACCACTCAATCTTGGTTTCATCAGTCCACGGGACCTTCTTACAAAAAGAAATTGGCTTCTCCAAATGTGCTTTTGCATACCTCAGCCGATTCGGTTTGTGGCGTGCTTGCAGAAACGGCTTCTTTCGTATCACTCTCCCATACAGGTCTTCTTGTGCAAAGTGCGTTGTATAGTTGACCGATGCACAGTGACACCATCTGCAGCAAGTTGATGCTGCAGCTATCTGGAGGTGGTCTGAGGATTGTCCTTGACTGATCTCACCATTCTTCTCCTCTGCCTTTCTGATGTTTTTCTTGGCCTGCCACTTCTGGCCTTAACAAGAACTGTACCTGTGTTCTTCCATTTCCTTACTATGTTCCTCACAGTGGAAATTGACAGGTTAAATCTCTGAGACAGCTTTTTGTATCCTTCCCCTGAACAATTATGTTGAATAATCTTTGTTTTCAGATCATTAGACAGTTGTTTTGAGGAGCCCATGATGCCACTCTTCAGAGGAGATTCAAACAGGAGAACAACTTGCAAGTGGCCACTTTAAGTAGCTGTTCTCATGATTGTATACACCTGGCTATGAAGTTCAAAGCTCAATGAGGATAGAAAACCAAAAAAAGTGCTTTAGTAAGTCAGTAAAAAGTAGGTAGGAGTATTTAAAACAAGAAAATGATAAGGGTGCCCATACTTATGCACCTGTCAAATTTTGTTTGAATGCAGATTGCACATTTTCTGTTAGTACAATAAACCTCATTTCAAGGCAGAAACATTACTGTGTCCAACAGTTATTAGATATATGAAACTGAAATAGCTGTTGGAAAATAAAAACAATTTTTATAAAACATTAATCTTAAGATTAATAGGGGTGCCCAAACTTTTTCATATAACTGTATGTTCATTACTTTTATCATGTCCTAAACTATTAAGATGTTGAACTGCTTTCTTCTTATTTGTAGCTTCCTAATCACTGGTCTCTTCTATGCGGCACTTCATCTGGAGTTTTTGTTTGTGAAATCCACCATCTCAGGCATTGTCCGTTCTACTTGTGCAGAAATATGGTCCCAGCTGCATAATTCTGTAATGCCTGAGCCCAAAAAAGAAGATTGGCTGCGTATTGCTCATTGCTTTGAGGATACGTGCCGGTTTCCAAACTGCATAGGATTCCTGGATGGGAAGCACATCCGTGTTCGTAAACCGCCAACCTCAGGGTCTCAATATTATAATTCTAAACAGTTTTTTCTGTAGTGCTCTTGGCCCTGGTTGACAGCGCATACATTTATAATTGTAGATATTGGGGCCTATGGAAGAATTGGGACTGCAGAGTTTTCAATCCTTCCAAAATGGGTTGGCGGCTGCGCACTGATGATTTGGACCAACCACCCCCACTTCAGCTACCAGGGTCTACTATGGAAGCGGTGCTTTATGTCATGGTTGCTGATGAGGCCTTTCAATTGAACCGCAACGTCATAAGGCCATATCCACGTAGAGCCCTGGTCCACCGGCACAGAATGTTTAACTTTCACCTATCCTGCGCATGACGATTGGTGGAGTGAGCGTTTGGAATACTGTGTGCCAAATGGCGGGTCCTGCAGTCAGCCATTCAACTTAGTGAAGGGAATGTGAATGTGGTAATTTAAGCCGGTGTCATACTTCACAACTTCATCAGAATACAAAATTGTACATAAAATGATGGTGATAATGGTGCGGATGGAAATAATGGCACAGCTACTACACATGTACATCATCCACGTCGTCAGCCCTCTGGACTTAAAGGGACTCTGTCACCTGAATTTGGTGGGACTGGTTTTGGGTCATATGGGCGGAGTTTTCGGGTGTTTGATTCACCCTTTCCTTACCCGCTGGCTGCATGCTGGCCGCAATATTGGATTGAAGTTCATTCTCTGTCCTCCATAGTACATGCCTGCGCAAAGCAATCTTGCCTTGAGCAGGCGTGTACTATGGAGGACAAAGAATGAACTTCAATCCAATATTGCAGCCAGCATGCAGCCAGCGGGTAAGGAAAGGGTGAATCAAACACCCGAAAACTCCGCCTATATGACCCAAAACCAGTCCCGCCAAATTCAGGTGACAGGTTCCCTTTAAAGTGTGGGATGTGTTTAATAATTATTTTGTTGCACCAAAGGGATACGCTCCTTGACAGAGTCTGTGTTATGATTTTTTTTCTTTTTGTGAAAATAAACATATTGATGAATGAAGTGTCTGATGATTTTGCATAATATTTTTCTAATTGAAAAATTAAACACATTATCTATATATTTGGAAAAGTAGAAAGGACACATTGAACTAACAGTTTTTACTCAGAGCCGGTTAGGTTCACACAACAAAAACATATTTGCCTACTTTGACAGGACAACCATCAACTTAAAAAAAACAGTTTTGTCATTATGTGACTTTTTTTTTTACAAATTCACATATGTAGGTGAGGTGATGGCAGGAGGGCAGCATGAGTGATTTGAGTATTTTGTGGGGTTAATTGATTGTGACCAGGAGAGGTGGATGAGGCTGGATTATGGACCAAGGGAGGGCCCTGTTGTGGAACATGGTACTGGCCACTTGGGTAAAGATTTACATATTCATGTGGATTTGTGTTTGCCATTTGTGTGAGTGTGGTGCCCCAGGGTCCTGGTCATCACAGTAGCATTGCTTTCCTCATGGGGAGAGTGATGTTACGCTTGGAAGGATATCTTTTAACTCCACATGGTAAAGGGGAACTCTGGATTCGCTTTCAAGCCAGCCGGACCCTGCCTGCCCTGTGATCTGGTACCCTGGACTGTGACTGCCTGAAGTCTTCAGTAAACCAGGTAAAGAGACTGCAAACCTGTGTCCTCGTTCTTTACTGCACCATCTCCCATCTACACACTGGGAGCCTTGGGGACATACTTCACCTGTGGGAAGATGTACCATCTAACTGCCATAACATCACCCCAGAAGACCCCTTAAAGCAGCGTCGGTCCCCACTGACCGAATACCACAGTTGGCGTCACAAACATAAACTTTATTCAATTTCCCCTTTTACATGGGCACCCAGGGCCACGGACCGGGTCACCACTGTGACATCCCCCTGTGAACACCAAACCTGGTACCGGGTACCCCACGGCATAGGCGGGTGACATATAAACCCCCCAGAATGGCCATGTCGAGCATACCCATGTTGTGACCACTCTCCTACAGTTGGTATATTCAAGTGGCCATATTGGGCAGGCGCAGCTAGAGTTGTAAAATGCACATGTTGTGGGTATTGCCCTTGATGTGTCTGTGGTGATATAATACGTGGTGGAGGTGGTACTGTGCCTGCTATTGTATGATCATCCTGGCTTCCAGGCATGTGTAGGTGGTTGTCGCTGGACATCTGCCATCTTTCTAGGTACAAGAACACCTGAGTAGGATTATTGGTTCAGTGTATGAATGAATCAAAATTTGTATGGCACCTCTGGCTCCCAGCCTGACCTCACGGGGAATTGTGTGCAGATACCGTGCAAGACTCCGAGCATATGCCTCCTCACCATCATCATTGACAGTGCATGATAGATAATCCAAAACACCAGTGTCTACTTGGCACCTGTTACCGGCTGTTGAAAGCTCCCTCCTGCGTCAACCCTGGCGTGGGATGGCTGCATCCTGATGTGAAGTATCCAGAGGTAGCATAGGACTAATACTATGTCCATGATCATGTTCTTCTTGATTGGTCTCATGTCCTGCAGAAAGTTGTGCTGGTGGTGGTGGTTGGTTTGTTGATGCTGCTGCAGAAGAAGGTCCAGCCACTTCTTCAACCTCCACAACAGGGTCCAAGTTGACTGTGGAGTCTGATGCTGTTTCTCGTTCCGTAAGGTTGGAGTCAGCTCTATGTATTTGTGCAAAGTTAAAAAATAAACAAAAATTAATCTTGAATGTTAAGGCCATGTGGAAAATAAGGGCTCACGCATGCAGTTATGAACCTACGCTCATAATGGGAGCAAGGAAATTCAATCTGTCATAATAGATATATTTGTGCTTTTTAGTGGCCGCTGCACAACTCCTGGTCCGCTGCTGCTGCTCATGGTGGTACTGATCATGACAGCTGTGCCAACATCTAGTGACATCACACACTGCAAAGTAGCACAATATATTTTTATAAATTTGAGCACCGTGCATTTTGCATTTCAAAATATAGGTTATACTGTAAAGTGGCATGCTACTTGGCAAGTGTAAAGGGAGAAACAGGCCGGATATTACAGAGAACATCACCTATGATGATGTTATGCTAATTTGTTGATGTCTTACTACTAAATAAAAATTGTGTTTTTTTCTTTTACTCACTAATTTTCTGCTGCACCTCACGTGGGCTTTCCTCATAATTGGGGAACAATTGCATATTTGTCGCCAAGCTGCATCCTTTCCATGATGTTCTGCATAATGGGCATCATGTTGGTCCCATATTTTTGGCCTCTCTTGTACCAGAACTACCAACATTTCCACATTAATGTGTCTGGCCATGGTACTGGTATCTGTGAAGGCGTATTCCAGACTTTTTTGAGAGGTTGCCAGAGAACTTTGCATGATAAAGCTTCCTAATAATGGATGAAGCAATTTCCTGTCACCTGGAATATGGTTGTGTATTTCTCGCAAGCTACACTGATGGTCCGTGTGGTGTCCGATTTTTTTCTCGCACCCATAGACTTGAATTGGCGAGACTCGGGCGATATACTTGTACAATCGTAGCATGCCGCGATTTCACTTGCACGCTGAATACACCTGAGAAAAAAGCGGTGATGTGAGCTGCCCCATAGATAAACAGTGGTCCGAGTGCTATGCAATGTTTTCTCACATAGCACTTGGCCGTATTCTATGCTAGTGTGACCCCAGCCTTAAAGAGACTTTTTTTTCCTGTTTTCTACCTCCTTGTACCTCCAAGAGAGATGAACTACTAGATATATAGTAAATGGTTGTATCCAAATAATCTCAATTGCAAATAGCACACTGGATTAAATATAACTTTTAATGAATATGCAAATAACTCAAATATAAAGTGCAAGGTGCTAGGACAAACAAAACAGGTATGGTGAAAACACACAGAAATACAAGGAAAATAAGTAGCCTATAAAAGACTCTTACGGACCCTCAATCCATTTCCTATATGGCAGATAAAGCCGTTATTTGTATCCTCTGGTAGCAATGCCTAATAGACAATGCACACGGTTTTAGTTTCAGAAATGAGTACAAATATTCAACCAGGTTTGTGTGTATATTCCACAGTACACAATTGTATAGGAACACAGCATTGCAGATTATATGGACCATCTCACATAAGGCATTCCAGTAGGTCAAACCAAAGTACTTGCCTGGTTTTCAACGTCTGCGTATGCGTTTCCAAGTAGCAGGTGCTGTACAGAAATTGCTTACCACATGAAACACCCGCTTGCCACTGATCAGACCTTATACCTTATACTTCATGGTATGTCCCACATAAACCTATTGGGCTGTCATATACCACATATATGTGCAAAGGTTGCGATCTGATTCAAGCAAAAACTTAGGGAGGTCTCACTTATAATGGGAGGTGTTTCTAAACTCTGCACCCAATTCCCATAAACATATAGTGATCAATGCTCCCATAAGAGACCCTTCCTGGCATCAGTGATAAGGATCAATGCGACATATCGGCAAAAATATATAAACAGGAGAAGTCTCACCCGATACGGAGGGAGTAATTCAATGGTTACTGCATTCCTCATTCTAAGTTCAGTGGTGGACACTCACCCCCATTCTCCCGACACGTTTCATCACTGCTCATCAGGGGAATGTTTTGGAGCTAATGCAACCATGTCGCCAGGAAAATTGCCATAATGTGTGGACAGTGTGGCAGGAGATGAACTACTACAAGTGGTGTTTCGAATGCAGGCAACGTTCGGGGAACACCAGTAGCAGCCATGGTCAAACCGCATGCCCTGGGTAAAGGAGGCCACAAGTCAGCGGATGATGTCAGGCAAAATGGAGGACTTGCTCAAGAATCTGGTGAACGCTCAGCAGCAGCAAGAGCTGGCACATCAGGAGCCGAGTAAGTTGCTTATCCGGCAGAAGCAACAGCAGCAGCAGCCGCTCCAACAGCAGCAATATCAACAGGACGAGTTCAGACAGCAGCGGCAGATTGAGCTGCTTGACGAGGCTGTTCGTGAGAAATCGGAAGCTCGTTCCACATGTCCAGGTGACAACATGTATGTCTGGAAGGCGGTAAGACAAGCGATGCAGAAAATGACCCCCAGGTGATGATGTAGAGGCATTACTGACTGTTTTTGAGTGGGTAGCAGAGTGGGAGAGACTGCCACCAGACCAGTGGGGGAGGTGCTGCCCCCCTATCTAATCGGTGAGCCCCTTAAGGCTTATTATATAACCTGGCTTTGCAAGATGCCCAGGAATATGCCAATCTAAAAACTAAGATACTAGCACGCTCAGGGGTGACTATCTCTTTTTGAGCACAAAGGGTTCATCAATGGGCATATTGCGGTGATAAACCTCCTTGCTCCCAAATGTTCGACTTGCTGCATGGCGCAGAAATAGTTGCAGACAGAGTCCTCCACTCAAGTCCACATGGTGGAGTGGGTTGTAGTGGACAAATTTATCTCTTCCCTTATAAGGACGGTACAGACATGAGTTGCCCAGGGGGACCCCCAGAATGTGGATGATCTGTTCGGCCAAATAGAAAGGTACCAGGAAGTAGAGATGTTCCTAAGGAAGCCGGGGGGGAGTAGGGGGGTGAATCTCCATACAGAGGAACCCAGCGGGAACCCGAGTCCCAAAAGAGGGGTAGCAGGGGTCCGAGGCCCCAAGGAGCCGTTGAGGAGTTGCAAAAGACTGCTGGTAAAGACCTGATCTGCTGGAAGTGTCATGGTCCAGGACACACAGCGGCCCGTTTTTCTTTGTCTTTCAAGCAGATGGATTGCAGCCTAGGCAGGCGCTGCTTGTACTATGCTTAACCTGCTTGAAGTGTGAACCATCAGCCTAGAGATGGGCCACAGTAATGTCTAGTGTCCATAAATAGGGTGCTGGCGTCAGTACTATTGGACTCAGGAATTTTGGTGACCCTGATAAGGGCCACACTCCCCACCAGTTGATCCCACGGAAACAAGTGGGCATCCGCTGTATCCATGGCAATGCCAAGTTCTACCCCGTTGCCAGAGTGTCTATAAAAGCAAACTGTGGTACCGAGTTCCATTAGGTCAGGGTTAGGAGAGACTTACTACACCTCGTGATAATCGTGCGGGACTTCAGCCTGTTTTGGGATTTGTGGGGAAAAGCAGGGTTGCAGAGTGGATCAGACAGAAGCCAACTCAACTCTGATCTATACCAGTCACAGTCGGAGGAGGAGTAATTGCTCTTGTGTGTCCTGGTGAGATGATGAGGATGAGAGTGTGGTCAGTGAGGCTGAGGTTACTGATCTGGGGGTTTCTGGGGAAAATTTTGTTTCTGCTTAAATTTGGTATCTTACCCTAAAAGGGGCATTTGAAAATGTGTCTATGATATATGGGGTTGCTCAAGAGCCGGGGGCTGACACCAGGTTCCCACACTTTGCAATTAATGGCAAGTTACAGTATCGGGTGACCACACAGAGGAGGGGAGATAGTGGAGCAGCTGTTGGTTTCAGGTCCCAACCGGCGGAAGATTTTAAACATGACCCATTCACATGTTTTGGAGGGGACATCTGGGAGTAGAGAAAATGCAGGAGAGAATAATGCAGAGGTTCTATTTCCTGGGGTGTTATTGGGAGATCCCAAATTATTGTAGGTCCTGCCCCACGTGCCAGATAACCGCTCCCTCTACTCACTTCCGAAGTCCTCTAGTTACGTTACCTGTGATAGAGGCCCCATTTGAGATGATTGCCATGGATCTAGTGGGTCCTCTAGTTAAGTCTGCACGTGGGCATCAGTACATCTTAGTGGTCATGGACTATGCCACCCAGTACCCTGAAGCAGTACCACTAAGAAACCCCTCGGCCAAGAGTATCGCCCGGGAACTTGTTCACATCTTTGCACGGACTGGTCTGCCGAAGGAGATTTTGACAGACCAGGTGTTAGGTCTCGAGTTCCCGCTTCTGCACAGGGGGAATCTCGAGCCATCTCCGCTGCGGTCTCCCATTCTTATCCAGCCGCAGTGGAGTCTGCTCAGCAGGGACGTCGGTCCCAGCGTCTTGCTTGGTCTCACTCTGTACAGAGAGTTGCTGCTGCTTCTTCAGCTTCTGCCATTAAAGCCAGTGCTGGTCAGCAGCGAGCGGACTTCTCTGGGACTAAGTCCTTGTCTGCACACACTGAGCATGCCCAGGGCAAGATCTCCCGTTGGAGATCGAGGGTCATGTGCTCAGGCTCTGCAGCACATTCCATTGGTCCTCTTGGCAGGTCTTGGAAGGGCAAAGTTTCTGTGGCCACTTCCTGTGCTGCAACTATATAAACTGCGCATGACCGCACGGCCATGCGCTAGTGTACATTTGCTTACGTGTGTTTGTTGTGAGTGCAAGTCGTCCTTGGATACCCCTTCCCTATTGAATGTCTGTTCGCGGAAGGTGTATGGTTGCTTTCTAGCACCCGACTTATCCTACAGCACTAATCACACGTTACAGCGTCCAGTTGCTGTGACCGCCAGTACGGCGCCGTGCACTTCCTCTGTGCTTTCCTTACCCAAGCCTGGGTGGTTAGTGGCGTTTGTCAGTGCGGCACCGCATGCACTCTTGTGCCCTAATATTGTTATTCAGCTTCCTTACACACCCAGTTGCGGTGTTGTGCCAGCAAGGGTCTAATCGGACTTCAATCCTAGTTGGGGTTAAGTTCGCTGACTACTAGCTCGCCTTCTATGTGCGGTACCGCGATCCTGTGACGCAACAGGATCGCTTCCTTCACGCTGGGTGAAGTTTAACCCACGTGTGTATACTTATGAGTACCGCCATATAGTCCGTCATTACTTAGCAGCAGGTTCCATCTCTGCACGGTGGACCTCGGGCTGCGAACGCACCATACACTATCTGTCTTATTATTTGGTGCGTTCCGCTAGCCCTAACATTACACTAGCGCCAGGGTCTGGCTAGTAATGACGGACAAACAGCAATCCTTGCGGTATATCCAGCAGCTGGAGGGTAGGTTTGCGGCTGTTGAGAGCGCAACCTCAGCTGTGGATGTTACCGCAGTTGCTGTACAGGCTGCTAGCGTGGCTGCAGCAACCCTGTCCATTGCCACCCCTGCTCCGACATTTTCTCGCCTCCCGCTGCCAGAAAAATTTTCTGGTGATAGCAAGTTTTGTAGGGGATTTGGGAGTCAGTGCTCTATTCACCTCGAGCTCCTGGCTGCACGTTTTCATACAGAGCGGGCTAAGGTGGGATTTATAGTGTCTCTCTTGTCGGACAGGGCGTTGGAATGGGCTACGCCGCTGTGGGAGCGTGGTGATCATGTGGTGCAGAGTGCTCCGCTGTTTCTGAGCACTCTGAAACAGGTCTTTTTAGGACCTCAAGTCACCCATGATACTGCGCTCCAACTGCTGGCATTAACTCAGGGTGAGTCCTTGGTAAGTCATTTTGCCGTCCAATTCCGCACTTTAGCTTCTGCGCTGGATTGGTCGGATAAAGCTCTTATCCCCATATTTTGGAACGGCCTGGCTGACCACGTTAAGGACGCTCTGGCCACTAGGGAGATTCCTGCCACACTGGAGGAGTTAATAACTGTCTCCACTCGAATTGACCTCCGTTTTAACGAGTGGAGGTTAGAGCGAGCCCAGTGTAGGCAGAGGTTTCGGCTGGCTCCTACCTTCGCCAAACCTCTGGAATCTCCGGTCCTGGTTCCTGAGTCACATGAGGCCAGGGAAGTGTCACAGGCGGGATCTAAGTCTCGGACCGCTTGTGCACTCAAGGTCTGTCATGTTTGCCAGCAGTCAGGACATCTAGCCACCAGATGTTCTCAGCGGTCGAGGAAACGTCAGCGTCTAGTGGTAGTAGGTGGAGGTACACTAGACACGGCAACGTTTGCCTCTAAATTGTCCTTTAAGGGGACAATTACTATAGGCTCATTCTCCCACTCGGTAGAGCTCTGCGTGGATTCTGGGGCGGAGGGCAATTTTATGTCTTCTGCCTTCGCCCAACGTCACGCAATACCCCTGGTTATGCTAGCTCAACCAGTAACGGTACGAGTGGTGAATGGGTCGATACTGCCCTCACAGATAACACACCAGACCATCCCTTTTACTCTGTCCATGTCGCCATCTCATCAGGAGATTATATCTCTGCTCGTCATTCCAGAGGGAATTGATGAGGTCCTGTTGCGAATACCTTGGCTACGGTACCACTCTCCTCATATCGAGTGGTCCTCTGGCAGAATCCTGGGATGGGGTGAATCTTGTGGGGTAGGTGTCAGAGGGAGTGCGTTCAGGTTGCTACTACAGAGGTACCCGCAGATCTTTCCTCTCTCCCCAAGCAGTATTGGTCTTATGCAGATGTGTTCTCCAAAAAGGCGGCGGAGATCCTTCCGCCCCATCGCCCCTATGACTGTCCTATTGATCTCTTGCCTGGTGCTGAGCCTCCCCGGGGTCGAGTCTATCCGTTATCTCTCCCGGAGACGGAGGCAATGTCACAGTACATCCAGGAAAATCTGGCAAGAGGATTCATTAGGAAGTCAGTGTCACCTGCTGGGGCATGGTTCTTCTTCGTGCAGAAGAAGAATGGGGAATTGCGTCCATGCATAGACTACAGGGGTCTTAATGCCATCACCGTTAAGAATAAGTATCCTTTGCCCTTGATATCTGAGCTCTTCGATAGGCTTCGGGGAGCAAGGGTATTTACTAAACTAGATCTGCGGGGTGCTTACAACCTGATTCGCATCCGTGAGGGGGACGAATGGAAGATGGCTTTTAACACCAGGGATGGGCACTATGAATATCTGGTGATGCCCTTCGGGCTCTGTAATGCCACAGCCGTTTTCCAAGACTTTGTGAACGATATCTTCCGGGATATGCTTTCCACCTCGGTCGTAGTCTATCTGGATGATATTCTCATCTACTCTCCAGATATTGACTCCCACCGGAGAGATGTTTGCAAAGTCGTCGACCTCCTACGGGCAAACTCCCTCTATGCCAAGTTGGAGAAGTGTATGTTTGAGCAGGAGTCCTTACCTTTCCTAGGCTACATCATCTCTGCCCAGGGATTGGCTATGGATCCTGCCAAACTACAGGCTGTGATGGACTGGCAGGAACCCCATTCTCTTAAAGCGGTGCAGCGCTTTATGGGGTTCATTAATTATTATCGCCAGTTCATTCCGCACTTCTCAACTTTGGTAGCTCCCTTGGTTGCCCTCACCAAGAAGGGGGCGAATCCCAAATTGTGGTCTGAGGAGGTCTCCAAGGCCTTTAACTCTATAAAGTCACACTTCGCTAGCGCTCCCATCCTACATCGCCCCGATGTTGATAAGCCATTTATCATGGAGGTGGATGCCTCTTCTGTTGGTGCTGGAGCAGTCCTCTTCCAAAAGGATGCTCAAGGTCGGAAGCATCCTTGCTTCTTTTTCTCCAAGACCTTCTCACCAGCAGAGAGGAATTATTCCATCGGGGACAGGGAGTTGCTAGCCATGAAGTTGGCTTTCTCGGAGTGGAGACATCTCTTGGAGGGAGCACGTTTTCCCTTCCAAGTCTTCACAGACCATAAAAATTTGGTGTACCTGCAGACAGCCCAGCGGTTAAATTCTCGCCAGGCCAGATGGTCCTTATTCTTCTCTCGGTTTCATTTCACCCTCCATTTTCTTTCTGGGGAGAAGAACATTCGGGCCGACGCTCTCTCTCGCTCCATTGTGTCATCTGCGGAGGAGGAGGAGGAGCCTCGGCTTATTGTCCCCACCGAGAGCTTGAGAACTGCCCCCGGGCAACACTTTTGTTCCATCCAATTTGCGACCGGAGGTTCTCTCTTGGGCACACTCGTCCAGGGTGGGTGGACATTTTGGTACCAAAAGGACATCTGAGTTACTGGCGAGGACGTACTGGTGGCCGCATATGGCTCGTGATGTCGCAGAGTATGTTCGGGCATGTGTCTCTTGCGCCAAGAACAAGACTCCTCGGCAACGGCCAGCTGGTTTGCTTTTTCCTCTGCTGGTGGCGGACAGGCCCTGGGAGATGGTCGGGATGGACTTTGTGGTGGGCTTACCCAAGTCTCGTAACTGCACCATTATCTGGGTGATCACCGACCATTTTTCCAAAATGGTGCACTTGGTGCCTCTTCCACGGCTACCTTCTGCACGGGCGTTGGCTGTCTTGTTCGTCAAGCATATCTTTCGCCTACACGGTATGCCAGACAAAATTGTTAGTGACCGGGGTCCCCAGTTTGCGTCTCGATTCAGGAGAGAGCTTTGTCGTCTACTCAGTATTGAGTTGAATCTCTCTTCGGCATATCATCCTGAGACGAATGGGTTGGTAGAGAGGGCCAACCAGACCTTGGTCACATATTTACGACATTTTGTTTCTGCCAGGCAGGATGACTGGGCATCCTTGCTACCGTGGGCAGAGTTTGCACTTAACAATGCCGTAGCCGACTCCACCGGTCAGACTCCATTCCTCCTAAATTACGGCCAGCATCCGCGTGTTCCTGTGCCCATGCCTGTGTCTTCTGCTGACTCCAGGGTGGCAGACTGGGCTGTGGAGGCACGGGACATTTGGGACCGCACGCAGGATGCCATTCGGGCCTCCAAGGAGAGAATGAGGTCCTCCCCGCTCCGACCTTTGCTCCTGGCGACTTGGTGTGGCTCTCCGCCCGTAACATCAGGCTGCGAGTTGAGTCCACTAAGTTTGCTCCTCGCTACTTGGGTCCCTTCAAGGTTCTCGAACAGGTTAATCCTGTAGTCTACCGTTTGGCTCTTCCTCCACGCTTGGGTATCACCGACACCTTTCATGTGTCCCTCTTGAAACCCATATACATGTCCCGGTTTTCCGAGTCATCTGCCGGGACATCGGGTTCGTCTACGGACGATTACGAGGTGAACGCTATTTTGGGGTGCAAGGTGGTACGCGGCAAAAAGTTCTATCTGGTGGATTGGAAGGGTTATGGCCCAGAGGACAGGTCATGGGAGCCTGCTGAAAACATTCGGGCCCCACAGCTCATTGCTGCCTTCGAGCGTAGCGAGGCCCAAGGAGGGGGGGCCCTAGGAGGGGGGGTAATGTTAGGTCTCGAGTTCCCGCTTCTGCACAGGGGGAATCTCGAGCCATCTCCGCTGTGGTCTCCCATGCTTATCCAGCCACAGTGGAGTCTGCTCAGCAGGGACGTCGGTCCCAGCATCTTGCTCGGTCTCACTCTGTACAGAGAGTTACTGCTGCTTCTTCAGCTTCTGCCATTAAAGCCATTGCTGGTCAGCAGCGAGCGGACTTCTCTGGGACGAAGTCCTTGTCTGCACACACTGAGCATGCCCAGGGCAAGATCTCCCGTTGGAGATCGAGGGTCATGTGCTCAGGCTCTGCAGCACATTCCATTGGTCCTCTTGGCAGGTCTTGGAAGGGCAAAGTTTCTGTGGCCACTTCCTGTGCTGCAACTATATAAACTGCGCATGACCGCACGGCCATGCGCTAGTGTACATTTGCTTACGTGTGTTTGTTGTGAGTGCAAGTCGTCCTTGGATACCCCTTCCCTATTGAATGTCTGTTCGCGGAAGGTGTATGGTTGCTTTCTAGCGCCCGACTTATCCTACAGCACTAATCACACGTTACAGCGTCCAGTTGCTGTGACCGCCAGTACGGCGCCGTGCACTTCCTCTGTGCTTTCCTTACCCAAGCCTGGGTGGTTAGTGGCGTTCGTCAGTGCGGCACTGCATGCACTCTTGTGCCCTAATATTGTTATTCAGCTTCCTTACACACCCAGTTGCGGTGTTGTGCCAGCAAGGGTCTAATCGGACTTCAATCCTAGTTGAGGTTAAGTTCGCTGACTACTTGCTCACCTTCTATGTGCGGTACCGCGATCCTGTGACGCAACAGGATCGCTTCCTTCACTCTGGGTGAAGTTTAACCCACGTGTGTATACTTATGAGTACCGCCATAGAGTCCGTCATTACTTAGCAGCAGGTTCCATCTCTGCACGGTGGACCTCGGGCTGCGAACGCACCATACACTATCTGTCTTATTATTTGGTGCGTTCCGCTAGCCCTAACACCAGGGAAATCCTTTCATGAGCAAGGTAATGCGAAAGTTGCATAAGGTCCTTCAGATTGTCCATCTGTGAACCTCTGTCTACCATCCACAGACAGAAGGCCTTAAAAGACCTTAAAGGCGATGGTCAAGAAGGTTATTGAGAAGGACGGTCGAGATTAGGACTGTCTGCTTCTGTTTCTGCTCTTCTCAGCAGTTCCACATGCCTCTACTGGCTTCTTGCCGTTCGAGCTCCTGTATGGTCGACATCCACGGGGGCTTCTGGCCATCGCCAAGGAAACCTGGGAAACCGAGGTCACACCACATCGGAGCTTAATAGAGCATGTTCCCCAGTTACAGGAGAGGATAGCAAAAATAATTCCCATCTTGAAGGAGCATCTTCTTGCACAGGAGGTACAGGAAGGGTGTATAACTGTTCAGTGAGTCTGAGGCAGTTCAAGCCTGGGAGCCGCGTGCTAGTGCTTATTCCCACGGTGGAGAGCAAAATCTTTGCAAAGTAGCAAGGCCCATACGAGGTTGTGGAAAAACTGAGTGAGGTGTATTTCAAGGTACACCAGCCAAGCCTGAAGGAAGCCGCACCAAATATACCATGTGAACTTGCTCAAGCCATGGCGAGATAGAGAAACGCTGGAAATGTTTTGCCTGGGAGCCAGTCCCAAGCCACAGTGGACTCTGTCACCATTGCAGAGTCTCTAATGACAGCCCAGAGACAACAGTGTCGGAAACTGTTGCAGCAGAACCGTGACTTGTTCTCGGAGGTGGCAGGGCATACGCAGGTGGTCGAGCATGACGTGTTGACAGAGCCACATTTAAGGGTGAACCTCAGGCCATATAGAATTCCCAAAGCACATTGGGAGGTAATAGGAAATGAGGTGAAGAGGATGTTAGACCTTGGGGTGATTGAAGAGTCGAAAAGTGGATGGTCGAGTCCCATCATCCTTGTGCCGAAGGCAGACAGTAAGTGGCGGTTTTGCAATTATTACCGCAGGCTGAATGAGGTCTCCAAATGTGATGCATATCTGATGCCCCATGTGGATGAGCTGATTGAGAGACAGTCACATGGGAGAAGGAGTTACATGGTCTGGGGCTTATATTGTTGGGCTTCAGAGGCTGTCTTTGGCCAGCAAGATTGGTTAGAGGATTATCCAGTGGTTTTCTGTCTTGTGGAGGAAAGACTGAACCTGTGTTGCTCCAGAGCGGGAGCTTTGTCCCTGCATTTATCATCCCCCCATTCTGAACACCTGAAACAGCTGCTCCCTCATTCCCCCTGCCAGGGACTTTTGCAGTGACTCATGACTTGTGCAGACAAAATTGGCCTCCTCTTTCTACATAGAGCTTAAATTGATACATATAGACAGTTTTTAATCACTTGATGTCATAGACCTAATGGAAAAAAGAAGAATTAGCTGGGTAAAAAGGTAAAATGAACAAATGTAAGTACACATTTCTATATAATATAATAGCAGTATATTAACAACATAAAAAATTTGATGGAAGTGCTTCTTTAATTTCAATTTAATTAGCACTCAATTCATTAAATTTGTATTATTAAAGGTCTTAAGTAGTATACAATGACTGGTGCCTCTATCCATTATGTTACCGTTAGCATCATACTATAAATAGCAGTGGGCAATTTGGACCTCATCATGTGTGTCACAAAGATCTGTCAGTCATCACCTTGCAGCTCTATAATTGGCAATGATATAATGAGCACAAATAACTTCTTTTATTACATCCCAGGGGATGCTGTGACCTTCACCCTTTAACCTTTGCATAGTGATCTGGACTTACACTGGGGCCCCTGGGGTTGGGCCTATGGAGTTAGCTGCTGAAAGATTGTGAAGGCTGGCAGGAGTGGTCAGATTACCAGGTGAGATGTAGCAGTGAAGTCAAGGTATGAAATCTGAAGGCAAAAGAATTGTGAGTAAATGGACCACAATCAGCAAATACCAACAATCTAAGCAGCTGCTGAAAGCACAAGACTGAACCAAAGAAGATAAACTGTTAAATAACAGTGTGACTCAGAGGTGCAGGAGTTTAAATAAACAAGTGCATGATCCAGGCTTCAAAGAAAGAAGCAATCTTACCATCCATGAATGAATCCCTTAGATACGTGACATATGGTATTCGTGATGCCTGTGAGTTTCACCTATAACCAACCTTTTGAAAACATTTGACCTACCCAACCCAAAGTACCCCAGCCCCCACCCAAATAACGACTCACCATACCTTTATTTGGATAAATTGGCCACAGCAGCCTTTATTAACATTTAACATAACAGTTTATTTGTTTAACATTATCCACGGGGAGGGCAGTCCTCGAAGCCCCAATAAGTAACCAACTCAGGTCAATGTCCAGAAAAAACTTGGCCTCCAGGTCGCGTCTTGCCTCTAGCCGCTACACACCAGCTCAGAGACACTAAGAGACTTGCCCGGCCAATATCCGCCAAAATACCCATGGACCCAGTCATCTCATCCGTGTGACCACTATATTCCATTCCATTTGAACCACATCAGGGGGAGTCCAGGACCTTTAAGTCCCACCCCCCTCTGAGCTGCCATTTACTAGCACCACCAACTTCAAGGACCTCCTCCCTCCCCACCACCAGCATAAATGTTCTGACCCCTCAAACATTTATATCATGCCACACCAACAATCCCTTCTCAATGTCCTCTTGTATCGCCAAGCACCATAAATCCAGACCAATTGCATTAAAGTGAATACCGTCCGTCCTCCAGAACTCGCCTTTACCCGATTCCAAATCAACATGCCAAACCACAATAGCCCCTTTTCTGACCATAAAACGGGAAACTGCTCTGTTTACTTTTATCCTGGCCCTGTGTAAACCTTGCATGGACCGCGCCCCATACCCTATACAGTTTTCTGGGGATGATATCTGACCAGATCACCAGCAGTTGTGGAAACATAGACCACAGCCTCAACAAGTCATACTTAATGTCATTAATCAGTTCTCTGCATGGACGCTTCCCTAGGTCATTGCCCCCTAAATGTATCACCAACAAATCCGGCGCCCAATCCAAACAACGAAATCTGTGAAACTCGGGTAACAGTTGTTTCCATGTCATCCCTCGTTTACTGATCCACCTCAAGACCACCGATGTCTTCCGCACACCCAGTTGTCTCCCTTCTGGACGGACGTCTGCACTCAACGCTGCCCAAAAGACAAAGAAATGACCCGTAATCCATGTGAGCAATGGCCCCGGTACTGAAAGAGAAAGAAAACACAACACCACAACCGTAATAACTGAAAATCACTACCCAGTCATCAACCAGACAACACCCCGTAGATCAGAAATGGGCGAATGTAGGAACGGAATCTCATGGACTCCCAATGGCCAATCCTCTGCACTAATTCATCACTCAAACCTCGTCTGGCTACCTCTGTAGCTGCCCCGATGTGGTATGAGTGCCCACTTAAATTCTTTGTTGGAATTCCCCCTCTTGCTAAACAGCGCTTAAATACCGTTACGAACTGGAAACGAGATAAGAATGAACCATACTAACAACGGATCGTTTCCCAAAACCTAACCCCCCGAGAATTGTCTAAAACAGTGCAAAGGACATAGAGGGGAACCGGTTACCTCGAAAAGAACAACCCTACAACCCTTTCCCTCCGTGTCGGTTTTTGAATACCGTAAAAATATCACCAATCTGACCCCACACATATCCACATCTTGTCTACGCAAACCCCCTTTACGATATCGGGAAGGGCTAACCAACTCGCCCAAATGAAACGCGCCAAAAATGCCAAAGAAAAAGCCAGTTTAAACAGAATTACCTCCGTTGAAGAAGAACAAGCGTCCACCAATTGCTCCCCTGAAATCAATAGTTCATAAGACACAGGAAGCCTCCCATCCATGACTTTTCTACCTTTTCGCCACCCCCTTATCACTTGAAGAACCAAAAACGAATTGGCCAAATCTTGCAATCCTCTCAACTTAAAACCAAAAGCTAGACCTGATAAAAAATTATTAACTTTCGGGACCGACCATCCTGATTCCCAATTATGCCCCATTAGCAACAGCAACTTGCTCTCATCCTCCAAACCCGTCCCCATTTTAGCCTTCCAAACCTCCCATATATTCCATGCCCTAACGTAATGTGACCATGTCCCAGCCGCCAAGGATCTGGATAACAGATCTCTTACTGCCTCAATGGAAGATTCCATAAGTCCTCAGGGCACGTCAATCCTGTGAGGTCCGTTTGAGCTGCCAATTCCCGGATGCGATCCCACTGCGAAAAAGAAAGAGCATCAAGGATAGGGTAATTGTCAATAGGCCGGAATTCCACCGTGACCCATAAATTACACTGCAAGCCTACCCACACCATGTGCTGTAACACTTTCAGCAAAGCCGGATCAGATGATGACAGCGAATTTATGGCTTTCACCGCCCCCTCCGATCCACAACCAAAACAAATCTTTTTATTCTGAACACTCCCTCCCCACAATGATAGCGCCACAGCGATAGGAAACACCACGCACAACACCCAATTGGCTGATAAGCCCTTCTTGACCCACAATCATGGCCAGTGGCACACCAACCAACTGTTCCTGAAAAACAAGCTAAATCCTAGCTCGCCAGCTGAACCCACCAGAATGCCCAGGGACTCGACTAGCACCACTGGTGCAATCCACAGCGACCTCCCATTATAAGAGTCCAAGAAAAGTGCCCACACCTTCAAATCATCTTTCAACGCCTTCCGAAGTCTAATGAAATGTGACAGAACTCGAATCCCTGCTGTAGCCAAAGACAGCCTACGACAAAACACTCTGCCCATTGGCATGATCAAACATGTGAAATTCAGCTTTCCCAGCAATGATTGAACCTCATGCAACATTACCTTCTTCAGCCCAGTAACCCGCTTCTCTTCCGTTCTCATGTCCACCAATTTTTCCTCTGGCAGCCTGCACTCTATCGCGACCGTATCTATTTCAATACCCAGAAAGCTCAATGACGTTACAGGACCCATGGTTTTTCCCGCTGCCAGCGGAACTCCGAACTTCTTTGCTACCCCCTCCATTGTGTGAAGCAAAATCGAACAATCTGCAGACTGCGCCGAACCAACAAACAAAAAAATCATCGAGAAAATGAATACAAGACTGAAGCCCAGACATGTCTTTTACTGTCCATTCCAAAAATGTGCTGATCATTTCGAAATACGCACATGACACCCCATCGGCAAGCAACGATCCACGTAAAATCCCTCGTTCCAAAAACACCCCAACAAATGCAAGCTATCCGGGTTAACTGGTAGCAAGCTAAACGCAGCCTCAATGTTTGTTTTTGCCAACCATGCCCCCTGCCCACAATGTCTAATCCAACTCATAGCCGCATCAAAGGACGTATACAAAACCGAACATAACTGTGGGTCAATGCCATCATTAACCGATAAACCTTTTGGAAATGAAAGGTGATGAATCAAACTGAATTTATTAGCCTCTTTTTTGGAACTACCCCCAAAGGTGAGACCCTCAAATTCTCAATGGGGATCGATCGAAATGGACCGGCCATTCTACCTAACGCCACTTCTTTATTTAATTTGTCCGTAGCAACTTCTGGAAATTCATGGGCTGATTTAAAATTTTTTGTTGATAACCGCACCTTAACATCCACAAAGGAATTGTAAACCTGTCCCTAAAACCATCCCGTAATACAGATGGTGCTTCCTTATTTGGGTACCTACTAAGAAACTGCTCCATCTCTGCCAGACGCAAAGGCGTCACTCCTTTTTTCAAACCCATCTGACCCTTTCTGTTTCCCTCCCCTGAAACATCTCGATGCACCATGATTGCCTCCGCACGATGAACATTCGTGTTTAAATATACATTTGACCCTGAACCTGCAAGCCCCTTTGTTAAAGGAAAAACACAGTCCTTTTTGTATTGCCAACGAGTGTCCTGACTGTCCTGAACCCACGGTGCCCCCGAGAAATGACTGAGATTCCCTGTCCTGATCTACCCCGAGCTGCTACTCTCATCCATAAAGCAATGTCTTTATGATCCCAGCGGATGCTTGGTCAAACCGCCTTCCGCTGACGGAATTGCTCATCCTATCTAAGCCATCCCTGTTCCCCATAGACTCTATACGCTTCTCCAATTACATCCATATAGCAAAACAAAGGGGCACAAGTCTCCGGTGACTTTTTCCCGATGACACTAGCTAAAATAGCAAATACCTGTAGCCAATTAGAGAAAGTGCGTGGAATCATCCTAAACCTCGTCCTGTCCCCATCCTCTTTTTTAGAATCGTCCCTACGAGTCCTATCTAAATTAAAGCGTTCCAGCGGGAGTAATGAAAATATTTCAACATATTCCCCCTTCCAAATTTTTTCTTTTACTTCCTGTTTCACATGAGCTCCCAAAGGCCCCTCGAAGCAGATGTACACTTCCCCTTTTGCCGCATTGTCCTACCGTACCGATTCGTCTTTATCTTTTTCCCCGCCACCTAAAGCCGAAGATCCCTGGCCCGTTACCTCACTACCAACTGCTGCTACCTCCCAGCCAGTGGAGCCCCCGTCATTGTACTTTGTACTGTCCTAACAGAACCCACCGCCCCGTCTGCATCTATCACTCCCCTGTCCCTCACATTACCCATCCAGGCGGACAGTGGTGATGATTCACCCTGACTACCACTCAAATCCCACAGCCTAGTCAAATCCTTTAGCCCTTGGAATATGACGCCCATGCCAGCACTAGCCACCTCACGGAAAAATCCCCTATACCCACATTAACGCTGGAAGCTAGTGACGGTAATAAAGGAGTAAGAATGCCTCTCTCACCTAGCTGCCTGGGTGCTGTGTTCCCAGTAGCCGCTGATCCCAGATCCGGAAGCGACCAATCTGCATGCGATCCTCGATGATGATATGGACTCGTGGCTCCAGAAACCCCATACATCCGGTCCTGTGAAACCGCTGTGCCGCCGGAGTAAAAAAGTGCTGTCCTGAGCTGTGTCGTGGTCCCAAAATGATCCAGGAGGTATGGGCATCCTAAAATGTGTGGGCGACTGACCCATGCTAATATCCCTTCCCCCCCAACTCTACGTTGGCTGCCGCATCTAATACCCGAGAAGCCCTTGAAGATCCCTGCCCAGCATTGCCCCCCCCAACTGGTAGCAGAGCTGCAGCATCAGGCTGGCCACTGCAATTGTTATACACAGCAGCAGTGGCTAGCGGGTGGGCGGAGCTATGGCGGTGCCCATCACCAGCCGCCCTGCATTCAGGGGCCCGTGCTGCAGCAACCCGCCGGTCTCCCGCACCATGCCGAGCGGATTCCTGATCAGACTGGGCTCCCGCCGCTCCGGTACCTGGCTCCTCCGCACCTGACGATTCTGGTGAGTGGGTGGATCCTCCCTGCCATGAAGAAGCTGGAGGTACCTGATGTGCAGGCCCTCACCTGGTCCCACGCGCCGCACGTCGTTGCCGAGCCGGGCCCGTTCCTGGCTGGGCACCAGCCACACCTGTCCCTGGCTCCCCTTCAGACCTAGCCGCTCCAGATGAAGGGGAGGCCGACACCTCCCCCGGATGCAGGACCCGCCAAGATGGAGGATTCCTCCCAGCTCCCTGTCCGTGCACCCTAGACATCGGCCAGAGGGTCCCTGGAGGGTCTCCTTAGACAGCGCCAAGCCCGTGGGTAATCTCAGGGCAAAAATGCTCCGGAGGCCTGGATCTCCGAGGCCGGCTCCTTCATTCTGGGGCTGAGGATTCCCGGTTACCCAGTCAGATAACAGGCCTTGTAAGGATGCCTGAAGTCAGCCTGCACCTCTGGTACCGGCAGCATCCCTCAGTTGTTGCAGTATCGCCTCAATCTCCATGGCATAAAGGTACCCTCCAGCTAAGTTTGCTTCTCTGATGTGGGGGCACCTAAAATGGTTGTCCCCTAAGATGGATGATCCCATTTTATACCAGCCCCCCAAGCTCCACCCCAATACTCTCCTACTCTCCCACAGCCCAATCCTGGCCCTACAATTCAAATCCTTTACCCCTAATTATACTTCTCACTTCATTGTTCACTCCCTATAGGCCCTCTCAACCCAGTCATGCCATCCTCCCTTGAAAGGCCTACGGCCCAGTACGTCCTCACTTGACTGAGCAGCACCAAAAGACACAGAAAATAAACAGGACTGCTGTGTTACTGCCCCACGTCATCTGCAGCAAAGATGTGGTGCTCCCCAGCAACCAAAATAGAAACAAAGGAGGTTAGGTATTAGCCTGGGTGTTACAATGTGTTTGGGTCTCAGTGCTATACCTGTACTATATGTACATGGCATGATATGCTTCATTTTTATAGGATGCTTTACCGCATTGAAAAGATTTAGAAAATAATTAAAACAGGTATACTGATGTATACTTTTCTGACAGAAGTCAACCTTGGCGTTTATTGGCGAAAGGGGCCTATGGATATGTTAACAAATGCAGAGCATAAGTGCAATGTAAATATAGCTTTATGTAGACACCTTTTTATGCTTTTGCTGGTAGATTCAGAAGCTACTTAGGTTCCTAGTATTAGCATGACCATCTATAATCATGGATGAATCTGAGTCACAACCTAGACACAAATATGTGCCAAAACGGTTTCCTCTTCTCTCATTATGACTGTGGAGACCCAGGGTTCAATAGACTCCTCTCATCAGTTCAGCACATATCAATGTAATTACTATACAGAATCCACCAATCTAGTATTGTAACATTACTTCTTAAGTGGTAGATGAGAATGCTGAGATTGTAAGTGATTTTATATGCTTCCATCCTAATTAGAATACTTTTCAGGTCCTCACCGAGCTTTATATGTGGAATTTTTATTATAATTTCTACAAATATACTGATTGTTCTGAAATTCCATGAAACGGGTGCTTGTAAGTAGACTTCAGTGTCTTGACCCCCAGGGTTATTTTGTCAGTAATCTTCCTCTACCCTTTTAACTCTATATGGTTTCGAAGATTTCCATAAAATAGATGAATAATACCTTGATTTAACCCACGCTTATGAATACAGCCAATTAAATATGGACCGTTTAGGTAATGTAAAATTCCATCATAAATCTCACATGGACCTACTTGTAGGATGTGCGTATCAACTGTATATCGACTGACCAAACATTGGACTATGTATGGGTTCAAAATGAACCTTTCCAAACAAGAAAGACAGCCAATAGGATAATAAAAGAACTATTATGCATTGGTTATATAGCACCATCATATTCTGCAGCTCTTTACAGACATTATCAGCACTGTCCCAATTGGGGATCACAATCTAAATTTTCTATCAGTCTGTCTTTGGAGTGTGGGAAGAAATCAGGAAACCCACGTGGGCAGTGTTATATACTGCGTGGGCTGTGTTATATACTACGTGGCCTGTGTTATATACTGCATGGGCTGTGCTATATATTACGTGGGCTGTGCTATATATTACATGGGCTGTGTTATATACTACGTGGCTGCTATATACTACGTGGCTGTGCTATATACTGCGTGGCTGTCTGTGTTACATGGGCTGTGCTATATACTATGTGGCTGCTATATACTATGTGGCTGCTATATACTACGTGGCTGTGCTATATACTATGTGGCTGTGCTATATACTACGTGGCTGTGCTAAGTATGACGTACATACATACATACATATTCTTGAATACCTGATGCGTTAGAATCGGGCCACCATCTAGTAATCAATATTTGTCAATACAATTAATGTAAAAAATGAGGCAGTTACCTCTTTCCATTATTGTCCATGCTCATCTTTGTGGTTCTTTCTACGTGCGCACAGTGGGTGAGACGGAGCATGAGCGTTATTGTGATTTTCACGGCAAGCATTGCGCAGTACCTGATTGTTCTGTAGTGCAGCGCTCACTGAATGTATTGGGGAAAACTCACTTGGCAGCGGGACTAAGCCACACAGGAACGATTTTCCACTTAACCCTGCTGCTCTATTCGTTTTCACTATACACTTGTGCTGCTATGGTAATTTTTGACCGGACCTATTAAAATGCTGTTTTAGCTACTTAAAATTTTTTTTTGAATGCCTGTGATTCAAGCTTCAGGAGGCTAATTTGCATATTCCAGGTGCCTTCTGGGAGAAGTGAAGTCTCCCTAAGCTAGAAGATCGTTGGGTACAGCCGGGACCAGCTGCTTCGAAAGCATCACCAAACCAGTGATTCAAGCTTCAGGAGGCTAATTTGCATATTCCAGGTGCCTTCTGGGAGAAGCGAAGTCTCCCTAAGCTAGAAGATCGTTGGGTACAGCCGGGACCAGCTGCTTCGAAAGCATCACCAAATTTTTGCCTGTAGGACATTATTGCAAGAGAGCTTGGCTGAGTAGATTACACAAGAAGGAAAACACACAGCAAGTCAGCAGGATCTAGGAGCAACATGGCAGATGTGACAACCTACATGGTGAGCTGCAGCATGTGCTACATGTTCACAGATCGACCAGAAGAAGAATCCAATTTCACCTGTCAGAAGTGTAGACTAGTGGCCCTTTTAGAAGAAAAGGTGCGGGGTCTGGAAGAAAGAATAGCAACTTTGAAACTCATCAAAGAGAATGAAGACTTTCTAGACAGAACAGAAGCATCTCTACTGGTCACAGAAGGTGCAAAAAGTGTCAGAGAACCTCCAAAAGCAGATGAGTGGAAGCATGTGACCAAAAGAAGCAAGAAGACCATGGAGAAATCACCAACCACACAACTGAAGAACCGATATCAAATCTTTGTAGAGGATGAAGATGGCACACCTAAGAATGAAGCAATACCAGCAAGCAAAAAAGAAAAGGGCACACAGCAACAAGTGACAGCAAAAAGTACAGCCAAGAAGCAACGAAGAGTGGTGGTGGTGGGAGACTCACTACTGAGAGGCACCGAAGCAGCCATCTGCAGACCGGACATAACTGCAAGAGAAGTATGCTGCCTTCCAGGTGCGATGATCAAGGATGTGACCAATAGGATACCAAAGCTCTTCAGCTCCAAGGACGTCCACCCATTTCTTCTGATACATGTTGGCACCAATGACACGGCAAGGAAGGACCTACCGACAATCTGCAAGGACTTTGAAGAGTTGGGGAAGAAAGTAAAGGAACTGGATGCACAGGTAGTTTTTTCTTCTATCCTTCCAGTAGACGGGCATGGCACCAGGAGATGGAACAGGATCCTTGATGCAAACAACTGGCTAAGACGATGGTGCAGACAACAAGGATTTGGATTCCTGGACCACGGTGTGAATTACTGGTATGATGGACTCCTCGCCAGAGACGGACTACACCTCAACAAACCTGGGAAACACACATTCGCCAGAAGACTCGCTACACTCATCAGGAGGGCGTTAAACTAGAAGAAGAGGGGACGGGAAGAAAAACATTAGACTCGAACAAAGACGACCCAGGAAAACAAACTCAGATGGGAGGTAAGAACATTTCTAAAACAATCCACAGCAAGGAGATTGGAACAAAACAAAATCCTCTAAACTGCATGCTCGCAAACGCCAGAAGCCTGACAAACAAGATGGAAGAACTAGAAGCAGAAATATCTACAGGTAACTTTGACATAGTGGGAATAACCGAGACATGGTTAGATGAAAGCTATGACTGGGCAGTTAACTTACAGGGTTACAGTCTGTTTAGAAAGGATCGTAAAAATCGGAGAGGAGGAGGGGTTTGTCTCTATGTAAAGTCTTGTCTAAAGTCCACTTTAAGGGAGGATATTAGCGAAGGGAATGAGGATGTCGAGTCCATATGGGTTGAAATTCATGGAGGGAAAAATGGTAACAAAATTCTCATTGGGGTCTGTTACAAACCCCCAAATATAACAGAAAGCATGGAAAGTCTACTTCTAAAGCAGATAGATGAAGCTGCAACCCATAATGAGGTCCTGGTTATGGGGGACTTTAACTACCCGGATATTAACTGGGAAACAGAAACCTGTGAAACCCATAAAGGCAACAGGTTTCTGCTAATAACCAAGAAAAATTATCTTTCACAATTGGTGCAGAATCCAACCAGAGGAGCAGCACTTTTAGACCTAATACTATCTAATAGACCTGACAGAATAACAAATCTGCAGGTGGTTGGGCATTTAGGAAATAGCGACCACAATATTGTGCAGTTTCACCTGTCTTTCACTAGGGGGACTTGTCAGGGAGTCACAAAAACATTGAACTTTAGGAAGGCAAAGTTTGAACAGCTTAGAGATGCCCTTAATCTGGTAGACTGGGACAATATCCTCAGAAATGAGAATACAGATAATAAATGGGAAATGTTTAAGAACATCCTAAATAGGCAGTGTAAGCGGTTTATACCTTGTGGGAATAAAAGGACTAGAAATAGGAAAAACCCAATGTGGCTAAACAAAGAAGTAAGACAGGCAATTAACAGTAAAAAGAAAGCATTTGCACTACTAAAGCAGGATGGCACCATTGAAGCTCTAAAAAACTATAGGGAGAAAAATACTTTATCTAAAAAACTAATTAAAGCTGCCAAAAAGGAAACAGAGAAGCACATTGCTAAGGAGAGTAAAACTAATCCCAAACTGTTCTTCAACTATATCAATAGTAAAAGAATAAAAACTGAAAATGTAGGCCCCTTAAAAAATAGTGAGGAAAGAATGGTTGTAGATGACGAGGAAAAAGCTAACATATTAAACACCTTCTTCTCCACGGTATTCACGGTGGAAAATGAAATGCTAGGTGAAATCCCAAGAAACAATGAAAACCCTATATTAAGGGTCACCAATCTAACCCAAGAAGAGGTGCGAAACCGGCTAAATAAGATTAAAATAGATAAATCTCCGGGTCCGGATGGCATACACCCACGAGTACTAAGAGAACTAAGTAATGTAATAGATAAACCATTATTTCTTATTTTTAGTGACTCTATAGCGACAGGGTCTGTTCCGCAGGACTGGCGCATAGCAAATGTGGTGCCAATATTCAAAAAGGGCTCTAAAAGTGAACCTGGAAATTATAGGCCAGTAAGTCTAACCTCTATTGTTGGTAAAATATTTGAAGGGTTTCTGAGGGATGTTATTCTGGATTATCTCAATGAGAATAACTGTTTAACTCCATATCAGCATGGGTTTATGAGAAATCGCTCCTGTCAAACCAATCTAATCAGTTTTTATGAAGAGGTAAGCTATAGACTGGACCACGGTGAGTCATTGGACGTGGTATATCTCGATTTTTCCAAAGCGTTTGATACCGTGCCGCACAAGAGGTTGGTACACAAAATGAGAATGCTTGGTCTGGGGGAAAATGTGTGTAAATGGGTTAGTAACTGGCTTAGTGATAGAAAGCAGAGGGTGGTTATAAATGGTATAGTCTCTAACTGGGTCGCTGTGACCAGTGGGGTACCGCAGGGGTCAGTATTGGGACCTGTTCTCTTCAACATATTCATTAATGATCTGGTAGAAGGTTTACACAGTAAAATATCGATATTTGCAGATGATACAAAACTATGTAAAGCAGTTAATACAAGAGAAGATAGTATTCTGCTACAGATGGATCTGGATAAGTTGGAAACTTGGGCTGAAAGGTGGCAGATGAGGTTTAACAATGATAAATGTAAGGTTATACACATGGGAAGAGGGAATCAATATCACCATTACACACTGAACGGGAAACCACTGGGTAAATCTGACAGGGAGAAGGACTTGGGGATCCTAGTTAATGATAAACTTACCTGGAGCAGCCAGTGCCAGGCAGCAGCTGCCAAGGCAAACAGGATCATGGGGTGCATTAAAAGAGGTCTGGATACACATGATGAGAGCATTATACTGCCTCTGTACAAATCCCTAGTTAGACCGCACATGGAGTACTGTGTCCAGTTTTGGGCACCGGTGCTCAGGAAGGATATAATGGAACTAGAGAGAGTACAAAGGAGGGCAACAAAATTAATAAAGGGGATGGGAGAACTACAATACCCAGATAGATTAGCGAAATTAGGATTATTTAGTCTAGAAAAAAGACGACTGAGGGGCGATCTAATAACCATGTATAAGTATATAAGGGGACAATACAAATATCTCGCTGAGGATCTGTTTATACCAAGGAAGGTGACGGGCACAAGGGGGCATTCTTTGCGTCTGGAGGAGAGAAGGTTTTTCCACCAACATAGAAGAGGATTCTTTACTGTTAGGGCAGTGAGAATCTGGAATTGCTTGCCTGAGGAGGTGGTGATGGCGAACTCAGTCGAGGGGTTCAAGAGAGGCCTGGATGTCTTCCTGGAGCAGAACAATATTGTATCATACAATTATTAGGTTCTGTAGAAGGACGTAGATCTGGGTATTTATTATGATGGAATATAGGCTGAACTGGATGGACAAATGTCTTTTTTCGGCCTTACTAACTATGTTACTATGTTACTATGTTACTATGTTGCATTATTATAATGTATGTGAACATGGTTGGTCATTATAAAAAAAATACGTAAAAAACTCAATTTTTTTATTTATTGTGTGTTTATAAAGGTTACAAGGGCTTATTGAATTCTGTACAGAAATTACAAATTTGCACTTAACTAACTAACTATAACTACTACTACTATTACTACTACTATAACAACAGTAACTAACTCTAACTATAACTAAAATTAACTATAGTATAAAATTTAACTGCGTTCAAACATTTAGAAAAAAATAGTAAAAATAATTAAAAAAATTAAAATGCATAAGCAATATAAATATAATTGAGATACTGAGCCTGATATGTCATGGATTCCTATACCCCACCCTGGAAACATCCCCTATCCTCTAAAAGGAGTCTGATATATCCTGGACCTCTATATGCCTCCCTCCCAACCTGCATATTTTTACCATATGTTTTGGCAATGCTAACGTGTACTTAGTCCTGCCAATAAAGCTCATTTGAAATTGAATTGAGATAAGAAAGGAGACACCAGGCACCACCCCCTAGAATGCTAAGATAGCAGAGAACAAAACAAACATTTGGCAGACATGACTCATTAGCATTTTCAGGTCTGCTTTGCACATTCAGAGAAACAACACAAGGAAAAAAAAATTTCTTTTACAATATGCAATCTTGGCAACTGAATTTATTTATTTTTAGAGGAAAAGCAGGGTAAATAACATACAGAGAAAAAAAATTGCACAGAACTGTACTGAAAGTCAATGCGTATGGTTTGTACTGAAAGCATGTGTAAATCTGCACCTAAAGCAACTGTTTGCTTCATAAACAATAGTAGATGCAATAAGTATTCTCAAAAGAAATAATAACACATTTGTTTTAGCAGGGTAAATAACATACAGAGAAAAAAAATTGCACAGAACTGTACTGAAAGCCAATGCGTATGATTTGTGCTGAAAGCATGTGTAAGTCTGCACCTAAAGCAACTGTTTACTTCATAAACAATAATAGATGCAATAAGCAGTCTCAAAAGAAATTATAACTCATTTATTTACTCAAAATGCTGTTCGGTCATTTTTGACCGGGAACAGTACAAGTGTAAAAAAAATGTGGCGCAAAAACTAAACCCCCCCCAAAAAAAAGGTACCCTTAGAAAGAACCCCTCTAAGTAGGAAAATAGAAGTAACCACAAGTTTCAGAACCGCATAATGAATTTTTTAAAAATATCAAAGTTCAAAAATGGTCATTTTTGACCGAACATAAAAGCAGGGTTAAACCAGTCTATAAGGTTTATTATGCACTCATAAACCACTGTAGGCCATGTTATACATCACAGACCTAGCATACAGTACAATCTTAACTGCGGTTATGTCCATGGATCGCCCCTGCGTAAGGGCAATGGGGTACTCAGTACCGGGTCCTTCAGTTCCCTCAGTTGGGATGTCACGGTGGCCCGACCCGGACCGTGGCCCTATGGGGGGCGCCCAAACAAATGAAGATAAAGTTCGTAGATAACGGTAGTGTTTGTGACGCCACCTGTGGTATTCGATCAGGGTGACCGATGCTGCTTAGGGGTCCACTGGGGTGATGTTATGGCAGCTAGATGGAATACCTTCCCACAGGTGAAGTGTTTCCCCAGGGCTTCCCAGTAGTGTAGATGCTGATGGTGTATGGCGCAAGGCGCGGTGAATAACGAGGACACAATGGGTGCAATCTCTTTACCTTTACTGAAGGCTTCAGCATCCACAGTCCAGGGTGCCGGATAACAGGGTAGGCAGAGTCCGGCCTGTCTGATGGCAATTCCAGAATCCCCTTATCCAGGTGGAAATCAGTAGCCTTCCCCTTGCACACAGTAACGTAGTAGGTCCCTAGGTGCATTAGCTCTCATAGGGTCCTCACTCTTGTTACTCTTCTCTCGGTCCCCCAGATGGATAGGACCAACCCGTATGACGGTGGTGGCCTGAGGCTATTTTATAGGGACCCTAGTGTCGCCCCTCCGTCACGTTGCCACCTTGTCTGCTTAGGTTCTTAGGTCGGGCAGCCAACTTGAAGATGACTGTCCTGCCGGTCTCTGAAGTAAAGCGTAGAGTCTATTACTCCCTCGGTGTTCCGGCCACCGGCACTGCGCTCAGTGGGAGGCAGCCTGCTTCTAGCTGGTCTCCCACTGGTGTTATACTCCTGTTGCTAGGACTTCGGTGCTCACTCAATACGACACACTTCCTCTCTCGTCCTTTCCTTGGAAGCTGCTGCAATCAGGTGCAGGCGCAGCTCCGTGTCCTTCTTTCCTCCCTGGGCCGAGCCCAGTCTGCTCCTCTCCTCTCCTTCTGACTATCTCCTTCTCCCTCCTGTCAGCTTCTCCTTCTCCTCCAACTGACCTCACTTCCTAACCAAACCCCCAGTTTTACCCAAGTGTGAGGAGTGGCCTAATAGATAGAACCTTTTGCTCCCCCTGGTGGCCGGCGTGTGAAGTGTGTGTGGCTGTGATACCTGGCAGGGTGAACTCCTTTGGTGCCATCAGACATAACATCGCTCCCCCAGGTGGAAGAACGACATTACTGCAACGAACAGGACTCTGGGGCGCTGCATCCGCACAGTTCATTAACTGACCCTCGTCAGTGCACACAGTCTCCCATGCTCTGGATTACCTGCTTGGCAGCGTTGCAGGCTTCACAGACTGGTATCACATGGGTCCTGACTTCCTGGGAAGCTGCCTTACTGGGATCTCTGACCCGTTCTATAACTTGCTTGACAAGCTCAAATCCATCAGTTCCAGACCTCAGAAGGATGGCAGCTTCCTCCAACACAAATGACCATCACGGACGTCCTGACTTCCAGGGAAGCTGCCTTACTGGGATCACCGAACCGTACTATGACTTGCTTAACAAGCTCACATTAGGGTTGAGCGAAATGGGTCGGCCAGATTCAGAAGTCGCCGACTTTTGGCAAAGTCGGGTTTCATGAAACCCGACCCCTGTGTGGGGTCGGCCATGAGGTCGGCAATCTTCTGAACTGGAATCGGAATTCCGATACCGATTCCCGATATGTTTAAGATATCGGGAATCGGTATCGGAATTCATATTAATGTGTAAAATAAAGAATCAAAATAAAAAATATTGAAATACTTACCCTCGGACGCGCCCTGGTTGTAACCGGGAGCCTTCCTTCCTAAGAATGAGCGCCTGAAGGGCCTTCGATGACGTCGCGGCTTGTGATTGGTCGCGTGAGCGGTCACATGGGCTTCACGCGACCAATCACAAGCCGCGACGTCATCTAAGGTCCTTCAAGCGCTGATTCTTAGGAAGGAAGGCTGCGGGTTAGAACCAGGGTGCGTCCGAGGGTGAGTATATACCTATTAGGAATATACTCACCCTCGGACGCGCCCTGGTTCTAACCCGCAGCCTTCCTTCCTAAGAATCAGCGCTTGAAGGACCTTAGATGACGTCGCGGCTTGTGATTGGTCGCGTGACGCCCATGTGACCGCTCACGCGACCAATCACAAGCCGCGACGTCATCGAAGGCCCTTCAGGCGCTCATTCTTAGGAAGGAAGGCTCCCGGTTACAACCAGGGCGCGTCCGAGGGTAAGTATTTCAATATTTTTTATTTTGATTCTTTATTTTACACATTAATATGGATCGCAGGGCCTGAAGGAGAGTTTCCTCTCCTTCAGACCCTGGGAACCATTAGAAACCCAATGCACTGCATTGGGTTTCGTGTTTCGGCCGACCCCGACCCCGACTTTTCTATAGGATCGGCCGATTTCACTCGACCCGACTTTTGAAAAAGTCGGGTTTCGTGAAATCCGACCCGATCCTATAAAAACAAAAGTCACTCAACCCTAGCTCACATTCATCAGTTCCAGACCCTCAGAAAGATGGTAGCTTCCCCCAACACAAATAGCCATCACAGACTCTGCAGGCACATGCCTCCTACATGTGCCTTCCAGCAAAACCTGTACACTTTCAGGACCTTCCAACACAGAGACTTTGTGACCAAACCAGTTTCATTATAATGTATGAGATACACCCATTGATGGGAGGTGTGTGGTTATCCAGACCTGCCCAGCTCTCCGACTAACCCTGCAAGCCCAGACCCTTATACACTAAGCAAGGCTCATGAAACTACAAGTCCCAGAGAAACATTCCAGGCTTACAGCACAGAGGACCACCTCCTCACAACAACGCCGGTTACTGTCTCATACTGCCCTATAGGTGAAAGCAAGTATGAACTGCACATTAGAAAGTAGATTGCCCAAAGGAAATGTAGGCTGGTACAGTGCACAATACGGGCTCTAAGATGCAGGACTGCAATTTAGAGCCTGTGACTAATAACAAATATGGCCCTGGGGACAACCCCTTTAAATGGGGCAACTATCCTTTCATTTGACCAAGTTGAGAAATGATGAACAGCTACTAGACTGAAGTGGCCAAATTGAAGAATATAAGAAAGATGACCATAAGATGATGACAATAACCATGGACCACCATAACGGTTCGCCGTTTGCAAATGTACAGACTAGGTTCTGTGCTTATAGAGCTTCTTGATTTACCTGGACAATGAGTAAGGGAAATGCCAGCGATCTTTAAGAATAGGTAGCAAATATGAAAATTGCTACTGATGTAATCTTTTATAAAGTTCGACTTATTCCAAATACCAACCAGGGAATTTAAGATTAACTATGTGCTCTGTACACCCATGCACTACTTGTAAAGCCCATCATGTTTTTCAAGCTATACTGTATGTAGCGCTTAATTTCTCCTGAGGAGGTGCTGTAGGAAAATGAATTACTTGCTGCTGTGCTTCACCATAGATTACAGGGATTTCAGTAGCTGGTCACCCTATGATCAGCTTACCTTACCATTAAACACTAAAAAGGGATTGTCAAATGTGAACACACTTTTTTGTAGACAAAACCCAGGAAAAAATAAAATGAAAATACACTCTGTAATAAATAAGTTAATAGTAAAAGTACATTTAAATAACATAGGGTACTTGGATAACACTATTTTGACCGAAAATCGTAAAAGCCATTCCACCACAACAAGGTGTACCCAATCATGCAGGTGTCTGAACAGTCGGGACCTTTTCTTGCTCGGCCATTATGTACACCCAATCATGCAGGTGTCTGAACAGTCAGGCCCCTGTCTTGCCTGGCCATTATCTACACCCAATCGAGCAGGTGTCTGGCCATTATCTGCACCCAATCAGGCAGGTGTCTGAACAATTGGACCCCTGTCTTGTGTGGCAATTATCTACACCCAATCAGGCAGGTGTCTGAACAGTCAGGACCCTGTCTTACTTGGCCATTATCTACACCCAATCATGCAGATGTCTGAACAGTCAGGACCCCATCTTGCTTGGCCATTATCTACACGCAATCAGGCAGGTGTCCTAACAGTCCGGCCTCTTTCTTGCTTGGCCATTATCTACACCCAATTAGGCAGGTGTCTGAACAGTCAGGCCCCTATCTTGCCTGGCCATTATCTACACCCAATCAGACAGGTGTCTGGCCAGTTGGGTCCCTGTCTTGCCTGGCCATTATCTACACCCAACCAGACAGTTGTCTGGCGAGTTGGGTCCCTGTCTTGCCTGGCCATTATCTACATGCAATCAGGCAGGTGTCTGAACAGTCATGACCTGTTCTTGCTCAGCCATTATCTACACCCAACCAGGCAGGTGTCTGAACAGTACAGCCCCTGTCTTGCTCGGTCATTATCTACATTGAGGTCAGTTGACACACAGTAAGGTTTTAAAACTAGAGGCAGGCTTGGACCGTCCCGATGCGTACACCTTGTCGTGGTCGGATGGCTTTTACACTTTTTTGATCAAAACAGTATTAACCAAGTCCCCTATGTTATTTACATGTACTATTACTATTACTTACTACAGGGTATTTGCTTATTTTGTTTTTTTCTTGGGTTTTGTCTATGAAGCGGACACAGTGTGAATGTGCTCTTTCATACTGCACGTATACCAACTTATGCTGCGGCTTATTTCTTTGGTTTTGTTATAATGTGTGGTATCATTGTAAAGTACGGCAAAACCATTCCTCATATAACTTGACTTTCCACTTTCCCTTGTAATTTAGCTATATGCAAATTAGCCAAGAACGATATGGAAATGTTGGCTAAACAAAGTGCCGTTCGAGTCCGCGAATCATTTGTAACCGTTTTAATCATTCAATTAATCACATGGTGTCAGATAAAATAAAGCTCTCAATGCAGAGCTACATTAATCAACTCTATATTGAGAAAAATAGTTATTCTGGGTAAACAAAGGGATAAAGCAGAAAACACTTAGTTCTGTAATCTTCTTTTTGGGCTCAATACACAAGTTCAAAGTTAAACTTCATTTTTTATCATAAAATGACTGTAAAATACTGAGAGGAACAAGTGTATTTGTACTCTATTACCATGGCAGCCAGGTAACCCATGCACCAAGTACCTTAATGTGAGCAATTTACAAGAATAATTGTCACCTATTGTTCCATTCTATCAAAAGGATGAGAAAATTAGAATTAATTATAACATTTATGTTCAAAACTTTTCTTTACAATTGACTGACAAGTTATTTTTTATGATTTTAAATAAATACTAACATAATTAATCATTCTTTAAATTCAAAAGTATCACACATAAAAAAACTGGAAACAAGAGAAAGGGCTTATTATCTAGGAGGGGAGAAGACAGTAGTTTGGTTAGAAGTTTGTCATATAGCAGTGTGGTGGAAGCAAGGCTACTACAGGTTGGATGCTTGCTTGAAGAAGGGAGTTTTCAGGTTGTCCATGAAGGTTTCTATGGTGGGAGAGTATAATTTGTTGGGGGAAGCGAGTTTCAGAGTATGGAGGAGTTTCATAAGAAATCCTGGATATGATGATCTAAGAAGTGCTGTAAACCTGAGAAGACTGAAGAAGAAGGAGTTCTTGTGAGGATTGGAGATGACATGTTGGGAGTTTTAAGTAGAGTAGTTCAGAGGTTTATGAAGGGGAAAGGGCAATTACCTTCAAAAGTCACATGCTTAGTGACAGGACGTCCCCCCGTGTGCAATGTGTCACATGTCTGTCAGTATATACACTTTACCTTTTCTGAAAGGCCACAGAGGCTGCAACACCATTAAGCAAGAGACACCACTAACCAAACACCACCATGATGATCAAGATCTCCAAACAAGTCAGGGACAAAGTTGTCAAGAAGTCCAAGTTAGGGTTGGTGTTATGACCTGGTGGTCAGGACAATAATGGACCTGGTGGTTAAGAGCACACGGAATGACCTGATAGTTACTGATAATAAAGGACGAGCTCTGGGACGTGGGAACTCTGCTGGGAAGACAGGTCACAAGAACGATCCAGGAGTGAACTAGACCAATACTGGAACATTGACAGGTGGCATGGAGCAAAGATCTAAGTGGAGTTAAATAGAGCAGCCAGCTAACGAATTAACCTCGTCACCTATGGAAGGAAACTCAGAAACACCCACCAGAGGAAGTCCATGGACAGAACCAGCCGAAGTACCATTCATGACCACAGGAGGGAGCCCAACAACAGAATTCACAACAGGTTGGGCTATAAAAGAAATCCCAATCTCTGATGAGTTTGCCAAAAGACATATGAAAGACTCATCAAATGTATGAAGGCGGGTGCTGTGGTCAGATGAGCCAAAATTGAACTTTTTTGGCCACCTAGGTAAACAATATGTCTGGCGCCAAACCAATACAGCTCATCTGCCCAAAAACACCAGCCCCACAGTGAAACATGGTGGCAGCATCATGCTGTGGGAATGTTTTTCGACAGCAGAGACAGAGAATTTGGTCTGAGTAGAGAGGAAGATCGATTATGTAAAATTAAGGGATATTCTTGAGCAAAACCTGTTTTATTCTGTCTGTGAATTGAGACTGGGACAGAGGTTCAACTTTCAGCAAGACAATGGTCCAAAACTTATTGCTAAAACAATACTCGAGTGGTTTAAGATGAAACATGTAAATGTTTTGGAGTGGCCAAGTCAAAGCCCAGACCTTAATTCAATTGGGAATTTGTGGTCAGACTTGAAGATTGCTGGTCACCAGAGGAAGCCATTTAACTTGAAGGAGCTAGAGCAGTTTTGCCTTGAGGAATGGGCAAAAATCGCAGTGGCAAGATGTGGAAAACTCATAGAGATTTATCCAAAACGACTTGCAGCTTTAATTGCCGCAAAAGGAGGGTTCTACAAAGTACTGCCTTTAGGGGGTGAAAAGCTAAGCACACTGAAGTTTTCTTTTTTTTTTGTCAGACTTGCTGTTTGCTTCACAATAAAAATAAAGCCAAATTATCACTGTTGTAGCCATGTTCTTTACATGTCTACCCACATAAGGAGCATATATCATCAAAATAATAATCACAGAAGACACACCTGAACTATGAATACCACCTAAAGAACCAATAGGTGCATGTAATTTCTAAAATGTATTTTGTTCAACAATTTAAATACAATGTAGGGTCAACGTAGTAACACAAGGGAGGACCACATAATGCATTTACATAGTTATTACAGATGAGCGAGCACTAAAATGCTCAGGTACTCGTTGCTTGAACTGAGCAATTCCTAATACTCAGATGCTAGTTTCGAGTAACAAGTACTGGTAGTTGTTGAGTTCCCACCGCTGCACAGGGGGAATCTCAAACCATGTCCACTGCGGTCTCCCATTCTCCTCCAGTCTCAGTGGAACCTGCTCAGCAGAGACATCAATCCCAGCATCTGGCTCAAGCTGATACTGTGCACTTGGGTACTGCTGCCTTTCCAGGTTCTGCCTTTGTAGCCAGCACTGATCAGCAGTGAGCACTGTTGTGAATTCTGTGGCTGAATTCACTCCTGTGGTCACAAGTGGTACTGCAGCTTCTGAGCTTCCTTCCTCAGGTGTTCTGGTGAGCTCATTAGCTGCTTCGTTACTTAACTCCACCTGATGCTGCTATCCTTGCTCCTAGTTAATGTTCCAGTGTTGGATCTGAGCATCTCCTGATTGTTCCTGTGACCTGCTGCTCTGTATAGCTAAGTGCTTTTTTGCTATTTTGTTGCCTTTTTTCTGTCCAGCTTGTCTTTTGTTTTGCTGGAAGCTCTGAGACGCAAAGGGTGTACCGCCGTGCCGTTAGTCCGGCACGGTGGGTCTTTTTTGCCCCCTTTGCGTGGGTTTGCTTTAGGGTTTTTTGTAGACTGCAAAGTTCGCTTTACTGTCCTCGCTCTGTCTAAGAATATCGGGCCCCACTTTGCTGAATCTATTTCATCCCTACGTTTTGTCTTTTCATCTTACTCACAGTCATTATATGTGGGGGGCTGCCTTTTCCTTTGGGGTATTTCTCTGGGGGCAAGTCAGGCCTATTTTTCTATCTTCAGGCTAGCTAGTTTCTTAGGCTGTGCCGAGTTGCATAGGTAGTGGTTAGGCGCAATCCACAGCCACTTTTAGTTGTGTTTAGGATAGGATCAGGTGTGCAGTCTACAGAGTTTCCATGTCTCAGAGCTCGTTCTTTTGTTTTTGGGTATTTGTCAGATCACTGTGTGCGCTCTGATCGCTAGGCACACTGTGTCTCTGGATTGCCTTCATAACACCTGCCATTAGCAAACATAACAGTACTAGGAGCCAAAACTAATGATTCTCAATAGAGGGAAAGAAAAAGTTCTGACATCATTTTTTTTTTTTTCTGCTCTGTGTTCACTTTTTTTTTTTCCCCTAGACATTTGGGTGTTTCAGGACACAGGTGTGGACATGGATTTTCAGGGTCTGTGCTCTTCAATGGATAATCTCGTTATAAATGTACAAAAGATTCAAGATACTATTGATCAGAAATCTATGTTAGAACCAAGAATTCCTATTCCTGATTTGTTTTTTGGAGATAGAACTAAGTTTCCAAGCTTCAAAAATAATTGTAAGCTATTTCTGGCCTTGAAACCTCATTCTTCTGGTAATCCTATTCAACAGGTTTTGATTATTATTTCTTTTTTGCGCGGCGACCCTCAAGACTGGGCATTTTCTCTTGCGCCAGGAGACCCTGCATTGAGTAGTGTCGATGCGTTTTTCCTGGCACTCGGATTACTGTACGATGAGCCTAATTCAGTGGATCAGGCTGAGAAAAATTTGCTGGCTTTGTGCCAGGGTCAGGATGATATAGAAGTATATTGTCAGAAATTTAGGAAATGGTCAGTACTCACTCAGTGGAATGAATCTGCGCTGGCAGCTTTGTTCAGAAAGGGTCTCTCTGAGGCTCTTAAGGATGTCATGGTGGGATTTCCTATGCCTGCTGGTTTGAATGAGTCTTTGTCTTTGGCCATTCAGATCGGTCGTCGCTTGCGCGAGCGTAAATCTGTGCACCATTTGGCGGTACTGCCTGAGGTTAAACCTGAGCCTATGCAGTGCGATAGGACTATGACTAGAGTTGAACGGCAGGAATACAGACGTCTGAATGGTCTGTGTTTCTACTGTGGTGATTCCACTCATGCTATTTCTGATTGTCCTAAGCGCACTAAGCGGTCCGCTAGGTCTGCCGTCATTGGTACTGTACAGTCCAAATTCCTTCTGTCCATTACCTTGATATGCTCTTTGTCGTTGTTTTCTGTCATGGCGTTTGTGGATTCAGGCGCTGCCCTAAATCTGATGGATTTGGATTATGCTAAACGTTGTGGGTTTTTCTTGGAGCCTTTGCGGTGTCCTATTCCATTGAGAGGAATTGATGCTACACCTTTGGCCAAGAATAAACCTCAGTACTGGGCCCAGCTGACCATGTGCATTGCTCCTGCACATCAGGAAGTTATTCGCTTTCTGGTGTTGCATAATCTGCATGATGTGGTCGTGTTGGGGTTGCCATGGCTACAAACCCATAATCCAGTATTGGATTGGAATTCCATGTCGGTATCCAGCTGGGGTTGTCAGGGGGTACATGGTGATGTTCCATTTTTGTCGATTTCGTCATCCACCCCTTCTGAGGTCCCAGAGTTCTTGTCTGATTATCAGGATGTATTTGAAGAGCCCAAGTCCGATGCCCTACCTCCGCATAGGGATTGTGATTGTGCTATCAATTTGATTCCTGGTAGTAAATTCCCTAAAGGTCGATTATTTAATTTATCCGTGCCCGAACACGCCGCTATGCGCAGTTATGTAAAGGAATCCCTGGAGAAGGGACATATTCGCCCATCGTCATCACCACTGGGAGCAGGGTTCTTTTTTGTAGCCAAGAAGGATGGTTCGCTGAGACCGTGTATTGATTACCGCCTTCTTAATAAGATCACTGTTAAATTTCAGTATCCCTTGCCATTGTTATCTGACTTGTTTGCTCGGATTAAGGGGGCTAGTTGGTTCACTAAGATAGATCTTCGTGGTGCGTATAATCTGGTGAGAATCAGGCAAGGAGATGAATGGAAAACTGCATTCAATACGCCCGAGGGTCATTTTGAGTATCTAGTGATGCCGTTCGGACTTGCCAATGCTCCATCAGTGTTTCAATCCTTTATGCATGACATCTTCCGTGAGTACCTGGATAAATTCCTGATTGTTTACTTGGATGACATTTTGATCTTCTCAGATGATTGGGAGTCTCATGTGAAGCAGGTCAGAATGGTTTTTCAGGTCCTGCGTGCTAACTCTTTGTTTGTGAAGGGATCAAAGTGTCTCTTCGGTGTGCAGAAAGTTTCATTTTTGGGATTCATCTTTTCCCCTTCTACTATCGAGATGGATCCAGTTAAGGTCCAAGCCATCCAGGATTGGATTCAGCCGACATCTCTGAAAAGTCTGCAAAAGTTCCTGGGCTTTGCTAATTTTTATCGTCGCTTCATCTGTAATTTTTCTAGCATTGCCAAACCATTGACCGATTTGACCAAGAAGGGTGCTGATTTGGTCAATTGGTCTTCTGCTGCTGTGGAAGCTTTTCAGGAGTTGAAGCGTCGTTTTTGTTCTGCCCCTGTGTTGTGTCAGCCAGATGTTTCTCTTCCGTTCCAGGTCGAGGTTGATGCTTCTGAGATTGGAGCAGGGGCGGTTTTGTCACAGAGAGGTTCTGATTGCTCAGTGATGAAACCATGTGCTTTCTTTTCCAGGAAGTTTTCGCCCGCTGAGCGTAATTATGATGTGGGCAACCGAGAGTTGCTGGCCATGAAGTGGGCATTCGAGGAGTGGCGTCATTGGCTTGAAGGAGCTAAGCATCGCGTGGTGGTATTGACTGATCATAAGAACTTGACTTATCTCGAGTCTGCCAAGCGCTTGAATCCTAGACAGGCCCGTTGGTCGTTATTTTTTGCCCGCTTCGACTTTGTGATTTCGTACCTTCCGGGCTCTAAAAATGTGAAGGCGGATGCTCTGTCTAGGAGTTTTGTGCCCGACTCTCCGGGTTTATCTGAGCCAGCGGGTATCCTCAAGGAAGGAGTCATTGTGTCTGCCATCTCCCCTGATTTGCGGCGGGTGCTGCAAAAATTTCAGGCGAATAAACCTGATCGTTGTCCAGCGGAGAAACTGTTCGTCCCTGATAGGTGGACTAATAAACTTATCTCTGAACTTCATTGTTCGGTGTTGGCTGGTCATCCTGGAATCTTTGGTACCAGAGAGTTAGTGGCTAGATCCTTCTGGTGGCCATCTCTGTCACGGGATGTACGTACTTTTGTGCAGTCCTGTGGGATTTGTGCTAGGGCTAAGCCCTCCTGTTCTCGTGCCAGTGGGTTGCTTTTGCCCTTGCCGGTCCCAAAGAGGCCTTGGACACATATTTCGATGGATTTCATTTCTGACCTTCCCGTTTCTCAAAAGATGTCAGTCATTTGGGTGGTCTGTGATCGCTTTTCTAAAATGGTCCATCTGGTGCCCTTGGCTAAATTGCCTTCCTCCTCTGATTTGGTACCTTTGTTCTTTCAGCATGTGGTTCGGTTGCATGGCATTCCTGAGAATATTGTTTCTGACAGAGGTTCCCAGTTTGTTTCAAGGTTCTGGCGAGCCTTTTGTGGTAGGATGGGCATTGACCTATCCTTTTCCTCGGCTTTCCATCCTCAGACTAATGGCCAGACCGAACGAACCAATCAGACCTTGGAAACATATCTGAGATGTTTTGTTTCTGCAGACCAGGATGATTGGGTGTCCTTTTTGCCGTTGGCTGAGTTCGCCCTTAATAATCGGGCCAGCTCGGCTACCTTGGTTTCTCCATTTTTCTGCAATTCTGGGTTCCATCCTCATTTCTCTTCAGGACAGGTTGAGTCTTCGGACTGTCCTGGTGTGGATTCTGTGGTGGACAGGTTGCAGCAGATCTGGACTCAGGTAGTGGACAATTTGACCTTGTCCCAGGAGAAGGCTCAACTTTTCGCTAATCGCAGATGCCGTGTGGGTCCCCGACTTCGTGTTGGGGATCTGGTTTGGTTATCTTCTCGTCATATTCCTATGAAGGTTTCCTCTCCTAAATTTAAACCTCGTTTTATTGGTCCGTATAGGATTTCTGAGGTTCTCAATCCTGTGTCTTTTCGTCTGACCCTCCCAGACTCCTTTTCCATACATAATGTATTCCATAGGTCATTGTTGCGGAGATACGTGGCACCTATGGTTCCATCTGTTGAGCCTCCTGCCCCGGTTTTGGTGGAGGGGGAATTGGAGTATATTGTGGAGAAGATTTTGGATTCTCGTGTTTCTAGACGGAAACTCCAGTATCTGGTTAAATGGAAGGGTTATGCTCAGGAAGATAATTCCTGGGTTTTTGCCTCTGATGTTCATGCTCCCGATCTTGTTCGTGCCTTTCATGCGGCTCATCCTGGTAGGCCTGGGGGCTCTGGTGAGGGTTCGGTGACCCCTCCTCAAGGGGGGGGTACTGTTGTGAATTCTGTGGCTGAATTCACTCCTGTGGTCACAAGTGGTACTGCAGCTTCTGAGCTTCCTTCCTCAGGTGTTCTGGTGAGCTCATTAGCTGCTTCGTTACTTAACTCCACCTGATGCTGCTATCCTTGCTCCTAGTTAATGTTCCAGTGTTGGATCTGAGCTTCTCCTGATTGTTCCTGTGACCTGCTGCTCTGTATAGCTAAGTGCTTTTTTGCTATTTTGTTGCCTTTTTTCTGTCCAGCTTGTCTTTTGTTTTGCTGGAAGCTCTGAGACGCAAAGGGTGTACCGCCGTGCCGTTAGTCCGGCACGGTGGGTCTTTTTTGCCCCCCTTTGCGTGGGTTTGCTTTTGGGTTTTTTGTAGACTGCAAAGTTCGCTTTACTGTCCTCGCTCTGTCTAAGAATATCGGGCCCCACTTTGCTGAATCTATTTCATCCCTACGTTTTGTCTTTTCATCTTACTCACAGTCATTATATGTGGGGGGCTGCCTTTTCCTTTGGGGCATTTCTCTGGGGGCAAGTCAGGCCTATTTTTCTATCTTCAGGCTAGCTAGTTTCTTAGGCTGTGCCGAGTTGCATAGGTAGTGGTTAGGCGCAATCCACAGCCACTTTTAGTTGTGTTTAGGATAGGATCAGCTGTGCAGTCTACAGAGTTTCCATGTCTCAGAGCTCGTTCATTTGTTTTTGGGTATTTGTCAGATCACTGTGTGCGCTCTGATCGCTAGGCACACTGTGTCTCTGGATTGCCTTCATAACACCTGCCATTAGCAAACATAACAGAGCACGTGTTTCAGGGACTAAGTCCTGATTTTCCCACACTGAGCATGCCCACCATCAGGAAGGTCCCGGCGTGCTACTACTATAAAAGGTTTGCATGGCCGCTCGTCCATGCGCTAGTGTAAACTTGTTAACTTGTGTGTGTGGATGTATGCCTGTCGATGGATGAAAGCTCCAAATCATTCCCATCCCTAGTGTTGTAGCCTGCTCATGAATGGTAGAGCTACCTAGCGCCCAACAGTGCTATCCTGCACATTAGCACAAGATACTGATTCTAGTTAGCAGCGTCTGCCAATGCGGCCCTGCACATACTCCCGTGCGGTAAATGTTTAGTTTAAGTTGATTCCCTGGCACCACAGCAGCGGTGTCGAGCGCAAGAGATCTAGAGGGACTCTTACCCTGAGTCTTGGGGCAGAGTTCTGTGTCGCCTTGCTTGCTCTCTCTGTGCGGTATCACGGCCCTGTGACGCAACAGGGTTCGCTTCCTTCATACCGGGTGAAGCTATCTCCATATAGTCCGTCATTACCAAGCAGCAGGTGTCTTAGCTGCACGGTGGACCCCGGACGGCGAACGCACCTTATATAATCTCTAATTAATATTTGGTGCTTTCTGTCAGTCCTAAAATTACACTAGCGCCAGGGTCTGGCTTGTAATGGTGGATGAACAGCGTCTACACCGGTACATCCAGCAGCTGGAGGGTAGGTTGGCGGCTGTTGAGCGTACAAGCTCAGCTGTGGATGTTACCACGGTCGCTGTTCAGGCTGCTAGCATAGCTGCAGCCAGTTTGTCCACTGCCACCCCTGCTCCGACCTTATCCTGTCTCCTGGTACCTGATAAGTTTACTGGTGACAGTAAGCTGTGTCGGGGATTCGTGAGTCAGTGTGCCATACACCTTGAGCTCCTGTCTGCACGTTTTCCCACAGAGAGGGCAAAGGTGGGATTTATTGTATCTCTGTTGTCGGGCAGGGCATTGGACTGGGAAATGCCGCTGTGGGAGCGTGACGATCATGTGGTGCAGAGTGCTTCAAGGTTTCTGGACTCTCTGAGACAGGTCTTTTTGGGACCTCGTGTCACCCATGATTCGGCGCTCCAACTGCTGGCATTGACACAGGGTTCGTCTATGGTCAGTCATTTTTCTCTCCACTCCTGGACTTTGACATCTGAGCTGGAATGGCCGGAAAAAGTCGTTATCCCTGTGTTCTGGAAAGGACTGGCTGACCATGTGAAGGACGCCTTGGCCACTAGGGAGATTCCCGCCACACTGGAGGATCTGATAGCTATAGCCACTCGCATTGACCTCCGTTTTCATGAGCGGGGGTTGGAGCGAGCACAGTGTAGGCAGAGGTTTCAGCTGGCATCTACCTTCGCCAAGCCTCTGAAGTCTCCTGTTCAGGCATCCAAGCCCTATGAGGCCATGGAGGTTTCTCGAGCGGGTGCTAAGTCTCGGGCTGCTCGAATACCCATGGTCTTTAATGTTTGACAGTAGTCAGGACTAGGGTTGAGCGAAACGGGTCGTTCATTTTCAAAAGTCGCCGACTTTTGGCAAAGTCGGGTTTCATAAAACCCGATCCAACCCCTGTGCGGGGTCGGCCATGCGGTACGCGACTTTCGCGCCAAAGTCGCGTTTCAATGACGCGAAAAGCGCCATTTCTCAGCCAATGAAGGTAAACGCAGAGTGTGGGCAGCGTGATGACATAGGTCCTGGTCCCCACCATCTTAGAGAAGGGCATTGCAGTGATTGGCTTGCTGTCTGCGGCGTCACAGGGGCTATAAAGGGGCGTTCCCGCCGACCGCCATGTTACTGCTGCTGATCTGAGCTTAGGGAGAGGTTGCTGCCGCTTCGTCAGAAGCAGGGATAGCGTTAGGCAGGGTCCATTAACCACCAAACCGCTTGTGCTGTAGCGATTTCCACTGCCCAACACCACCTTCGGTGTGCAGGGACAGTGGAAGCTACATTTTTTTTTTTTCCCCTCAGCGCTGTAGCTCATTGGGCTGCCCTAGAAGGCTCCCTGACAGCTGCATTGCTGTGTGTACGCTGCTGTGCAAACCAACTGCTTTTTTCAAAGCACAAATCCTCTTGTTCCTTCCTTTCTGCACAGCTATCTTTTTTGTTTGTCCACACTTTTTATTTAATTTGTGCATCAGTCCACTCCTTATTGCTGCCTGCCATACCTGGCTGAGATTACTGCAGGGAGATAGTAATTGTTGGACACTCCCTGTTTTTTTTTTTTTTTGTTTTTTTTTGTGGGAGATTAAGATTGACATTTCTGCTAGAGTGCCATCCCTGTGTGTGCCATCTCTCACTCAGTGGGCCATAGAAAGCCTATTTATTTTTTTGCTTGATTTGGGTTCTAAAATCTACCTGAAAAAATCACTACATCAATCAGTGGGAGAAAAATATTGGCCTCAGGGCTTGTGTGCCACTCTTGACTCCTGTGTGTGCCATCTCTCAGTCAGTGGGCCATAGAAAGCCTATTTATTTTTTTGCTTGATTTGGGTTCTAAAATCTACCTGAAAAAATCACTACATCAATCAGTGGGAGAATAATATTGGCCTCAGGGCTTGTGTGCCACTCCTGACTCCTGTGTGCATCATCACTCACTCAGTGGGCCATAGAAAGCCAATTTTTTTTTTTTTGCTTTATTTGGGTTCTAAATTCTACTTGAAAAAATCAATAAATCAATCAGTGGGAGATTAATATTGGCCTTTGGGCTTGTGTGCCAGTCCTAAGCGTGCCATCTCTCTCTCTCAGATAGTGGGCCATAGAAAGCCTATTTATTATTTTTTTTATTGGGTTTATAAATTTTCCCTGGAACAGAAAAAAAAAAGTGGGAGATTAATATTGGCCTCTGGGCTTGTGTGCCAGTCCTGAGCGTGCCATCTCTCTCACAAATAGTGGGCCATAGAAAGCCTATTTATTTATTTTTTTTTGGTTTTATAAATTCTCCCTGAAAAAAAAAAGGGAGATTAATATTGGCCTTTGGGCTTGTGTGCCAGTCCTAAGCGTGCCATCTCTCTCTCTCAGATAGTGGGCCATAGAAAGCCTATTTATTATTTTTTTTATTGGGTTTATAAATTTTCCCTGAAAAAAAATAAAAGGTGGGAGATTAATATTGGCCTCTGGGCTTGTGTGCCAGTCCTGAGCGTGCCATCTCTCTCACAAATAGTGGGCCATAGAAAGCCTATTTATGTTTTTGGTTGATTTGGGTTCTAAATTCTACCTGAAAAAATCAATAAATCAATCAGTGGGAGATAAATATTGGCCTCTGGGCTTGTGTGCCACTCCTGACTCCTGTGTGCGTCATCTCTCACTCAGTGGGCCATAGAAAGCCTTTTTTTTGTTTTATTTGTTTTCTAAATTCTCCCTGAAAAAATCATTTTATTTTATTTGGTTTCTAAATTCTTCCTGAAAAAATCATTTTATTCTATTATTTTTTTTTCCTAAAGTCTCCCTGAAAAAAAACAAAAAACAAATCAGTGGGAGATTTATATTGCCCTTTCTGCTTGTGTGCCAGTCTTGACTCCTGGGTGTGCCATCTGTCTCTCTCTCTCCAATTGTGGGCCATAGAAAGCCTATTATTTTTTTTGCTTGATTTGGGTTCCAAAATCTACCTGAAAAAATCACTACATCAATCAGTGGGAGATAAATATTGGCCTCTGGGCTTGTGTGCCACTCCTGACTCCTGTGTGCGTCATCTCTCACTCAGTGGGCCATAGAAAGCCTTTTTTTGTTTTATTTGTTTTCTAAATTCTCCCTGAAAAAATCAGTTTATTTTATTTGGTTTCTAAATTCTTCCTGAAAAAATCATTTTATTCTATTATTTTTTTTTCCTAAAGTCTCCCTGAAAAAAAAAAAAAATCAAATCAGTGGGAGATTAATATTTACATTTGTGCTTCAGTGACAGTCTTGCGTGTGTGGCATCTCTCTCATTTGTTGCCACCAACAACAGAGTGTGTAACATTGTGCCTGATTTTCGTTGTGGTCTCACTCACCTGTAAAGGGGTAGCTAAATCATACTGAAGTTATAGCTCACCGTGTAAGTTGTGTGACAGCAACAAATACCGTTAGTTTGTTTACGTTTTTAAAACAATGAGGAAGTCTGGTGGAAGAGGTCGTGGCCGGGGGCGTTCATTGTCAGCTGGTAATGAGGGTAGTGGTAGTGGTGGAGCATCAGCTGGTCGTGGGAAAAAAAATATTGCACCTAAGTCTGGAGCTGTGGAGCCAGGTTCGTCGTCTGGCTACACAAGGCCTCGAACGCTCCCTTTTCTGGGAGTAGGAAAACCGCTTTTAAAGCCGGAGCAGCAAAAGCAAGTTTTGGCTTATCTTGCTGACTCAGCCTCTAGCTCTTTTGCCTCCTCTCGTGAAACTGGTAAATGTCAAAGCAGCGCGTCGTTAGTGGATGTTCACGGTCAGGGACAAGTCGCTTCCTTGTCCTCTTCAGCAAAAACAACAACAGAGAAGAATGCAGCAGGCGACACAACGGGTTACTCCATGGAGCTCTTTACTCATACCGTCCCTGGCTTACAAAGTGAAGCAGTTAACAGTCCATGCCCATTACAAGTTGAATCTGACATGGAGTGCACTGATGCACAGCCACAGCCAGACTACTATGCTGGTCCTTTGACTCAGACCACAACATTGCCCTCGCAGGGTAATGATCAAGAATCAGACCCTGATGAGACTATGTTGCCCCATCACGAACGCTATACCACCGACCGACACGGTGACACAGACGAAGTTGCACACGAGCTACAAGAAGAGGTAATAGATGACCCAGTTCTTGACCCCGATTGGCAGTCATTGGGGGAACAGGGTGCAGGCGGCAGCAGTTCTGAAGCGGAGGAGGAGGGGCCGCAGCAGGCATCAACATCGCAACAGGTTCCATCTGCCGGGCCCGTATCTTGCCCAAAACGCGTGGCAAAGCCAAAACCTGTTGGAGGACAGCGTGGCCATCCGGTTAAAGCTCAGTCTGCAATGCCTGAAAAGGTATCCGATGCTAGAAAGAGTGCAGTCTGGCATTTTTTTAAACAACATCCAATTGATCAGCGCAAAGTCATCTGTCAAAAATGTTCAACTACCTTAAGCAGAGGACAGAATCTGAAAAGTCTCAATACAAGTTGCATGCATAGACATTTAACCACCATGCATTTGCAAGCCTGGACTAACTACCAAACGTCCCTTAAGGTTGTAGCACCCTCGGCCAATGAAGCTAGTCAGCAACGCAACATCCCTTCCGGCAGTGTAGGCCACCATTTTCCGCACCACCTGCAGTATCTGTGCAGGTTTCTTTGCCAGGCCAAAGCAGTCAGGGTCAGGGAATCACCAGTTTCGTAGTAGGAAACACTGCATCTAGGGCACCGGCGGCAACAATACCATCTCCCACCGTCTCTCAGTCTGCCATGTCCACCGGCACCCCCGCTAGTTCCACGATCTCCAGCTCTCCAGTCCAGCTCACCCTACATGAGACTATGGTTAGAAAAAGGAAGTACTTAGCCTCGCATCCGCGTACACAGGGTTTGAACGCCCACATAGCTAGACTAATCTCGTTAGAGATGATGCCCTACCGGTTAGTTGAAAGCGAAGCTTTCAAAGCCCTGATGGACTACGCTGTACCACACTACGAGCTACCCAGTCGACACTTTTTTTCCAGAAAAGCCATCCCAGCCCTCCACCAGCATGTTACAGAGCGCATCGTCCATGCACTCAGGCAATCTGTGAGCACAAAGGTGCACCTGACAACAGATGCATGGACCAGTAGGCATGGCCAGGGACGTTACGTGTCCATCACGGCACACTGGGTGAATGTTGTGGATGCAGGGTCCACAGGGGACAGCAAGTTTGGGACAGTTCTGCCTAGCCCACGGTCTAGGAAACAGTTGGCTGTAGCCGTTCGCACCCCCTCCTCCTCCTCTTCGTCCTCCTGCAGAAGCGAGAGCTCGTCCACAGACCGCAGTCGCACAACCACTCCATCCGCAGCTGCCACTGTTGCACACCAGGTCTCCCATTATGGGGCAGCTACTGGCAAACGTCAGCAGGCTGTATTGGCTATGAAGTGTTTGGGCGACAACAGACACACCGCGGAAGTTCTGTCCGAGTTCTTGCAGAAAGAAACGGAGTCGTGGCTGGGCACTGTAGATCTTGAGGCAGGCAAGGTAGTGAGTGATAACGGAAGGAATTTCATGGCTGCCATCTCCCTTTCCCAACTGAAACACATTCCTTGCCTGGCTCACACCTTAAACCTGGTGGTGCAGTGCTTCCTGAAAAGTTATCCAGGGTTATCCGACCTGCTCCTCAAAGTGCGTGGACTTTGCTCACATATCCGCCGTTCACCCGTACACTCCAGCCGTATGCAGACCTATCAGCGTTCTTTGAACCTTCCCCAGCATCGCCTAATCATAGACGTTGCAACAAGGTGGAACTCAACACTGCACATGCTTCAGAGACTGTGCCAACAGAGGCGGGCTGTTATGTTTTTGTGGGAGGATACACATATACGGGCAGGTAGTAGGATGGCAGACATGGAGTTGTCAGGTGTGCAGTGGTCGAAGATTCAAGACATGTGTCAAGTCCTTCAGTGTTTTGAGGAATGCACACGGCTGGTTAGTGCAGACAACGCCATAATAAGCATGAGCATCCCCCTAATGCATCTGCTGATGCAAAGTTTGACGCACATAACGGATCAGGCGTCTGCAGCTGAGGAAGAGGAAAGCCTTGATGACAGTCAGCCATTGTCTGGCCAGGGCAGTGTACAGGACGAGTTAGCGGGCGAAGAGGAGGAGGAGGACGAGGAGGATGATGGGGATGATTATATTTTTAATGAGGAAGCTTTTCCGGGGCCACTGGAAATTGGTGGCGCGGCAAGGCCGGGTTCTGGTTTTTGGAGGGACACAAGTGACGTGGATTTGCCTGAAACTGCCCCTCAACCAAGCACAACCGCAGATTTGAGAACTGGAACTTTGGCCCACATGGCGGATTATGCCTTACGTATCCTCAAAAGGGACACACGCATAACTAAAATGATGAACGATGACGATTACTGGTTGGCCTGCCTCCTTGATCCTCGCTATAAAGGCAAATAGCAAAATATAATGCCACATGAGAACTTGGAACTAATATTAGCAACCAAACAATCAACTCTTGTTGACCGTTTGCTTCTGGCATTCCCTGCACACAGCGCCCGTGATCGTTCTCACACGAGCTGCAGGGGCCAGCAGACCAGAGGAGTTAGAGGGGCAGAAATCAGAAGTGGCGTTGGCCAGAGGGGTTTTCTGACCAGGTTGTGGAGTGATTTTGCTATGACCGCAGACAGGACAGGTACTGCAGCATCAATTCAAAGTGACAGGAGACAACATTTGTCCAGTATGGTTACAAACTATTTTTCATCCCTTATCGATGTTCTCCCTCAACCGTCATTCCCATTTGATTACTGGGCATCAAAATTAGACACCTGGCCAGAATTGGCAGAATATGCATTGCAGGAGCTTGCTTGCCCGGCAGCTAGTGTCCTATCAGAAAGAGTATTCAGTGCTGCAGGTTCAATACTAACAGAAAAAAGGACTCGTCTGGCTACCCAAAATGTAGATGATCTAACCTTCATTAAAATGAACCACAACTGGATTTCGAAATCTTTTGCCCCACCTTACCCGGCTGACACCTAGCTTTCCTATGAAAAGGTCTTGCCTGTGGACTATTCTGAATGCCTTTTCCAATCTTGTAATTTTCTGCACCTGATTGTCCAGCATACGACATGTTTACACCTCACTAAATGGCCAAACTCCCCACACGGGGCCGTGGTATCGACACTTGGCGACAGCACCCGTGAGAGTGCTGTTTGTCTGAAGAGGTGGGTGTGCCCGCTTTTGGTCGACGGCATTGCCACTGGGTCCCTCCTAGTACAATAAAGTGTCTCTGGCGGTGGTGGTGCGCACCCAACGTCAGACACACCGTTGTAATATGAGGGGCCCTGGGCCTGTACCGCCGGCCACAAGACAGTTCCCCCCCCCCCAGCTCAAACAGTGCTCTACCACTTGCAAAATTATCTCACAGCTCCACCAATGTTTAGTGTATGCGCTGACATCCTTCAATGCCTGCCACTGACAATACCATTGTATTGACATTTTTGTTATGTTAGGCCTTCGAAGCCTGTCTGCGGTCACTCCTTCCACTATGCCTCCACTGACCACACCACTGCTGCCCGTGTACCCCTGGAACCAATTTAAAATTACCTACAGCCATGTGTTATTATTTTAGGCCTTCGATGCCTGTCTGCGGTCACTCCTTCCACTAGGCCTCCACTGACCACACCACTACTGCCCGTGTACCCCTGGAACCAATTTAAAATTGCCTACAGCCAGCCCAATTTTTTTATTTTAGGCCTTCGATGCCTGTCTGCGGTCACTCCTTCCACTAGGCCTCCACTGACCACACCACTGCTGCCCGTGTACCCCTGGAACCAATTTAAAATTGCCTACAGCCAGCCCAATTTTTTTATTTTAGGCCTTCGATGCCTGTCTGCGGTCCATTCTTTCTACTACTACTACACTGACCAGGCCACTGCTGCCCGTGTACCCCTGGAACCAATTTAAAATTGCCTACAGCCAGCCCAATTTTTTTATTTTAGGCCTTCGATGCCTGTCTGCGGTCACTCCTTCCACTAGGCCTCCACTGACCACACCACTGCTGCCCGTGTACCCCTGGAACCAATTTAATATTGCCTACAGCCATGTGTTATTATTTTAGGCCTTCGATGCCTGTCTGCGGTCACTCCTTCCACTAGGCCTCCACTGACCACACCACTGCTGCCCGTGTACCCCTGGAACCAATTTAAAATTGCCTACAGCCATGTGTTATTATTTTAGGCCTTCGATGCCTGTCTGCGGTCACTCCTTCCACTAGGCCTCCACTGACCACACCACTGCTGCCCGTGTACCCCTGGAACCTATTTATAATTGCATAGAGCATCCTTTTTTTAATAGTAGGCGTACAAAGTCTGTCTGCGGTTCACTATTGAAATTGTCCTCCACTGCCCAGAGCACTGCAGCTTGTGTACCCCTGTAACTTTTTTCTGCTGCAGTGAGCCACATTTTTGGTTTGAGTCCTACTACCTGTGTCTGTCTGCGCCACTCAATTCAGCTGTGTTCCTTTGAAAAAAGCTGAGCGTCAATAGTCTTGTTTTCAGCCTCTAGGAATTTTAAAACTGCATTGGGTGTACAACTTTGGTAGGGCCTACTAACGGTGTCTGCCTCCCCAAGGTGCTCCCCAGGTTTCCTCTCCATTGCTTCAATCTTCATGCTCTCGTTTAGTAGTTGTTGGAAACTACGCTGCATTAGGCCTACAAATTGGGTATGGGGTGTAGAGAGATGGTGTGTTCCACTCCAAGGTGTTCTCCAGGTTGCCTTTCCTGAGCTTCAATCTTCATGCTCTCGTTTAGTAGTTGTTGGAAACTACGCTGCATTAGGCCTACAAATTGGGTATGGGGTGTAGAGAGATGGTGTGTTCCACTCCAAGGTGTTCCCCAGGTTTCATCGCCATTGCTTCGATCTTCATGCTCTCGTTTAGTAGTTGTTGGAAACTACGTGTAATGACCAGAGGTCCGAATAAGATCCAGTGAGTCACAAACCAAGACCAAGGCAGAAATCTCCAACGGTATTTACTCAAAGGCAAAATAATCAAGGTAATATGGAGAATATTATGGCAGATGCACCCCAAAGATACACTAGCTCAGCAGCAGCTGAAATCACTGTGCCACTCAAAGGTCTCCTGAGAACGGTGTACTACAACAGACTAGTAAGAAATGTACCTAACAGGCAACTAAAAACAGGAACAAGTGTAAATTGAATGTAGTGTTATTAAGGGAGCCCTTGGAATGGCACATTGAGTATAACTTACACAACTCTAATATAAGATACACCTCTAAAGTAACAATTTAACACTCTGAGCAGAGATACCCGGGTATCTATAACTATGGTACCGTATCCTGAGATGGATTTCCTCTCAGGCAGGAATCCGCAGAGGCTGTAGCCAGTTCATATCTTCAGCGCCAATAAGTTACAGCAAGCTCCTCTTGTCTTGTCGGCCGATGCCGAGCCCAAACGCCGGGGACTTAGTTAGTGGTCTCACGATGTAGTCTCTGCTTCTGTAGCTCCTAGGAATGGTTCCACTACAATCCGTCCGTCTCTGTATCAGCAGTCTGTCCAGACTTGTTCCTCCACTCAATGCACAGGGAATCCACAGACTTCCAAATTCGTACTGGGTTCTTAGCAAAGTCTCCGTCTTTTCTTAGATAAAGGGTTAGCTCCTCTCCAGGAAACGTTAGCAACACAAGTCTCTGACAGAGTTAAACAAAAGGTTAGCTCTTCTCCAGGGGAACGTTAGCAACAAAAAGTCTCTCAAAAGCTTCTTTTCCTCCAAAAACACTTGCAGTAAATCCACACAGTCTCTTTTTAAGATCTCACAGCAGCCTCTCCTTTTCTTCCCGCCTTTTCTCTCTCAGCTCTCACTTCCTACTTTCACTTTACACTCGAGACACTAGACCCCACCCCGCAGCACACATTGTCTCTGGGAGGTCTGTCCTCTGCTGCAACAGGCAAAAACCACAGGGTCCTAGTGCCCTCTCAGTGGGACTACAGTTCACCCTCTTACATGCCACCCCACTAGGTTGTCGACATACCTTCCCACTCAAATTCATCTTGAGCATATCGCTGAGGCGGTATTCCTGCCGTAGATCGTGTAGTTCTCCTGAGTCCTACATCAACAGGTGCGACCTTAGAGGGAGCTAGAGTCTCTTCCGTGGTCGTGTTAGTGGGCGTAAGTGGAGTTGTCTCCTCCTGCGGCTCGATGTCCTGTGATACAGCGTCAGGACCAAGCAGTTGACCTGATGCACTCTCCTCAACAACATCCTCCATATCCCCAACATTCTCATCACCCGAGGCCAGATCGGTCACAGGGGGCAAATAAGCAGGCGCAGTAGTAAGCACACCATCAAACTCAAGATCATTCAGAGCTTCCGCCCCTTGGAACATGGCCTCTGGCTCTAGGGGGGTAGGCGCCGAATCTTCAAACCAGCACCGTTGTAACATGTTACGATGCAAATTACGGGTTGGCCCCCCTGTCCCCACCGGTTCGACCTCGTACACTGGAATCTCAGGGTTCACCTGTTTTTTTATCAGATACGGTATCGCCTCCCATCGGTCACTCAGCTTTCCTGACCGTCATTTTGTCCTCACCAACACTCTGTCCCCCGGAGAGAACAGCTCTGTTTGTACAGGTCGCGTGTCCTTATGGACCACCTGTCGAAGGCGGTCGCCCACCACCTGATGCACCACCCTCAACCGCCGCCGATGCTCTCGTACCCGCTCGGATGCAGTCCGAAGGGGGGCGGAGGAGGGATCTGGCATGTTCAAATCCTCAATGTCTCGGCCAGGTCTACCAAACATCAACATGTGTGGTGAGTAACCAGTAGTACTGTGCACCCTGTTATTGTAAGCCCACATCAATTCGGGGAGATACTCAGGCCAGCATGTCTGTTGCTGACTCTCAAGGACTTCAACATTTGCAACAGGGTCCGATTAAAACGCTCACACGCCCCGTTACCCTGAGGGTGGTAAGGCGTTGTTCTCGACTGCTCGATACCATAGAGCTGGTGCAACTCTTTCATCAGCATCCCCTGAAAGCAGGCCCCTTGATCTGAATGTATTCTCTGCGGACACCCGAACACTTGGAAGAAATGTCGGCACACTGCCTCAGCCGCCGACTTGGCCGTCTGATCTCTTGTCGGCACCGCTACAGCATACTTGGTAAAGTGATCTGTCATCACCAGGCAATAGGAGTACCCTGACGTAGAGTACCCTATCAACACGTAGTCAATCATGAGTAGCTCCAGTGGAGCTGAAGTCTTAATAGACTGTGTGGGAGCCTGCTGCTCAGGGCTTTTGTTGAGCCCACAAATTCGGCACTGCCGACACGCGTCGGCCACCATCCCTCCCAACTCAGGGCAGTAGAGGACTCGCTGCAACCACTGAAGTGTCTTTTCACTTCCAAAATGGGCCCCCTTCTCATGCGCCTCACGAGCGACCACTGGCCCCATCCCCACAGGAATTATCAGTTGGTACCGATGCTGCAGCTCCGATGGCACGTACACCTTACGATACAAAAGACCTTGCTCCACACACAATTTATCCCATTGTCGAAGGAGTTTCATTCCTTCCATGGACAACTGAGCCTTGTCCTCTGCACTGGGCCAGGCCTTGTTTTGTACCCAACGGCGCACAAGTGCAATGTCCGGACACTCATCCTGGACTCTTGTCCAATCTGAGGGTGTTTTACCCAGGACACAGGGCATCCCGGTGGCCACCCCACTTGAGTGTACCACACTTTGGAAGATAGGTATCTGCCCCAAAGCTGGAGTTTCAGTATCCTCAAGTTGTTCGTCAACATCTTCCCCGGATGACCCAAGGGGCACTCTTGACAATGCATCTGCATTGCCGTTCTCTCGACCAGAGCGAAATTTAATGCGGTAATTGAACTTGGCCAGTCTGGCGACCCACCGCTGCTCCAACGCCCCCAGTTTTGCATTCTCTAAGTGAGCTAGCGGGTTGTTATCTGTCATGACTAGCACCTCAGCCCCTGTTAGATACTCGGCGAAGCGTTCTGTCATTGCCCACACCAGGGCCAGCAATTCCAGCCGGAATGAGCTGTAGTTAGCCGGATTTCGCTCGGAGTCTCTTAACCCCTTAGCGACCGCCGATACGCCTTTTAACGGCGGCCGCTAAGGGTACTTAAACCACAGCGCCGTTAATTAACGGCGCTGTGGAAAAAGTCCATAGCGCCCCCCAGAGGCCGATTTTCTCCGGGGTCTCGGCTGCCGGGGGTAGCCGAGACCCCAGAGAACATGATTCGGGGGTTTTTTAACCCACCCCGCATTTGCGATCGCCGGTAATTAACCGTTTACCGGCGATCGCAAAAAAAAAAAAAAAGCGATCTCTTTTTAATTTCTCTGTCCTCCGATGTGATCGCACATCGGAGGACAGAGAAAAGGGGTCCCAGGAGGCCCCCCAATACTCACCTAGCTCCCCCGATGCTCCTCGTGTCTCCCGGTGGGCGCCGCCATCTTCAAAATGGCGGGCGCATGCGCAGTGCGCCCGCCGGCCGGCACCGGGAGAATCTTTGGGGTCTCGGCTGCCGGGGGTAGCCGAGACCCCAAAGAGCACGATCGGGGTCGGTATTACCGACCCCTGTTTTGCGATCGCCGGTAATTAACTGTTTACCGGCGACCGCAAAAAAAAAAAAAAAAAGTAAAGTGTAATTCTCTGTCCTCTGATGTGATCGCACATCAGAGGACAGAGAAATAGGGGGATTCGGGGACCCTAGCATACTCACCTAGGTCCCTGGATCCTCTTGCTGCTCCTCCTGGCCGCCGGCAGCAGAACATGGCGGACGCATGCCCAGTGCGCCCGCCATCTGTCTCCATCTGCCGGCCGGCAGGAGAACAGCAGTTGGGGCTAAAATTAGGGGTAGGGTTAGGGGTAGGGTTAGGGGTAGGGTTAGGGTTAGGGGTAGGGTTAGGTTAGGGTTAGGGGTAGGGTTAGGGGTAGGGTTAGGGGTAGGGTTAGGGGTAGGGTTAGGGGTAGGGTTAGGTTAGGGGTAGGGTTAGGGGTAGGGTTAGGGTTAGGGGTAGGGTTAGGGTTAGGGTTAGGGGTAGGGTTAGGGGTAGGGTTAGGGGTAGGGTTAGGGGTAGGGTTAGGGTTAGGTTAGGGGTAGGGTTAGGGGTAGGGTTAGGGGTAGGGTTAGGGGTAGGGTTAGGTTAGGGGTAGGGTTAGGGGTAGGGTTAGGGGTAGGGTTAGGGGTAGGGTTAGGGGTAGGGTTAGGTTAGGGGTAGGGGTAGGGTTAGGGGTAGGGTTAGGTTAGGGGTAGGGGTAGGGTTAGGTTAGGGGTAGGGCTAGGGTTGGGGCTAAATTTAGCGTTAGGGTTGGGGCTAAATTTAGGGTTAGGGTTGGGGCTAAACTTAGGGTTAGGCTTCTTTCACACTTACGTCGGTACGGGGCCGTCGCAATGCGTCGGCCCGACATACCGACGCACGTTGTGAAAATTGTGCACAACGTGGGCAGCAGCTGTAGTTTTTCAACACATCCGCTGCCCAATCTATGTCCTGGGGAGGAGGGGGCGGAGTTACGGCCACGCATGCGCGGTCAGAAATGGCGGATGCGACGTACAAAAAAACGTTTCATTGAACGTTTTTTTGTGCCGACGCTCCGCCAAAACACAACTGATCCAGTGCACGACGGACGCGACGTGTGGCCATCCGTCACGATCCGTCGGCAATACAAGTCTATGGGCAAAAAACGCATCCTGCGGGCACATTTGCAGGATCCGTTTCTTGTCCAAAACGACGGATTGCGACGGAATGCCAAACGACGCAAGTGTGAAAGTAGCCCTAGGGCTAAGGTTAGGGTTGGGGCTAAAGTTAGGGCTAGGGTTGGGGCTAAAGTTAGGGTTAGAGCTGGGATTAGGGTTAGGGTTTGGATTAGGGTTCGTATTAGGGTTAGGGTTGGCATTAGGGTTACGCTTGGGATTAGGGTTAGGTTTGGGATTAGGGTTAAGGTTAGGGTTGTGATTAGGGGTGTATTGGGATTAGGGTTAGGTTTGAGGTTAGGGTTGAGATTAGGATTAGGGGTGTGTTGGATTTAGGGTTTTGATTAGGGTTATGGTTAGGGTTGACATTAGGGTTGTTTTGGGGTAAGGGTTGTGATTATGGTTAGGGTTAGTGATTAGGATTATGGATGAGGTTGGGATTAGGGTTAGGGGTGTGTTGGGGTTAGGGTTGGAGCTAGAATTGGGGGGTTTCCACTGTTTAGGTACATCAGGGGGTCTCCAAACACGACAGCCAATTTTGCGCTCAAAAAGTCAAATGGTGCTCCCTCCCTTCTGAGCTCTGCCGTGCGCCCAAACAGTGGGTTACCCCCACATATGGGGCATCAGCGTACTCGGGATAAATTGGACAACAACTTCTGGGGTCCAATTTCTCTTGTTACCCTTGTGAAAATAAAAACTTGGGGGCTACAAAATCTTTTTTGTGAAAAAAAAAATATTTTTTATTTTCACGACTCTGCATTCTAAACTTCTGTGAAGCACTTGGGCATTCAAAGTTCTCACCACACATCTAGATAAGTTCCTTGGGGGGTCTAGTTTCCAAAATGGGGTCACTTGTGGGGGGTTACTACAGTTTAGGTACATCAGGGGCTCTGCAATCGCAACATAATGCCCACAGACCATTCTATCAAAGTCTGCATTCCAAAAAGGCGCTCCTTCCCTTCCGAGCTCTGCCGTGCGCCCAAACAGTGGTTTTCCGCCACATATGGCGCATCAGCGTACTCGGGATAAATTGGACAACAACTATTGCAGTCCAATTTCTCCTGTTACCCTTGTGAAAATAAAAACTTGGGGGCTACAATATCTTTTTTGTGGAAAAAAAATATTTTTTATTTTCACGACTCTGCATTCTAAACTTCTGTGAAGCACTTGGGCATTCAAAGTTCTCACCACACATCTAGATAAGTTCCTTGGGGGGTCTAGTTTCCAAAATGGGGTCACTTGTGGAGGGTTTCTACTGGTTAGGTACATCAGGGGCTCTGCAAACGCAACATAATACCCGCAGACCATTCTATCAAAGTCTGCATTCCAAAACGGCGCTCCTTCCTTCCGAGCTCTACCGTGCGCCCAAACAGTGGTTTACCCCCACATATGGGGTACCAGCATACTCAGGACAAATTGGACAACAACTTTTGGGGTCCAGTTTCTCTTGTTACCCTTGTGAAAATAAAAATTTGGTGGCTAAAAAATCTTTTCTGTGGAAAAAAAAATATTTTTTATTTTCACGGCTCTGCATTATAAACTTCTGTGAAGCACTTGGGAATTCAAGGTTCTCACCACACATCTAGATAAGTTCCATGGGGGGTCTAGTTTCAAAAATGGGGTCACTTGTGGGGGATTTCTACTGTTTAGGCACATCAGGGGCTCTCCAAACGCGACATGGCGTCCGATCTCAATTCCAGCCAATTCTACATTGAAAAAGTAAAACGGCACTCTTTCTCTTCCAAGCTCTGCGGTGCGCCCAAACAGTGGTTTACCCCCACATATTGGGTATCGACGTACTCAGGAGAAATTGCACAACAACTTTTGTGGTCTAATTTCTCCTGTTACCCTTGTGAAAATAAAAATTTGTGGGCAAAAATATCATTTTTGTAGAAAAAAATGCAATTTTTTTTTTTCACGGCTCTACGTTATAAACTTCTGTGAAGCACATGGGGGTTCAAAGTGCTCGCCACACATCTAGATAAGTTCCTTAAGGGGTCTAGTTTCCAAAATGGTGTCACTTGTGGGGGGTTTCCACTGTTTAGGCACATCAGGGGCTCTCCAAACGCGACATGGCGTCCAATCTCAATTCCAGCCAATTCTACATTGAAAAAGTAAAACGGCACTCCTTCTCTTCCAAGCTCTGCGGTGCGCCCTAACAGTTGTTTACCCCCACATATTGGGTATCAGCGTACTCAGGAGAAATTGCACAACAACTTTTGTGGTCTAATTTCTCCTGTTACCCTTGCGAAAATAAGAATTTGTGGGCAAAAAGATCATTTTTGTGTAAACTAAAGCGATTTTTTATTTTCACGGCTCTACGTTATAAACTTCTGTGAAGCACTTGGGGGTTCAAAGTGCTCACCACACATCTAGATAAGTTCCTTAAGGGGTCTAGTTTCCAAAATGGTGTCACTTGTGGGGAGTTTCCACTGTTTAGGTACATCAGGGGCTCTCTAAATGTGACATGGTGTCCGATCTCAATTCCAGCCAATTCTGCATTGAAAAAGTCAAACGGCGCTCCTTCACTTCTAAGTTCTGCGGTGCGCCCTAACAGTGGTTTACCCCCACATATGGGGTATTGGCGTATTCAGGAGAAATTGCATAACAAAATTTATGGTTACATTTCTGTTTTTACACTTGTGAAAATAAAAAAAATGGTTCTGAATTAAGATGTTTGCAAAAAAAAGTTAAATGTTCATTTTTTCCTTCCACATTGTTTCAGTTCCTGTGAAGCACGTAAAGGGTTAATAAACTTCTTGAATGTGGTTTTGAGAACCTTGAGGGGTGTAGTTTTTAGAATGGTGTCACACTTCATTATTTTCTATCATATAGACCCCTCAAAATGACTTCAAATGTGATGTGGTCCCTAAAAAAAAATGGTGTTGTAAAAATGAGAAATTGCTGGTCAACTTTTAACCCTTATAACTCCCTAACAAAAAAAAATTTTGTTTCCAAAATTGTGCTGATGTAAAGTAGACATGTGGGAAATGTTATTTATTAACTATTTTTTATGACATATCTCTCTGATTTAAGGGCATAAAAATACAAAGTTTGAAAATTGCAAAATTTTAAAAATTTTCGCCATATTTCCGTTTTTTTCATAAATAATCGCAAGTAATATCGAAGAAATGTTACCACTCACATGAAGTACAATGTGTCACGAAAAAACAATCTCAGAATCAGCGGGATCCGTTGAAGCGTTCCAGAGTTATAACCTCATAAAGTGACAGTGGTCAGAATTGCAAAAATTGGCCTGGTCATTAAGTACCAAATTGGCTCTGTCACTAAGGGGTTAAAGATCTGCTGCCATAAGAAATCACTCGTTCTCGGCCGTCCTGCACCTGTGCTAGTACTGCCCCCAACCCATGAAGACTACCATCGGTATACAACAAAAAAGGGGTGTCAAACCGGGCGTAGGCCAGCAATGGGGCACTCGTTAGGGTGGTTTTCACTCCATCAAATGCCTTTTTCTGTAGGGGCCCCCATGGAATGGGGCGATTTCGAGGACCCAGCGCTGTCCCTCTCAAAAGTTCATTCAAGGGACTCACCACTTGTGAGAATTTAGGCACAAACCGCCGATAGTATCCTGCTAGGCCCAGGAAGGCCCGCACTTCTCGCAGGTCACAAGGAGGTGGCCACTCTTGTACCGCCTTAATCTTACTGGCTAAAGGTAGTACCCCGTCCGGGGTCACCAGATGCCCCAAATATTCAATCTGGTTTCGTAACAGTTGACATTTTTTTGGCTTTATTTTCAGGCCGTAGCTCTTGAGCCGCCGGAGAACTTGACGCAGCTTCTCCAGATGATCTTCAAATGAGGTTCCGAACACCACAATGTCGTCTAGATATATCAGGACTGATTCAAAATTTAGATCGCCCAAGCAATGTTCCATCAGGCGTTGGAAGGTTCCTGGGGCGGTAGCGAGGCCAAAGGGCATCCGGTTGAACTCAAAGAGCCCCATTGGCAAGACAAACGCCGTCTTGGCCCGATCTTTTTCAGCCATTGGGACCTGCCAGTACCCGCTTGCCAAATCCAACGTTGAGAAATACTTGGCCCGACCCAGGGCCGACAGGGATTCTTCAATACGGGGTAAAGGATATGCGTCCCGTACGGTGTGGGCATTCAATTTCCGATAGTCCACACAAAATCGGAGTGTCCCATCCTTCTTGCGGACCAAGACTACAGGGGCCGCCCAGGGACTCCGGCTCTCTCGGATCACTTGGTTGTCCAGCATACTGGCCACCATGCTCTTCACCTCTTGATAGAGCGCCGGAGGAATTTGACGATATCTTTCTCTAATGGGTGGAGTATCCCCCGCTGGAATCTCATGCTCAATCGTCTGGGTGCACCCGAAGTCCTCTCCATGTCGGGAAAATGTCTCTTGATGTTCCCACAAAACTCTCTCCAACTGCTCCAACTGCACGGGGGTCAGCTTCTCCCGATCCACTCCCATCTGCTCCATGATCACATGAACATTCCATTCCTCCGTAGGAGGTTCAGTCCGGCCTACCTCGACCGCGAATGTCCAGGATGACTGTTGGTCTGGTCGCAATTCGAACCCTGCATTTTCCGGCACCTTCTCTGCCGGCACGAACAGTTCAGCCAGTATGGTCCCAGCGGGAATTGCAACAGCTTCATCTAAAACATTGATGCATCGGACCGGCACTCGTCCATTCTTCACAATCGCCAAAGACCGGGCCACATGTACCTTGGCAAATGAGGAACCCTCTCGGGCGGGCTCAAGTAGCACTTCAAGCCCATTCAATCTCTGTGCAGCTCCCACAGGCAGCATTAAGAGTTCCTCTTTTCTGGGTCCCAGCAGGATCGGGGCCCTCGAAGTCACTCGGACCCGGCCCACCCGGCCACCTGGGACCGCACTTTTCAGCAAGTCGCAACTCAGCACTAGACGGTGTAGCATTCTCTGTGTGGGTCGGTGTCTTGTCGCACGGGCCCAGTATCGGGGTCCTTCACTGGCATACATCTGGTGATTCAAATCTCGCAGCACGTTCATTCCGAGCGTCACTTCCATCCCTCTTCTAGGGGGGTGATCCACCAGTACTACCCCTTTCTGCCCCAGCTCTTGACCAAACATTTTTAGTTGCATCCACACGATCCCTTTGACTGACAATTGACCATTATTTGCGGCAGTCAGTCGTATCACTCGGCCATCCTCTGGAATCACTAGTCGACTGAAGTATCTCTCATATACTTCTAGAGGCATTATAGTACATTCGGATCCCGTGTCAACCAAGCACCTCATCTTCCGCCCTTCAAACTCTGCTTCTATCACTGGACTACATGCAAACAAATCTTGTTCATTCCGTCGAGGGCTTTGTGTGGGTGGGGCCGCTGCTGCTTGCCCTCTCATGGCAGCGGCCGGAAGTTTAAAGCCGGCGACGTGGTTTCTGGGGCTGTAAGCGCCCGGCAGTAACGCGAGATGTGTCCCTGGCGGCCACACTTCCAGCTGGTGATTGTTCCTCGTGGGCGAGGGCTTGACTCATTCTGATAGGACGACCTGGCCATTTGCGGGGTCACCGTTCCAGGGGGTGGGGCAGGAGGTTCCCGTGAGGTGGTAGAGGCGGGATCAACTGTCAGTTGAGACAATTTCAGCTTCAACTCCTTCACCTCAGCACGCAAAGCTTGTACCACGCTTACAAGCCCCTCTCCCCCCGACCCTGATGACACACCTTCCTCCAGCTGGGCACTGTTCACTGACCCCTCGGGAACATAGGCTGATTTCTCTTCCCTTTCCACTGCAGCTCGGTAAATCTGCCAGAAAGATAACTCTGGTGCAACCCGGGCCATTTCCAACAGCTTGTCCCGGAGAAGTCTATGGGCTAAACCGGTGATGAATTGGTCCCGGAGCAAGCGGTCTACCTCCCGGAACGCCCCCATGGCCCCCGGGTCTAGTCGCTGCATCTCATTCAACATCTCTTGTAAAATATTAGAGTACTGCATCAGGGACTCACACTCTCTCTGGGGACGATTAAAGAATAGGGACCGAAGCTGGGCCACACGCGCTCGGCCCCCCAAACTCCCCTCTAACAGTTCCAAAATCTTTTCTAATGTATCCCTCTCTGATTCTGGGCGCACCATCACCATACGCCTAATATCACCCTCCAGTGCATTTAATGCCAGCTCAGCGCGTAATGCGGGGGTCAAATTACACATGCGCAGAATACTCCGGATTCTCTCAGCCCAATCTTGCAACGCCATATTGCGCCCATCGTATTTCGGCATGTGCTGAAGTAAAGCTCCTACAGGCACATACCCTCCCGGAGTCGCAGCGGCTGCCAGGGGAACCCCAACCCCCGAGGAGGATGCGGATACAGCGGGGTCATTTCCACCCTCGCCCTCGTCCATGACAAACACTGGATCCTGCCGACTACGCCAAAAATGTAATGACCAGAGGTCCGAATAAGATCCAGTGAGTCACAAACCAAGACCAAGGCAGAAATCTCCAACGGTATTTACTCAAAGGCAAAATAATCAAGGTAATATGGAGAATATTAAGGCAGATGCACCCCAAAGATACACTAGCTCAGCAGCAGCTGAAATCACTGTGCCACTCAAAGGTCTCCTGAGAACTGTGTACTACAACAGACTAGTAAGAAATTTACCTAACAGGCAACTAAAAACAGGAACAAGTGTAAATTGAATGTAGTGTTATTAAGGGAGCCCCTGGAATGGCACATTGAGTATAACTTACACAACTCTAATATAAGATACACCTCTAAGTAACAATTTAACACTCTGAGCAGAGATACCCGGGTATCTATAACTATGGTACCGTATCCTGAGATGGATTTCCTCTCAAGCAGGAATCCGCAGAGGCTGTAGCCAGTTCATATCTTCAGCGCCAATAAGTTACAGCAAGCTCCTCTTGTCTTGTCGGCCGATGCCGAGCCCAAACGCCGGGGACTTAGTTAGTGGTCTCACGATGTAGTCTCTGCTTCTGTAGCTCCTAGGAATGGTTCCACGACAATCCGTCCGTCTCTGTATCAGCAGTTTGTCCAGACTTGTTCCTCCACTCAATGCACAGGGAATCCACAGACTTCCAAATTCGTACTGGGTTCTTAGCAAAGTCTCCGTCTTTTCTTAGATAAAGGGTTAGCTCCTCTCCAGGAAACGTTAGCAACACAAGTCTCTGACAGAGTTAAACAAAAGGTTAGCTCTTCTCCAGGGGAACGTTAGCAACAAAAAGTCTCTCAAAAGCTTCTTTTCCTCCAAAAACACTTGCAGTAAATCCACACAGTCTCTTTTTAAGATCTCACAGCAGCCTCTCCTTTTCTTCCCGCCTTTTCTCTCTCAGCTCTCACTTCCTACTTTCACTTTACACTCGAGACACTAGACCCCACCCCGCAGCACACATTGTCTCTGGGAGGTCTGTCCTCTGCTGCAACAGGCAAAAACCACAGGGTCCTAGTGCCCTCTCAGTGGGACTACAGTTCACCCTCTTACATACGCTGCATTAGGCCTACAAATTGGGTATGGGGTGTAGAGAGATGGTGTGTTCCACTCCAAGGTGTTCTCCAGGTTGCCTTTCCTGAGCTTCAATCTTCATGCTCTCGTTTAGTAGTTGTTGGAAACTACGCTGCATTAGGCCTACAAATTGGGTATGGGGTGTAGAGAGATGGTGTGTTCCACTCCAAGGTGTTCTCCAGGTTGCCTTTCCTGAACTTCTATCTTCAGGCTCTCATTAAATTGTAGTTAAATGGAACAACTGCATTTGGCGTACTAGTTGGTTTGGGGCCTACTATCGGTGTCTGCCACTCCTTGCTGTTCTCCTGGTTTCCTGTCCTGAAATTCCATTTTCAGGCTCTTGTTAAGTAGTTGTTAATGTTAGACTGCATTTGGCCTACTAGTTGGGTTGGGGCCTACTATCGGTGTCTGCCACTCCTTGCTGTTCTCCACAACTGAACAAAGCTGGGCCGCCTGTTTACTACGGTTGCCAATTTTGAACTGCATGTCGACTACTTACTGATTTGGGCCTACTCTCTGTGTCAGCCTCTCATTCCAGTTGTCCTCCACTGCAATGCCCCCTGGTTAGTCCTGTGTTACCAATTTTGAACTGCATTTAGCCCACTTTATTCTTTGGGCCTATATCTGTGTTTCCTCCTCATCCTGCCCATTGCCCAGCCAGTGATAGATGAGTCTGCTGGTACATTGACCCATAACGCAAAATTCCCCGTGCACGCTACACAGCAAGATTGTGACCCTGCTGAAAGTCAGGTTCCTCTTCCCGCATACCATACCACCTTACACGGGGACAAAGAGGAAGGCGCAGATGAAAGTGCAGGTTCCTTCATCAGGTGGGGGGAGGAATACTAGTTGGCGACGTCACTGGCACAGGGCCTCTCATAGTACGCAAAAGTGTTGCTGCCGGTGGGAGGCGCCCCCGCCGTGCAAACACACCGCTGTACTTTGAGGGGCCCTGTGCCAGTGCCTATGCCAACGAGTGGGCCCCCCCTGCTTGCTCAGGATCACAGCACTTGCAAAGTTTAAATATTTACCTCTCCCTGCTCCCCTGCCGTGACATGGTCAAGATTTACTGGGCCCACTAATTACTTGAACCAGCCCTACCCCCCACAACTTTAGCCAAATGACCCCCAATTTCAAATGCCTTCCAATTATTATAAGGTAAATTTCGATTGACAAGCTTCTGTAACAAGAATGGATGTTTTTGCCATTAAAATGGGCAGTGTAGGTGTTTTCCTGGCCTCCACTCCTGCTCCCCCATTGACTTGCATTGGGTTTCGTGTTTCGGGCGATACCCGACTTTTCGCGATAATCGGCCGATTCCACTCGACTCGACTTCTAAGATAGTCGGGTTTCGCGAAACACGGCTCGACTCTAAAAAGGTCAAGGTCGCTCAACCCTAGTCAGGACATTATACCAAGAAATGTCCACAGTGGCAGGGGAAACGACCGCATCTAGTAACTGTGGGAGGAGGTTCACTAGACACAGCAGCGTTTTCCTCCAAATTGTCCTTCAAGGGGACAATAACCTTTGGCCCTTCCACTTTTACGGTTGAGCTTTGTGTGAATTCCGGGGCGGAGGGAAATTTCATGTCTTCAGCCTTCGCCCAACGGCACGTAATACCCCTGGTTATGCTAGCCAAACCAGTGACTGTAAGAGTGGTGAATGGGTTGACATTGCCCTCACAAATTACATACCAGACTGTCTCGTTTATGTTATCCATGTCTCCATCCCATCAAGAGATCATTTCCCTTCTTGTCATTCCTGAGGAAATAGACGAGATTCTGCTAGGGATACCTTGGTTGCGTTACCACTCCCCACATATAGAGTGGTCCTCTGGGAGAATTCTGGGATGGAGTAAATCTTGTGAGGGCAGATGTCTGAGGGAGTGTGTTCAGGTTGCCACAACAGAGGTACCCGCAGACCTTACCTCTCTCCCCAAACACTATTGGTCTTATGCGGAAGTATTCTCCAAGAGAGCTGCAGAGACTCTTCCGCCTCACCGCCCCTATGACTGTCCTATTGATCTCTTGCCAGGGTCAGAGCCTCCCCGGTGACGCATCTATCCCCTGTCTCTCCCGGATATGGAGGCAGTGTTACTATACATCCAGGAAAATCTGGCAAGAGGATTCATTAGGAAGTCAGTGTCACCTGCGGGGGCAGGGTTCTTTTTTGTGCAAAAGAAAAACGGAGAATTGTATCCATGTATTGACTACCAGGGTCTTAACGCCATCACCATTAAGAATAAGTACCCTCTGCCTTTGATATCTGAGCTCTTCAATAGACTACGAGGGGCGAGGGTATTTACTAAGTTAGATCTGCGGGGTGCTTATAACCTGATTCGCATCTGTGAGGGGGACGAATGGAAGAAGGCTTTTAATACCAGGGATGGGCACTATGAGTATCTGGTGATGCCCTTTGGGCTCTGTATTGCCCCAGCCATCTTGATGCCCTTTGGGCTCTGTATTGCCCCAGCTGTCTTCCAAGACTTTGTAAATGATATCTTCCAGGATATGCTCTCCACCTCGGTGGTAGTTTATCTCGATTATATTCTCATCTACTCTCCAGATATAGATTCCAACCGGAGAGATGTTTGCAGAGTCTTCAACCTCCTACTGGCAAACTCCCTCTATGTCAAGTTGGAGAAGTGTGTGTTTGAGCAGGAGTCCTTGCCTTTCCTGGGCTATATCATTTTAGCCTGGGGATTAGCTATGGATCCTGCCAAGCTTCAAGCAGTGATGGACTGGCAGGAACCTCATTCTCTCAAAGCAATGCAGCGCTTTATGGAGTTCAATAATTATTATCAACAGTTCATTCCCCACTTCTCCACTTTTGTAGCTCCCTTGGTAGCCCTCACCAAGAAGGATTTATATCCCAAATTGTGGTCGGAGGAGGTCTCCAAGGCCTTCTTATCTGTTAAGTCCCATTTTGCTAGCACTCCCATTCTGCATCGTCCCAATGTAGATAAGCCCTTCATTATTGAGGTGGATGCCTCATCCGTCGGGGCTGGGGCAGTCTTCTTCCAAAAGGATGCTCAAGGTCAGAAGCATCCTTGCTTCTTTTTCTCCAAGACCTTCACTCCGGCGGAGAGGAATTATTCCATCGGGGACAGGGAGTTGCTAGGAATGAAGTTGGCCTTTTCAGAGTGGAAACACCTCCTGGAGGGGGCACGCTTTCTCTTCCAAATTTACACTGACCACAAGAATTTGGTGTATTTGCAAACAGCTAAGTGGCTAAATTCTCGCCAGGCTAGATGGTTCCTGTTCTACTCCCGGTTCCATTTCACCCTTCATTTCCTATCCGGGGAGAAGAACATTCGCGCCGATGTTCTCTCCCGTTCCATGGTGTCATCAGAGGAGGAGGAGGAGGAGCCACGGCTAATTGTCCCCTCTGAGAGTCTGAGAACTGTGGCTCCGGTGTTGCTAGAGTCTGTGCCCCCGGGCAAGACTTTTGTGCAATCTAATTTGTAACCGGAGGTTCTCTTTTGGGCTCACTCATCCAAGGTGGGTGGACATTTCGTGATCAAGAGGACATCAGAGCTTCTGACGAGGACATACTGGTGGCCGCATATGGTTCGGGCATGCATCTCCTGCGCCAAGAATAGGTCTCCTCGACAATGGCCTGCTGGGCTACTTTACCGCCTATCGGTGGTTGATAGGCCATGGGAGATGGTCTGGATGGACTTTGTGGTAGGCTTACCCAAGTCCCGTAGCTGCACCATTATTTGGGTAGTTATCATTTCTCTGCATTTGGTGCCTCTCCCCCCCCCCCCCGATTACCATCTGCTCGGGCCTTGGCGGTATTGTTTGTCAAACATGTCTTCCGCTTACACAGTATGCCTGAGAAGATTGTCAGTGACTGGGGTCCCCAGTTTGCATCTTGGCTCTGGAGAGAGCTTTGTCGCCTACCTAGTATTGAGCTGAATCTCTCTTCAGTGTACCATCCTGAGACAAATGGGTTGGTAGAAGAGGACCAGCCAGACCCTTGTCACATAACTACGACATTTTGTCTCAGCCAGGCAGGATGACTGGGCATCCCTACTACCATGGGCGGAGACTGCCTTGAACAATGCCATAGCCGACTCCACTGGGCAGACCCTATTCCTCCTTAATTACGGACAGCATCCTCCGGTTCCTGTGCCCATGCCCGTGTCTTCCGCCTACTTTAGGGTGGCAGACTGGGCAGTGGAAGCACGGGACATTTGGGACCGCACACAGGATGCCATCCGGGCCTCCAAGGAGAGAATGAGGGTCTTCGCCGATGCACATAGGCGCCCCGCTCCGACCTTTGCTCCTGGTGACTTAGTGTGGTTCTCCGCCCGCAATATCAGGCTGCGAGTTGAGTCCACTAAGTTTGCGCCTCGCTACTTAGAGCCCTTCAAGGTTCTAGAACAGGCTAACCCTGTGGCCTACTGTCTGGCTCGTCCTCCACGCCTGGGTACCACTGACACCTTTCACGTGTCCCTCTTAAAGCCCGTTCACATGTTCCGGTTTTCTGAGTCATCTGCCGAAACATTGGGTTCATCCACGGATGATTATGAGGTGAACACTATCGTGGGGTGCAAGGTGGTATGTGGCATATTTGGTGGATTGGAAGGGTCATGGTTCAGAGGACAGGTCCTGGGAGCCTGTTGAGCACATTCGAGCTCCGCAGTTCATTGCTGCCTTCGAGCGTAGCGAGGACCAAGGAGGGGGGGTAAAGTTAGATGTCGAGTTCCCGCCGCTACACAGGGGGAATCTTGAACCATCTCTGCTGCCGTCTTCCACTGTCCTCCAGCCGTTGTGGAGCCTGCTCAGCAGAGACATCGGTCCCAGCGTGTGGCTCAAGCTGATACCGTGCGGCTAGTTACTGCTGTCCTTCCAGGCTCAGCCATTGTAACCAGTACTGAACAGCGGTGAGCGGGCATCCCTGGGACTAAGTCCTGCTTTTCTTCTTCTGAGCAAACCCAAGGGATGACCTCTCATTGGAGGTTGGGGGTCACATGCTCAGGTCCTGTTGCGGCTCCTATTGGACCATCAGGAAAGTCTCAGAGCGCTACTACTATAAAAGGTTTGCATGGCCGCTTAACTTGTTATCTTGTGTGTGTGGATGTATGCCTGTCGATGGATGAAAGCTCCGAATCATTCCAATTCCTAGTGTTGTTGCCTGCTCACGAATGGTAGGTAGCTACCTAGCGCCCGACAGTGATATCGTGCACATTAGCACAAGATACTGATTCTAGGTCGCAGCGTCCTCCAGAGCAGCGCTGCACGCACTCCTGTGCGGTAAATGTTTAGTTTAAGTTGATTCCCTGGCACCACAGTAGCGGTGTCGAGTGCAAGAGATCTAGAGGGACTCTTACCCTGAGTCTTGGGGCAGAGTTCTGTGTCGCCTTGCTTGCACTCTCTGTGCAGTATCGTGTCCCTGTGATGCAACAGGGTCCGCTTCCTTCATACTGGGTAAAGCTAACCCATGTGTCTACTCACATTATACCGCCATATAGTCCGTCATTACCAAGCAGCAGGTGTCTTAGCTGCACGGTGGACCCCGGACTGTGAACGCACCTTATATCATCTCTAATTATTATTTGGTGCGTTTCGCCAGGCCTAATAAGAACAACCCCTGGCAAAAATTATTGGATCACTGGCCTTGGAGGATGTTCATTCAGTTGTTTAATTTTGTAGAAGAAAAGCAGATCACAGACATGGCACACAACTAAAGTCATTTCAAATGGCAACTTTCTGAAATACTAAAAGAAATCGAGAACAAAAATGAGGTAGTCAGTAATGGTTACTTTCTTTACCCAAGCATTGAGGAAAAATTATGGAGTCACTCAATTCTGAGGAAAAAATTATGGAATCGCCCTGTAAATTTTCATACCCAAAAATAACACCTGCATCAAATTAGATCTGCGCGTTAGTCTGCATCTAAAAAGGAGTGATCACACCTTGTAGAGCTGTTGCACCAAGTGGACTGACATGAATCATGGAGAGATGTCAACTGAAACAAAGGAGAGGATTATCAAACTCTTAAAAGAGGGTAAATCATCACGCAATGTTGCAAACGATGTTGGTTGTTCACAGCTGTGTCTAAAATCTGGACCAAATACAAACAACATGGGAAGGTTGTTAAAGGCAAACATACTGGTAGACCAAGAAAGACATCAAAGCGTCAAGACCGGAAACTTAAAGCAATATGTCTACAAAACAGGAAATGCACAACAAAACAAATGACGAACAAATGGGTGGAAACTGGAGTCAACGTCTGTGACCGAACTGTAAGAAACCGCCTAAAGGAAATGGGATTTACATACAGAAAAGCTAAATGAAAGCCATCATTAACACCTAAACAGAAAAAAACAAGGTCACAATGGGCTTAAGAAATGCAATCATGGACTATGGATGACTAGATAAAAGTCATATTCAGTGATGAATCACAAATCTGCATTGGGCAAGGTGATGATGCTGGAACTTTTGTTTGGTGCCGTCCAATGAGATTTATAAAGATGATTGCCTGAAGAGAACATGCAAATTTCCACAGTTATTGATGATATGGGACTGCATGTCAGGTAAAGGCACTAGGGAGATGGCTGTCATTACATCTTCAATAAATGCTCAAGTTTATGTTGATATTTTGGACACTTTTCTTATCCCATCAATTGAAAGGATATTTGGGGATGATTAAATCATTTTTCAAGATGATAATGCATTCTGCCATAGAGTAAAAACTGTGAAAACATTCCTTTAAAAAAGACATATAAGGTCAAAGTCATGCAAACAGTCCGGATCTCAATCCAATTGAAAATCTTTGGTGGAAGTTGAAGAAAATGGTCCATTACAAGGCTCCAACCTGCAAAGCTGATCTGGCAACAGCAATCAGAGAAAGTTGGAACAAGATTGATTTAGAGTACTGTTTGACACTCATTAAAAAAAAAAAAAAAAGAAACCCAAAAAGAAAATGGACACTAGAGCTAAAATGTAACACATTTTATTGAGAGTGTTCCAAAAATATATCAGTACGACAATAATAAGTAATAGTAAAAAGAGACACAATAGAAAGGGAAAGGCAACACTAATGCCACGTACAGGCAGAGTAACCAAATTCAGTCAATAAATATACCTAAATAAATAAGAACAATTAATGGTATCACATCAAGTTTTAGGAGCCACAATCAATACAGCTAAGTATACAGTATCAAAAATTATAGTATTATTATAGGATGGTCAATTGGAGAAATGTAGTATGTAAAAGAGCAGTAATTACCGTATATACTCGAGTATAAGCTGAGATTTTCAGCCCAAATTTTTGGGCTGAAAGTGCCCCTCTCGGCTTATACTCGAGTCAAGGTGGGTGGCAGGGTCGGCGGGTGAGGGGGTGAGGGCGCTGAGGCATACCTACCTGCTTCCAGCGATCCTGGCGCTCCCCCTGCCAGCCAACGGTCTTCGGTGCTGCAGCTTCTTCCCCTCTTCAGCGGTCACGTGGGACCGCTCATTAGAGAAATGAATAAGCGGCTCCACCTCCCATAGGGGTGGAGCCACATATTCATTTCTCTAATCAGCGGTAACGGTGACCGCTGATAGAGGAAGAAGCTGCGGCACCGAAGACCAGCTGTCCAGGAGAAGGAGCCGGACGCCGGGAGCAGGTAAGTATGTAATATTCACCTGTCCACGTTCCAGCCGCCGGGCGCCGCTCCATCTTCCCGGCGTCTATCTGCACTGACTGTGCAGGTCAGAGGGCGCGATGACGCATATAGTGTGCGCGGCGCCCTCTGCCTGATCAGTCAGAGCGGAGAGACGCCGGGACCGGACACTGGGAGCTGCAAGCAAGAAAGGTGAGTAAGGCATTTTTTTTTTATTGCAGCAGCAGCAGCAATGGCAGAGATTTATGTGGAGCATCTATTGGGAAATATGAACGGTGCAGAGCACTATATGGCACAGCTATGGGGAAATATGAATGGTGCAGAGCACTATATGGCAGAGCTATGGGGCAATATGAACGGTGCAGAGCACTATATGGGGCACAGCTATGGGGAAATATGAACGGTGCAGAGCACTATATGGCAGAGCTATGGGGCAATATGAACGGTGCAGAGCACTATATGGCAGAGCTATGGGGAAATATGAACGGTGCAGAGCACTATATGGCAGAGCTATGGGGAAATATGAACGGTGCAGAGCACTATATGGCAGAGCTATGGGGAAATATGAATGGTCCAGAGCACTATATGGCACAGCTATGGGGCAATATGAACGGTGCAGAGCACTATATGGCACAGCTATGGGGAAATATGAACGATGCAGAGCACTATATGGCACAGCTATGGGGAAATATGAACGGTGCAGAGCACTATATGGCACAGCTATGGGGAAATATGAACGGTGCAGAGCCCTATATATGGCACAGCTATGGGGAAATATGAACGGTGCAGAGCACTATATGGCACAGCTATGGAGCAATAATGAACGGTGCAGAGCACTATATGGCACAGCTATGGGGCAAGAATGATCTATTTTTATTTTTGAAATTCACCGGTAAATGCTGCATTTCCACTCTAGGCTTATACTCGAGTCAATAAGTTTTCCCAGTTTTTTGTGGCAAAATTAGGGGGGTCGGCTTATACTCGGGTCGGCTTATACTCGAGTATATACGGTACATCACATTAGAATAAGAGCGTAGCTACATACTAGAATATTGCATAAACAGACCACCTATATATAGTATAAATATATAAATAAGGACTAGCCAAGGAAATATAGAGGCTCATAGGCTAAATTTGGATCAGGAGAGGTTCATGTGGATAACGAGTTTACAATGAAGTACATTATGCAGTCACTATATGTGGGTCATTGAACACAGTGTAGACCAATAAGAATGACATATAGCTTTAAATGCGCAGGGAAATCCCATATAGTATAGAGACTGCACATGTTAAAAATGAAGATTTGGAGAACCAACCTGCTGCCGTGCGTGGAAAGGGAGGCCCCGACTCGCGTTTCGCAAAATTGCTTCCTCGGAGGGCCGCATGCGTCCGCGCACTATGTCCCGGAAATATTTAGCTGTGTTCCGGGACATAGTGCACTGGTGCATGCGCGCTAATGCTTTTCGGCTTTGCCCGCAGTTGGGCAAAGCATACTGCGCGTGCGCAAGGCAAGATTGCGTTGCGCACGAGCGTACTACGGAGGAAACCAAATCAAATTCAATACAATATTATGGCCAGCGGGAAAGGAAGGGGTGCAAGAAAGGAGAGAAAACACCGCCCATCGGACCGTAAACAGAGCCCGCCAAATTCAGGTGACAGAGTCCCTTTAAATATGCAGGCAAAAACACATGAAAATCTAACGGTTTTGCAGCTGCATTTGTCCTGCCAAGAGATGCAGAAATGGTGCACAAATTTTACTCACCATAAGCACATACCCTTAGTGATTTCCTGTTTGCAGATATATTGGCGTATGTTCCCACGGTCAATAAACACTGTGGGTTCAACGGTGCGTACATCTGCAGCTTCCAACCTGCAACGTCCAGCTGTTACAGAATAGTGGATGGGATTTCAAGAAATGTGTGGACCAATGCCCGCGGCTCACCCGCAAAGACGGACATGTGGCGCGTCTTTCCAGACCACAGCGTGTCAATTTATGTAGCAGAGACACTCAATCTCCACTGCGTAAAATATCCATAGACTTTCAGTAGATGTGGTAAAACCACATTATCTTCCTAGTCACATTTGCATTAAGTGCGGAAACGCAGCTTACTGCGCATGTGTACTAATTTAAATAAAGGTGAATTTTGTGACACAGCCAGAAGTATATGATACAGGAAGTGGAGGAAAGCACAGAGAGAGGTCCCCTCATTTTTAATAAATAAATAATTTTTTTTTTTTAAGTATTGTGGGGTACCCCTATATTTCTTAACCAGCCAGAGTGAAGCAGACTACTGGGACTGGTATTTCAGGCTGGTAAGGATCCAACATCCATGAACCTTACCAGCCTGATAACACCAGTCTGCTTACCTTGGATGATTAGCAAAAACAGTGGGATCCCTTCCAAAAAAAATTGCATGGGTCCCTCTATTTTTGCTAACCAGCCAAGGAAAAAGCAGACAGCTGCGGCCTGGTATTTCAGGCTGGTAAGGCCCATGGATTTTGGCCCTCACCAGCCTTAAAGTAGCAGCCCGGGACATAGTGCGCCAGCGCATGCGCACTAATGCTTTTGGGCATTGCCCGCAGTTGTGCAAAGCATACTGCGCGTGTGCAAGGCAAGATTGCATTGCGCACGCGTGTACTACGGAGGAAACCGAATCAAATTCAATACAATATTGCGGCCAGCGGGAAAGGAAGGGGTGCATGAAAGAAGAGAAAACACCGCCCATCGGACCTTAAACAGAGCCCGCCAAATTCAGGTGACAGGTTCCCTTTAATTGATTTCAGTGAAGTAAATGGTGAAAAACACAGAGCAAAAACGCACAGAGATTTGACATACTGTAGATTATTTTGTGCACCAAATCTGCAGGTCAAAAATATTCAACATGTGCATGACATGTCAGGTTTCTCATTCACCTTGCTGGCATCAGGTTTTCTTCAGGTTGTCACTAGTGTTGAGCGATACCGTCCGATACTTGAAAGTATCGGTATCGGATAGTATCGGCCGATACCCGAAAAATATCGGATATCGCCGATACCGATATCCGATACCAATACAAGTCAATGGGACATCAAGTATCGGAAGGTATTCTCATGGTTCCCAGGGTCTGAAGGAGAGGAAACTCTCCTTCAGGCCCTGGGATCCATAGGGAGGTGTAAAATAAAGAATAAAAATAAAAAATATTGATATATTTACCTCTCCGGCGGCCCCTGAACTCAGCGCGGGTAACCGGCAGGCTTCTTTGTTCAAAATCAGCGCTTTTAGGACCTGAGAAACACGTCCCGGCTTCTGATTGGTCGCGGGCCGCCCATGTGACCGCCATGCGACCAATCACAAGCCGCGACGTCACCGCAAGCTATTAGCGCGCTCATTTTTAAAAATGAGCGCGTTAATGGCTTTCAAAGACGTAGCGGGTTGTGATTGGTCGCGGCCGCGACCAATCACAAGCCGCGACGTCACCGCAAGCTATTGACTCGCTCATTTTTAAAAATGAGCGCGTTAATGGCTTTGAAAGACATAGCGGCTTGTGATTGGTCGCGTGGCCGCGACCAATCACAAGCCGCGACGTCACCGCAAGCTATTAGCGCGCTCATTTTTGAAAAATGAGCGCGTTAATGACTTTCAAAGACGTAGCGGCTTGTGATTGGTCGCGGCCACGCGACCAATCACAAGCCGCTATGTCTTTCAAAGCCATTAACGCGCTCATTTTTAAAAATGAGCGCGTCAATAGCTTGCGGTGACGTCGCGGCTTGTGATTGGTCGCGGCCGCGACCAATCACAACCCGCTACATCTTTGAAAGCCATTAACGCGCTCATTTTTAAAAATAAGCGCGTTAATAGCTTGCGGTGACGTCGCGGCTTGTGATTGGTCGCGGACGCGACCAATCACAACCCGCTACGTCTTTGAAAGCCATTAACGCGCTCATTTTGAAAAATGAGCGCGTTAATAGCTTGCGGTGACGTCGCGGCTTGTGATTGGTCGCGTGGCCGCGACCAATCACAAGCCGCAACGTCTTTGAAAGTCATTAACGCGCTCATTTTTCAAAAATGAGCGCGCTAATAGCTTGCGGTGACGTCGCGGCTTGTGATTGGTCGCGTGGCGGTCACATGGGCGGCCCGCGACCAATCAGAAGCCGGGACGTGTTTCTCAGGTCCTAAAAGCGCTGATTTTGAACAACGAAGCCTGCCGGTTACCCGCGGACTCACCAGGGGCCGCCGGAGAGGTAAATATATCAATATTTTTTATTTTAATTCTTTATTTTACACATCTCTATGTATCCGATACCGATACCCGATACCACAAAAGTATCGGATCTTGGTATCGGAATTCCGATACCGCAAGTATCGGCCGATACCCGATACTTGCAGTATCGGAATGCTCAACACTAGTTGTCACAAATCCACGCAGAAAAAATGCAACAAAAATGCACCAAATCTGCAACGTATGCACAACAGTCAAAATTTTTGAACAAGTCTTTAGAGGCTTATATAACAACAAAATGTACTCAAGAAGAAGCAATACCCTATGGATGAGCAATATAAGACCCATACATTTTTAAACAAGTCTTTTGCAGGTTATATACCAACGAAATGTACTCTAAACCATGGAATAATTGATAGATTAGCAATTTAATACCAATTAATTTTGAACAACATCAACAACCCCCGTCAGTCAATCAGAACAAGGAGGAAGTATAGAGTATCTTATACCAAGTAGTAATTTTATTTAAACAGACAATAATCAATAAACAGAATAGAAAATTGCCAAAGCAGGAGTATAGGGGAATCCAAATTAAGTCTTAAACAATCAGTATGACAATTGTAAAGTCCAGTAGCTGAAATTAGTATATATGGAAAAAAACCTTGGAAGTGATTTGGGACAATATACAGACTGTCACTAAAATTGAAAGCTAAAAAGTGCCTGACAGCTGTTTTATTATCCACCATATGAGGAAATGCTCCAAGTAAGGAAATGCTCCAAGCGAGGGCTAGATGAGCGTACAAAAACTCTATATAGTGGGCAATATAGCGGTAAAGTGCTAATAGTGCTAAGAATCAACAACAAGTGTGTTAGGTGTCGAGTTCCTGCAGCTGCACAGGCGGAATCTTGCACCATGTCCTCTGCGGTCTCCCATTCCTCCCCAGCCGCATTGGAGTCTGCTCACCAGAGACATCGGTCCCAGTGTCTGGCTCAACCTGATACTGTGCATCTGGTTACAGCTGCCGTCTCAGTTTCAGCCTTTGTAACCAGCATTGATCAGCAGCGAGCAGACGTTCCAGGCCTGCTTTTCATCTACTGAGTATGCCCGTGGAATGACCTCTCATTGGAGGTCACATGCCCAGGTCCTGTAGCAGCTCTGATTGGACCACCAGGAAGGTCCTGGAAGGCTGCGAATATAAAAGGTTTGAATGGCCGCTTGGCCATGCTCTAGTATAGACTTGACCATGTATGTGTGTGCTGACAGATTGATACTGGCGAATGCTCCTAAATGATCCCCATCCCTTTGGTTGTTGTCTGGGTATTAGGGTATGTGGAGAAGACAGTCAGCGCCTAAGAATGGCTTCTCAGCTACATTAACACTACTGGTCAGTGTAGGGTGGGAATTCCCACTTGATCTCAGCATCTGACTCGGCATCCTCAGGCGAGGGCTCAAAAGCCACGAGGGTCAGAGCGAGATCAATCACCAGCGTAGTGGGGGTGAATTTCAGGGATCCCACTAGCGTCCATCTGCTGCATCCTATGACTGCTAACAGGGCATAGCATTTCCTTTGTTTCTCTGCATCTCTGTGAAGCAACAGAGTTCGTGTCAGTTCATACTGGGTGACGGAATCTGTGTTTATTCTGGCATAGTACCGCCATATAGTGCTGCCATTACCTAGCATCAGGTTCCATCTCTGCACGGTGGACCCCAGGCTGCGAACGCACATTATTACAATCTTTATAATTATTTGGTGCATTCCGTCAGCCCTAACAAAGTGGAACACAATTGTGAAGTTGAACGAAATTTATTGGTTAATTTAATTTTTTTTTTAAATTCAAAAACTGAAAAGTGGGACGTGCAATATTATTCGGCCCCTTTACTTTCAGTGCAGCAAACTCACTCCAGAAGTTCATTGTGGATCTCTAAATAATCCAATGTTGTCCTAAATGTCTAATGATGATAAATAGAATCCACCTGTGTGTAATCAAGTCTCCGTATAAATGCACCTGCTCTTTGATAGTCTCAGGGTTCTGTTTGAAGCACAGAGAGCATCATGAAGACCAAGGAACACAACAATCAGGTCCATGATACTGTTGTGGAGAAGTTTAAAGCTGGATTTGGATACAACCTGATTTCCAAAAGCAATGTGCAAGCAATCATATTGAAATCAAAGGAGTATCATACCACTGCAAATCTACCAAGACCCGGCCGTCCCTCTAAACTATCATCTCAAACAAGGGGAAGACTGATCAGAGATGCAGCCAAGAGGCCCCTGATCACTCTGGATGAACTGCAGAGATCTACAGCTGAGGTGGGACAGTCTGTCTATAGGACAACAATCAGTCATACACTCTGGCCTTTATGGAAGAGTGGCAAGAAGAAAGCCATTTCTCAAAGATATCCATAAAAAGTGTCATTTAAAGTTTGCAACAAGCCACCTAGGATATATACCAAACATGTGGAAGAAGGTGCTCTGTTCAGATGAGAGCAAAATCGAACTTTTTGGCAACATTGCCAAATGATATGTTTGGCATAAAGGCAACACAGCTTATCACTCTGAACACACCATTCCCACTGTCAAACATGGTGGTGGCAGCATCATGGTGTGGGCCTGCTTTTCTTCAGCAGAGACAGGGAAGATGGTTAAAATTGATGGGAAGATGGATGGAGCCAAATACAGGACCAATCTTGAAGAAAACCTGTTTGAGTCTGCAAAAGACCTGAGACTGGGACAGAGATTTGTCTTCCAACAAGACAATGATCCCAAACATAAAGCAAAATCTATAATGGAATGGTTCACAAATAAACATATCCAGGTGTTAGAATGGCCACGTCAAAGTCCAGACCTCAATCCAATCGAGAATCTGTGGAAAGAGCTGAAAACTGCTGTTCACAAACGATCTCCATCAAACCTCACTGAGCTCGAGCTGTTTGCCAAGGAAGAATGGGCTGGAATTTCAGTCTCTTGATGTACAAACTGATAGAGACATACCCCAAGTGACTTGCAGCTATAATAGTAGCAAAAGGTGGCGCAACAAAGTACTAAGTTAAAGGGGCCGAATAATATTGCACGCCCCACTTTTCAGTTTTTGAATTTCCACAAAAATTTAAAATAAGCAATAAATTTCGTTCAACTTCACAATTATGTTCCACTTGTTGTTGATTCTTCACCAAAAATTTACATTTGGTATCTTTATGTTTGAAGCATGATATGTGGGAAAAGGTTGAAAAGTTCCAGGGGGCCAATACTTTCGCAATGCACTATATCACGAAAATGTACCTCAGAATACAGAAAAGTGTATGGGTAAGAAATGTGAATAAACAAGCAAAATTTTAAAGACACTTTCTTATACTGTTGTATGCCACCAAAATGTGACAGGAAGCATGTAATATTGTAGGAATGAGTAATAAAATCCTGAACTATTTCTTTATGCTTTTTGTACATTTTACATACCACCGTAATGCAACAATAACTGTGTTGGCTTTGTTAATTTTTATGAGAGTGAGCCTTCCTGCATTCTCTGTTGACAGGCAAAAGCACCTGTCTCTTATGACCCCCTTGATGCAACTAAAAACCCGCTCAGACTAGATGCTAGTGGCAGGGCAGCACAAGACCTCCAAGGCATAGAATGACAGCTTATGCTAGGGGTCCAGCTTTGAGACCCAATAGTTGAAAGTTGCAGAGGAATTAGGGTGTATGCTGGTTTGGTCTTGTCAAAAATACCTGGTCCTCAGGCCCTGGTCTGGTGTCATGAAATCGGCTCACGCTTTTGACAGTGTACCCATGGCTTTGCTGTGTGTCTCACTGGTGGCTCCTCCTTGGTTGGGCAAGGAACCCCCTGCCACTAGCTTTGTCTGCTGAGAATTTTTCCAACATATTTTCCACAATGGCCTTCTGGTATAGCAACATTTTAGATGACCTCTCCTCCTCAGGGAGAAGAGATGCAATGCTCTCCTTGTAGTGTAGGTCTAGCAGGGTGAACAACCAGTATTCTTTTTTGGCCAAGATGAATATAATGTGAGGGTCACAGGAAAGGAAAGGCAGCGGTACATAAAGGCAGCCGTACATAAAGTCAGCCATATGTGCCAAGCTCCATACACCCAACACTTTACTTTCTCCTCATTCCCAGGCTCAGCCTATCCCTGTAGGAGAGACAGGACGAAAGTTGTGTGGCTACTAACCACTGTTGTGCTAACCACCAGCTCCTGTTCCTCCTCCTCAGCGTCCATCTCCTCATTGTTACCCAATCCGCTCCGAGCAGATGGGATGAAGCTGGGCTGGCTACAATCTCTCTGTGTTATGTCTTTGTTCATTCCCATCTGGTCCGCATGCAAAGCTTTATGTTTAGTTGTGAGAACCGACTATTTAAGTAGGCACTGAAGCTGGATAATTGCACTCACCATCTTTGTGAAGTCCTCAAAGTCTTGGAAAACTGCACAAATGTCAGACATTCATGCCCACTCTTCAGTTGTTATATGCGGAGGCTGACCAGAATACTGATGGGCATGTTGGAGCTGGTACTCAGCCTCTTTTGCTCACAAAGCCTTGCAACCATGTGCAGTGTGGAGATCCAGTACGTGGTGACGACACACATCAGTTGGTGAGCTGGCACTTGCATGCGCTGCTGAAGCACTGCCAGAGTGACGGCAGCTGTAATTGACTTGTGGGAACGGGCGCTGACGTGGCTTACCTTGACCTTGAAATCTGGGTATGTTTTCAGAAATTGCTGAACTACAAAATTGAGTATGTGCCAAGCATGATACATGTGTGAGCGTGCCAAACTTCACAGCAGCCACCAGGTTACCCCCATTATCACACACGACCATGCCTGGTTGAAGGTTCAGCAGCAAAAAGCACAGATCTATCTAGTCTGTTATTCCTTTAAGAAACTGCCACTTTGTGTGGTTTGTTTCATAGACAAATTAGTTTCAGCAGAGCCTGTTGCCGCTTCACTGAGGCAGTGCTGCAGAGCTTCCAGCTTAAAGCTGATGTGGATGACATGCTGTGAGATACCACAGCTGAGATGAAGAATGAGGAGGAGCAGGAGGGAGTGCAGGAACTGCTGTAGGAGGTCGAGGAAACAATGATAGAAGTAGGGGCAGTAATCCTCGGCATCGGGATCACATGCATAGTGCTTGGGTGTGACTTGGCCCCAACCTCCACAATGTTGACCCAGTGTGATGTCAGGAAAATGTAGCGTCCCTGACCACAAAAGCTTGTCCACGTGTCGATCGTTAAGTGAACAATGCCATTAAGTGTGTTGGTAAGGGCACCGATGATGTTGTTGGACACATGCTGGTTCAATGTGGGGACACCACACCAGGAGAAAAAGTGGCCACTGGGGACCGAGTACCGAGGGCAGCTGCCGCCATGAGTCTATGGAAGTCCTCCATGTCTACCAGCCTAAATGGCAAAAGTTCCACGGCAAGCAGCCTGGCAATGTGCCCGTTTAGCATTTGGACCTGTGGGTGGCTGGGAACTTTCTGTTTTGTTCCAAGGCCTGGGGTAGGGACAGCTGAACGCTGTGCTAGGACAAGGATTTGGAAGTGACTGATGATGGCAAATCAGAATGTGCAAGGATAGGTGCAGAGTAGGAGGCATCTGATCAGTGTTTTCAACTGGGGATTGGGAAGCTTCTACCACAGGGAAAGAGGCAGTGATGTCACCTGGTGGCACCAATCGTATTCCCAGGCATTCTGCTCAACGAGTGAGCTGCTTAGATTACATGTTCCAGATCAGACTGGTGGTGGTTAGGTTCTTAGTGGTCATGCCCCTGCTGATCTTGGCATGGCACAGGTTACAAATGGCCATTTTGTTAGTCTCAGAACTCTGTTTAAGTAAGTTCAAAACTGGGGAACAGCAAACTATTTGACGGAGATATGCACAAGTGTAGGTGACCCCAAAGACTCTTCCTGTCTGTTTCAATGCTGCCGATCTCTCCCCCTCAGTGTTGCTGGCCTTGCTCTGCATGCCTGCTTCCCAGTTTGGGTAGGTGACCTCATCTTCCACCACTGCACCCTGGTCTTCCTGACTTCATGACTTAACAACAACAAGACTTAGCGGGAACTCATCATCTTCTTCCTTATTTTGCCGTTCCCCACCATCATGTTCTTGTGGCCGTGGCTGCTCTAAGGTTTATGCATCAGTAAACAGCATGTCTTCCTGTCCGTCTTAGTACATGGAGGTTGAGATGCCACAGTCAAGAAATTATGTTGTAAAGAGGTCCTCAGGTCATCCCAGTGTGTGATTCACTAGTCTCCTCGGACTCAACATGGTAGGAGGAAGGACGATCAGAATGAGGATTAAGTGATCGAGTCTTCAGGCTGGTGAGACTGGACCGTGTGGAAATCTGTGCGGTGCTGCAAAGCCTGCTGGAAGCATTATCTGCATTCCAGCCAACCACCTGTTCACAGTGCCCTGGCTTCAGAAGTGGTGTACCATGCCTCCCTACAAAGTGGGACAGGAAACTATCTGAAGCAGATGAGCGTGTTTCTTGTGCTCATGCAACAGGCACATGCCCCAAGTCCTCGGCATCTAAGTGCACCATCATCAGCACTTTCACTTACCTGTCACTCATTGCATGCCTTATGAATTTCTAATTGCTAGGTCTCTTGAAACCAAGTTTATTTTTAATAAAATAAAGAAATTGGTCACCGGCAGCAATCAAAACAGTTTTTGGCTGTTGTGATGCAGTGACCCCTGTGGCAGCTAGGGGGCGCTGTGTGTGCTCCTTGGGATGTGCATGGAGGCATATCTATTGTGATAATGGTGGTGAAACAGTGACTGGCAGAATTGTGAGTGGCCGATATGTGTCACAGAGGGAGTCTGCATTAGGGTTGAGCGACTTTTGTTTTTATAAGATCGGGTCGGGTTTCACGAAACCCGACTTTTTCAAAAGTCGGGTCGAGTGAAATCGGCCGATCCTATAGAAAAATCGGGGTCGGCCGAAACACGAAACCCAATGCAGTGCATTGGGTTTCTAATGGTTCCCAGGGTCTGAAGGAGAGGAAACTCTCCTTCAGGCCCTGTGATCCATATTAATGTGTAAAATAAAGAATCAAAATAAAAAATATTCTATACTCACCCTCGGACGCGCCCTGGTTGTAACCGGGAGCCTTCCTTAATAAGAATGAGCACCTGAAGGACCTTTCGATGACGTCGCGGCTTGTGATTGGTCACGTGAGCGATCACATGGGCATCACGCGACCAATCACAAGTCGCGACGTCATCGAAAGGTCCTTCAAGCGGTGATTCTTAAGAAGGAAGGCTGCAGGTTAGAACCAGGGCGCGTCCGAGGGTGAGTATATTCCTAATAGGTATATACTCACCCTCGGACGCGCCCTGGTTCTAACCCGCAGCCTTCCTTCCTTTTCTTCCTAAGAATCAGCGCTTGAAGGACCTTTCGATGACGTCGCGGCTTGTGATTGGTCGCGTGACGCCCATGTGACCGCTCACGCGACCAATCACAAGCAGCGACGTCATCGAAAGGTCCTTCAGGCGCTCATTCTTAGGAAGGAAGGCTCCCTGTTACAACCAGGGCGCGTCCGAGGGTGAGTATAGCAATATTTTTTATTTTTATTCTTTATTTTACACTTAAATCTGAATTCCGATACCGATTCCCGATATCTTAAACATATCGGGAATCGGTATCGGAATTCCGATACCAGATTCAGAAGATCGCCGACCTCATGGCCAACCCCACACAGGGGTCGGGTCCGGTTTCATGAAACCCGACTTTGCCAAAAGTCGGCGACTTCTGAATCTGGCCGACCCGTTTCGCTCAACCCTAGTCTGCATCGTAAGTCTGATGCAATGTTGTTCTGGGACCTGTAGTCCCTCAAAAGTGTGTATATGTATGGTGTAGTTGTAAGGGAGACTTACTAGGCTAGTTGTGTGAGATGGGCGAGACAAACTAGCCACACATCCACACTGCCACCCAGGGGAATGGTTAAGGGTATATAATGTGACCAGGGTGTGGGTCACATGTTCCTGTGTGGTTCCAGTGGAAGGTCCTGGAGAGCCTGTGTGTTGGGAGGTCCTGGGAGTAGGACCAGATTCCTGAATAGCACACTAAACAACCTGTGTTGGATCTCCTGGGAGTAGGAATCCTGACGAGCACATGGTGGGGCTTTGGACCTGGTGGCCTGGGGTGTTGGATAGTGGTCCTGAATAGCAGCTGGACAGGTCACATGCCTGTGTGTTGGGAGGTCCTGGGACTAGGATCGGATCCCTGAATAGCACACTGAACAACCTGTGTTGGATTTCCTGGGAATAGGAGTCCTGAAGAGCACATGGTGGGGCTTTGGTCTATGCCTGGGGTGTTGGACTACGTCCTGTATAGCAGCCGGACAGGTCATATGCCTGGGGTATTGGACTGACATCCTGAATAGCACCTGGACAGGTTATATGCTTGGGGTGTTGGATGAGGTCCTGAATAGTACCTGGACAGGTCATATGCCTGGGGTGTTGGACGAGGTCCTGAATAGCACCTGGACAGGTCACATGTGCGGTTCCTGTGAGAAGGAGATGCCAGTGTGTTGGATTTCCTGGGAGTAGGAATCCTGAATAGCACACTGGGCAACCTGTGTTGGGAGACCTGGGAGTAGGAATCCTGAAGAGCTCATGCTGGTGTGTTGGGAGGTCCTGGGAGTAGGACCGGATCCCTGAAGAGCGTACAGAAAGACTATGATTCTGGATGGTCTATGTGGGGGAAGCTACCGTCCTTCGGTGGGTCTGGACTGACTAAGATATGCCACCCAGGCAAGTTGGTGATCCCTGTGAGGCAGCTTTCCCGGAGGAGAGGACTGACAAGGAGTCAGCAGGTGGAGCAGGAGCTCCAGTCAGGTACCTATACAGACTGTTTGTGCTTGTAATGTTCTATGAACTGTGTGGTCTCCCACGGTGACTGAACGGAGTGAGGTTTGGTGTGTTTAGAGACCGTTACCCGGTGTCATATGCACTGTATGTGACTTGGGACATTGGTGAACTGTATGGCGTACGTACACCCATGGTAACTGGGCGAAGTGAGAGGTCCAGCATGTTTAGTGTCCGTGAAACAAAGCCGTAAATGAAGTGTTTAAGACAAAGCTGCAAGTTAATATCACCAGTTGGTGCCTGTTGTGTTTGATGAAATGTATAATGTGAACTGTGCACAACCCGGTTTATGACACTTTAATAAACCGTATAGACTGTGTTTAAGTAAAAAATCGTGCCTGAATACGTTAATCCCGTGCCAAGCAAGTGTTCCCCAATACACTTAGTGAGAGCAATCTTACACTGTTTACTCTACAACAGAAAGAATGCAAAAGTGTATTGATGACAATCAAATTTAATCTAGAGAAATGTTTCAATGCTTTTTTTACTTTTAGAGATCACAGAAATGTACTCCACACTACAGAATGGTATATGGCTGAGAAATGTAGCCCAGGAAAATGTTTCCATGATTTTTGAGTGTGTTTTGAGTGTGTTATATAACAAAAAAAGCTCAAAGCACGTAATACTTGATGGATCAAAATATATTACATTTTTTCAGCCCCCACAAAAAGCTGCAGCTATATATTTGCCAATGGACTTCACAGGCCATATCCCTGTCTACAGACTGGATTCTGTCACTTTCCCTGCTCCTGCGACTCCCTCTCCCTCCCTAGGCTAAATGCAGATTGTATGCAGGGCCGACTTTAGCGGCAGGTAGACTAGGCAGCTGCCTACGGCCCCTGCTCCCCCAGGGGCCTCCAGCCAGTCGCCTGCTACCAGTGCTGACTCTCCCTCACCAGCGCTGACTGCCCCCCCACCACTGCTGCTGCATTGAACTATACCGACGACATAGATGCCGGTATAGTTCAAAGCAATGATGGAGGAGAGAGCGTCAGCTGATGCTCCCTCTCCCATCATTCCCCTCTTTCTCTGAGACTGTGGGTGCGCGATGACATCACTTCATTGTGTACCTGCTGTGTGCCGGCCAGACTGCTGCTGCTGAGACTGGAGCTGAGCCTGGAGCACCGGGAGCAGCGCGGGGCATGAGGAGAGGTGAGGATTGTGTCCACCACTCCTCTTGGGCTATCTGCACAAAAGCTGTTCTACTCTGTATGCACACATGGATTTTTCCTCTCTGAACCCTGTTCACACAGGTATTATACAGATGATCAGGTTTTAAATACATCAGATAGGGATTGCATACATTAGTTAGGACTGCTCTGATATGGGTATACCGTGAAGTTTGGTAGAGCAGCTTAGTATACATTTTTTGCAAAAAACGTATCAACCAAATACCCTGTTTTTTACATCTTTTACTAGCACTTGCGGATTACTGCGATTTTTTTCAAACTGAGTGTTTTTGGTTTTACTATTCTCTTTTGTGTCTTCAGGTTTCTTGGTGGTGTGTGAACATGTTCCTACAGACTTGTTCACTGTGCAAGTAGCCCATGTGTTCCTGTTTCCATAATTGTTCTCTTGTGTCTACAAGACTGGGGAGGTATCCACCACTCCTCTTGGGCTATCTGCACAAAAGCTGTTCTACTCTGTATGCACACATGGATTTTTCCTCTCTGAACCCTGTTCACACAGGTATTATACAGATGATCAGGTTTTTAAGTACCGTATATACTCGAGTATAAGCCGACCCGAGTATAAGCCGACCCCCCTAATTTTGCCACAAAAAACTGGGAAAACTTATTGACTCGAGTATAAGCCTAGGGTGGAAATGCAGCATTTACCGGTGAATTTCAAAAATAAAAATAGATCATTATTTCCCCATATCTGTGCCATACAGTGCTCTGCACCGTTCATATTTCCCCATAGCTGTGCCCCATACAGTGCTCTGCACCGTTCATTTTGTCCCATAGCTGTGCCCCATATAGTGCTCTGCACCGTTCATTTTGTCCCATAGCTGTGCCCCATATAGTGCTCTGCACCGTTCATTTTGTCCCATAGCTCTGCCCCATACTGTGCTCAGCACCGTTCATTATTGCCACATATCTGTGCCCCATATACAATGCTCTGCACCGTTCACTTTGTCCCATAGCTGTGCCCCATACTGTGCTCGGCACCGTTCATTATTGCCCCATATCTGTGCCCCATATACAATGCTCTGCACCGTTCATTTTGTCCCATAGCTGTGCCCCATACTGTGCTCGGCACCGTTCATTATTGTCCCATATCTGTGCCCCATATATGCTCTGCACCGTTCATTTTGTCCCATAGCTCTGCCCCATACAGTGCTCTGCACCGCACCGTTCATTTTGTCCCATAGCTGTGCCCCATATAGTGCTCTGCTCTGCACCGTTCATTTTGTCCCATAGCTGTGCCCCATACAGTGCTCTGCACCGCACCGTTCATTTTGTCCCATAGCTGTGCCCTATATGCTCTGCACCGTTCATTTTGTCCCATACCTGTGCCCCATATAGTGTTCTGCACCGTTCATTTTGTCCCATAGATGCTCCACATAAATCTGTGCCGCCGCTGCTGCTGCAATAAAAAAAAACAAAAAACACATACTCACCTTTCTTGCTTGCAGCTCCCGGCGTCCGATCCCGGCGTCTCTCTCCGCTCTGACTGATCAGGCAGAGGGCGCCGCGCACACTATATGCGTCATCGCGCCCTCTGACCTGCACAGTCAGAGCGCAGAGACGCCGGGAAGATGGAGGCGCCGGGAAGACATAGCGGCGCCCGGCGGCTGGAACGTGGACAGGTAAATATTACATACTTACCTAGTCCCAGCGATCCTGACGCTCCCTCTGCCTGTCACAGCTGGTCTTCGGTGCCTAGCCTCTTTCTCTATCAGCGGTCACCGGCACCGCTGATTAGAGAAATGAATACGCAGCTCCACCCCTATGGGATGTGGAGCCGCCTATTCATTTTTCTAATGAGTGGTCCCACGTGACCGCTGAAGAGGGGAAGAAGCTGCAGCACAGAAGACCGTGGGACGGCAGGGACAGCGCCAGGATCGCTGGGACTAGGTAAGTATGCCTCAGCGCCCTCACCCGCCGACCCTGCCACCCATCTTGACTCGAGTATAAGCCGAGAGTGGCACTTTCAGCCCAAAAATTTGGGCTGAAAATCTCGGCTTATACTCGAGTATATACGGTACATCAGATAGGGATTGCATACATTAGTTAGGACTGCTCTGATATGGGTATACCGTGAAGTTTGGTAGAGCAGCTTAGTATACATTTTTTGCAAAAAACGTATCAACCAAATACCCTGTTTTTTACATCTTTTACTAGCACTTGTGGATTACTGCGATTTTTTTCAAACTGAGTGTTTTTGGTTTAACTATTCTCTTTTGTGTCTTCATACTCTTTTATGGGGCTATATTATATTCTATGGGGGCTACATTATATTCTATGCATTAAATTTATTATATTCTATGAGGGGTGATTGCATCATACTCTGAGGGGGATACATTTTATTTTATCGGGGGCTGCATTATATTCTATGGGGGGTAGATTATATTGCATGGGGGCTTCATTATACTCTATGCGGGGGATACATTATATTCTATGAGGGACTGCATTATACTATATGAGGAGGGCTAAATTATATTCTATGGAGGGGCTACATTATATTCTATGGGGGCTGCATTATACTCTATGAGGGAGCTACCATATATTCTATGGAGGGGCTGCATTATACTATATGAGGGGGCTGCATTATATTCTATTGATGGCTACATTATATTGTGTGGCAGGGCTGCATTATACTCAGGGGGCTACATTATATTCTGTTGGGTGGCTGCATTATACTCTGTGGGGTGGAAGCATTACACTATATGTGGGCTGCATTATACTGTATCGAGGACTATGGGGAATACATTATACTACAGTATATTATTATTATTATTTTATTATTATTATACATTTTTATAGCGCCACTTATTCCATGGCGCTTTACATGTGAAAAAGGGGCAAATATAGACAAATACAATCAACATGAGCAAAAAACAAGGCGCTAACAGGTACAGAAGGAGGGAGGACCCTGCCTGCGAGGGCTCACAGTCTGCAGGGGATGGGTGAGGATACACTAGGAGAGGGTAGAGCTGGTCGTGTGGCTGTTCAGTAGGTTAAGGATCACTGCAGGCTGTAGGCTTGTCGGAAGAGGTGAGTCTTCAGGTTCTTTTTGAAGGTTTCTATGGTAGGCAAGAGTCTGATGTGTTGGGGTAGAGAGTTGCAGAGTATGGGGGAAGCACAAGAGAAGTCTTGGATGCAGTTGGGGGAAGAAGAGATAAGAGGGAAGTAGAGAAGGAGATCTTGTGAGGATCAAAGGTTGCGTGTAGGTAAGTCCCGGGAGACCATATTGCAGATGTGTGGAGGAGACTGGTTGTGGATGGCTTTGTATGTCATAGTAAGGGTTTTGAACTGTAGCCTCTAGACGATAGGAAGCCAGTGAAGAGCTTGGCATAGGGGAGAGGCTAGGGAATAGCGGGGAGACAGGTACATTAATCGGGCAGCAGAGTGTAGGATGGATTGGAGTGGAGCCAGAGTACTAGAGGGGAGGCCAGAGAGTAGGAGGTTGCAGTAGTCAAGGCAGAAGATGATAAGGGCGTGCACTAGTGTTTTTGTGGTTTTGTTGTCGAGGAATGCGTGGATCCGGGAAATATTTTTGAGTTTGAGCCGGCAGGAGGAGGTAAGGGCTTGGATATATGGCTTGAAAGAGAGGGCAGAGTCGAGGATCACCCTGAGGCACCAAGCATGTGGGACTGGGGAAAGTGAGCAGCCATTGACATTGATGGATATGTCTGGTGGAGGGGTAGAGTGAGATGGGGGAAAGATGATGAATTCTGTTTTGTCCATGTCAGTACTTTATGAAGAAATATGGGTGCATTATACTATGGGAAGTGAATTGTACTACATGGATGACTATGGCAGTGCATTTTACTATATGGAGCACTATGAGGAGTGTATTATACCATATGGAGGACTGAGCAGTGTATTTTGATATATGGAGGACTATGAGGAGTGTATTAAACTATATGGAGCACTATGAGGAGTTTATTATACTATATGGAGGACCAAGCAGTGTATTATACTATATGGAGGACTATGAGGAGTGTATTATACTAAATGGAGAACTGAGGAGTGTATTATACTATATGGAGGACTGAGGAGTGTATCACACTATATGGAGGACTGACTGTATTTTAATATATGGAGGACTATGAGGAATGTATTATACTATAGGAAGGACTATGAGGAATGTGTTATGCTATATGGAGGACTGAGGAGTGTATTATACTATATGGAGAGTGTATTATACTATATGGAGGACTATGGGGAGTGTATAATACTATGTGGAGCACTATGAGGCATGTATTAAACTAAATAGAGGACTGAGCAGTGTATTTTAATATATGGAGGACTAGGAGGAGTGTTTATACTACATGGAGGACTATGAGTCATGTATTAAACTAAATGGAGAACTGAGCAGTGTATTTTAATATATGGAGGACTCTGAGGAGTGTATTATACTATATGGAGGACTGAGGAGTGTATTTTAATGTATGGAGAGTGTATTATACTATATGGAGGACTATGGGGAGTGTATAATACTATATGGAGCACTATGAGGCATATATTAAACTAAATAGAGGACTGAGCAGTGTATTTTAATATATGCAGGACTAGGAGGAGTGTTTATACAATATGGAGGACTATGGGGAGTGTATTTTACTATATGGAGGACTATGGAGCACATTATATTATATGGAGGACTATGGGGTGTGCATTTTACAATATGGAGGACTGTGGTGCACATTATAATATGTGGAGAACTATGGGGTGTATTATACTAAACATGTAAAATGTTGCACATTCATCAAGTGATTGGATTGTTTATGCAGGAACAAAAATCATTGTTCACAGCAGCAAGTCGCCGGGGTAAACTGCAGATACACAGCTGATAGCAAGATACTGTATGGGGACAGATTGATCTATTAGTGATTGTTATGTTCCCGTCATTTTTTCTCAGTTGGTGTAAAGAGGCAGAAAAACAAGCGAAGGACTTCAATATTGTCGATCACACTCATTTAGTGGCCTGAGCTCAGCACTTACATGCATACAACAGAAATGCTTCTGTGTGTTGTGCAATATGTCAGCATTGGGGCCCCATTTTAAACTTTTGCCTAGGGCCCCACTTAGCCTAAAACCGGCCCTTATTGTATGTGATATAAACAGCAAAGCAAACGATTAGCTCTTAGAAGGGTTGTTAGTATGATGATTCACAGGCAATCCCCGTATTCTTTTTGGTTGCGTAACAGGTGCCAAAGATGTGGGTCGGGGTTTTAAGTTTGAACACGAGCACCGCTCAATGCTCGCCGAGTAATGAGCACATCCAAGCACCTTGATACTCCAGTGATAACCGAGCACGTTTTCTCATCTTTAATAGTTATACAAATCATTAATTAAATAAAGTTTATACATTATAGAGTATAATTATGTAAATACATAATGTGGTCTTCTATTGTATTACTCTGTTGGCCCTACATTATTTTTAAACTGTTGAATTCAATTAAGTTGATAAACCTTAGAGAATATATACACCTACCATATTTTGCGGATTATAAGATGCACCCCAAATTTTGAGGCGAAAAATGGGAAAACATTTTTTTTAATAAAATGGTGGTGATTCTTATAATCCATGCATCCTATTACTTACCGGCTGTGGTGGCTGCGGTGAAGCAAGGTCCCAGGGTCGCTGCTGGAGGATGCAAGTGCAGCGCCCCAGAGTCCTGGTCGTTGCAGTAATGTCGCTCTGCCACTAAGGGAAGTGATGTTATGTCTGATTGCACTAAAGGAGTTCACCTGACCAGGTATCACAGTCACACATTATACTTCACACTCCGGCCACCAGGGGGAGCAAAAGGCACTATGTATTAGGCCACTCCTCACACTGGTAAAACTGGGGGATGGATAGGGAGTTAGAACAGAAAGCAGCCTGGGAGAGCCCCAGGGAGGACCTGTCAGGGGTGGGTTCCTGGCAGGTACCTAGCAGAAGGACAGAACGTGACGGAGCCGCGCCTGCACTACCTTGCGGCAGCATCCTAAGAAAGGACACGAAGCGAAGGATATTGTGGAAAAGTGAGAAACGAGATCACAGCACAAACGAGAGCCAGTAGGAGTCGTGTCCCGAGATCGGCAACATCCTACTGAGGCATGTAGCCGGTGGCCAGAACGCCGAGGAAGTAACTGACTCCAAGCATTACTTCAAACAGCAGCAGGACAGTTGATTATAGGTTGGCTGTTTACCATACATCACCTAAGAAGACATAGGGGGCAAACGTGGAGAGGGGCGTCTCTAGGGTCCCAGAATAGCTCCAAGCCTTCGCGTCAAACGGGTGCGTCCTATCCAGATAAACTTGGGGGACGGAGAGAGAGAGAGAAAGAACGAATACGAAAGTTGTGAGGACTATCCCGAATGCTCAGCAGGGAAGAACTACAACACACAGGCGCTAGTTGGTCCACCTGCAAAGGGAACTCTGGATGTGCCTTTGGACCGGCCGGACTCAGCCAGCCCTGTTAGCAGTGCTCTGGATTGCGGATCCTGAAGTCTTCAGTAAAAGGTAAAGAGACTGCAACCCTGTGTCCTCATTATTAACCGCGCCTCACACCATCACCACCTACACTACTGGGAAGCCCTGGGGATATACTTCACCTGTGGGAAGGTATACCATCTAGCTGGGAGAACAAAAAGATTGAGTTCCAGCTCCTTAAAACAATACGTTTATTGAATCCAAGCATAAAATCCAAATGTCCATAGTGTACAGACTCCCATCGGTAAGTGCCCAAGGTGACAGAGACTAACGGCAACACGTTTCGATCAAGATGATCTTTATCAAAGCCATACCTGGATCTGGTAGTGCTTCCTCTATATGAGGAGACTCACCCAACCAGATCACTTATGTGGATCACATGACAATTTGAAAGGTCCCTTTTTTTTTTTCTAAAACAATTATTGACAATATAACAACATAAAAAATGAAAATAATCAACTCACATTCAGCAATAGTGTAGCATAGTTTCATGTCTTTTGTTCAATCCTGTTGGGACACGGGTATTTAGTTGGAAAATCCAATATGCTTCTCGTGTGAGAAGCCGGTGTCTAATATCGCCACCGCGGGGAGACGCATTAACCTGTTCTATTCCCTGGACCTTGAGACTTACAGTACTACGTGCATGGTGCATTACAAAATGTTTGGACGCTGCCGACATGTTCCTGTTTTCATTGAGGGTATTACCTATATCATACAAATGTTCTCTAATACGTGTTTTTAGTTTTCTGGACGTGCAGCCCACATATGATAGGTTGCACTCTGTACATTTGATTTTATACACCACATTAAATGAGTTACAGTTAATGTACTGCTTTATATCAAATTTAATTGATTCATCTACATTGTAGAAAGTTTTTTCAATACTAGAAAATTTACAGGTGCTGCAATTATGTGTACCACATCTAAAGAACCCTGGGTAATTTAACCAGGTTTTTATTGGTTTAGGTTTTGAACAGAACATATTGGGGGCTATATTGTTGCGGATTGTCGGAGCCCTTCTGGATACCACATTTACACCAGAATTCAATATGTCATACAATTGTGTATCTTCATATAGGATGGGTAAATACCTGTTAATGATATCTTTGATTTTAGCGAATTGGGGGCTATATTGGAAACATATGTATGGCTTTTGTTCCATCTGTGTGTTGCAATTTTTTTGTACCGTAACTAGCTCTCTGCGATCCCTTCCATCTACAATTCTTTTCGCCCGATTGATTGTCCATTGTGGGTATTTGCGACATTTCAATTTTTTCTCTATCTGGTCAAATTCACCTTTGAGATCTCCTTCCAGACTACAGTTTCGCTTGATCCTGGTGAACTCACCCACCGGGATTGATTTGATCGTGTACCTACTATGGCTGCTTTTAGCATGCAATATTGTATTGCCCCTCACTGGTTTATGATGTGTTCTGGTAATAATATTTACATCTTTATGCCCTGTAAGTTCCAGATCCAAGAAAAAAATATTTTTGTTATTAACCCGATGCGTAAATCTGATACCATATTCATTATGATCAAGGTATTCCATGAAGCGTGGTATGGCAGACACATCCCCCTCCCAAATAATGAGGGTATCATCTATGTATCTGCCATACCACGCCACATATTCCAGATATGGATTAGCCACGGAAAACACAAACTCCATTTCCCAAAAGGACATAACCAAATTTGCAAGGGAAGGAGAATATTTTGCACCCATGGCCACTCCCGCCTGCTGTGCATAAAACTGTCCATCAAATGAAAAGAAATTACTATTTAACAAAAAATGTATCACCATCACCAAATATTCAATCAGATCCGCAGAGTAATTACTAAATTTCTCAAGGTGATATTGTATCGCTCGTATTGCCAGATCATGTGGGATGCATGTATATAGGGATATAACGTCGCAGCAGAGCCAGGAATAGTTCGCCTGCCATTTCTTACCATCAAAAATGCGTAATACCTCTTTAGAGTCTTTAGTGTATCCAGGTGTCCGTTTGACAAGTGGTTGGAGGAGAGAATCTACCCATTGACAGAGTCTTTCGTTGCACGACCCAATTCCAGATACTATGGGTCGCATGGGGGAAATACCCTCTTTTTTGTGTATTTTGGGCACCCCATATATAATGGGGGTAACTGGATTTTCTACTGTAAGATATTCTGTTTGTTTTTTAGTTAGTACCCCCAGATTATATCCCTCCTTAATAATGTTATCTCTTTTTTTGATGATTTCTTGAGATGGATTATATTTTAGTGTTTTGTATGTGATTTGATCAGACAATAATTCTAGCATTTTTCTATGATAATCCACTGTGTCTAACACTACAACCACCCCTCCCTTGTCTGACATTTTAATAGTTAAATCTGGCATGTTCTGTAATTCTTTAATAGCATTGCATTGTTTTATGGATATATTTTTCAGACTATATTTGCCATTAATTTTAACTTCATTATTCAGCTGTCTTAATTCCCTTTCTATACTCTCCTGAAATCTGTCCATACATTCAGATCTAGCCTGAACTGGATAGTAATATGGATTTTTGGTAGTGAAACTCTGGGAGACTTGCATCCGATCATGATCTGGCAATATATCTGAGCTTAGATCCTGTAATGCAATTAATGCCACTTGTTCCTTAAAGTCCATCTGTGAAAATTCATTGTCCGATTTTACTGGTATAATAGTCTCTTCCTGGTTTAATTCCTCTCCGGAGTTTTCTCCATACCGAAAGTGTTTTCTAAGGGTATGTGCACACGTTCAGGTTTTTTTGCGTTTTTTTCGCGTTTTTAACGCAATAAAATCGCGATAAAAACGTGAAAAAAACGCTAACATAAGGCTTCCAATCTTTCGTATTGAATCCGCAAAAATTGTGCCAATGTAGCGTTTTTTTCCGCAAAAAAAACGAATTGCGGAAAAAGAAGCAACATGTTCATTATTTTTGCGGAATCGCTGATTTCCCGCATGCATTGACTTGTATTGAAACGCTAGAAATCCGCAATCATATTAAAATTTGCGGATTTCTAGCGTTTATTTCCTGAAAAACTACAGGAAGTGACATGCCATCTATCCCATCATGCCATTCATGCCCATCCCATAATCCAGGAAGAGGAAACTCACCATTCCCGTCTTCCTGTATTATGGCTGCCGACATGGAGGGGTATGATCGGATGAGGCTGGATGTGGTGCAGATGATAAGTGTGGTAAGTGTGTGTGTATATGTGTATATATGTGTGTGTATGTGTATCTATGTGTGTGCGTGTGTTCGGACAGCGGCCGATGAGACTAGTCTCATCGGCCGATGTCTGTTCCCTCCAAGTCGTTGCAGCAGGCTCAGCTCGATGGGAGCAGTATTTCCCATCCAACTGTCTCTGCTGCAATGTACTATTTCCCCCATGAAATGTCCCCTATGGTCATTGGTGAACAGTGGTTACGGGCCCATTCCCCTAATAAACTTAGTTATATACCCCTATTCTCCCCTAAACTTAATTGTCATTGGTGGCCAGTGTATGATCATTGGTGGCCAGTGTATAATTATTTACATTGGTGGCCAGTGTATTAACATTGGTGGCCAGTGTATGATCATTGGTGGCCAGTGTATAATTATTTACATTGGTGGCCAGTGTATTATCATTGGTGGCCAGTGTTTAATAATTATCATTGGTGGCCAGTGGAACGGATATGTAAAATATTATTTATTTTCATTGGTGGACAGTGGAATAAATAATAATAAAAAGTACAATTTCATTGGTGGCCAGTGGTTACCTTATAATTACCTGTCCCCGGCGATCGCCACCTAAAATAAAAAATAAAAAAAAAAACCCATACTCACCTAAACGCCCAATTCCACGATTCCCTTGTCAGAAAAAATTAAAATAACAAACCACAACGTATACCTACCCTCCGCAGTATCCAATTAAACGATTGTCCCACGATGATCTGGTGTTTAGAGCAGCCACATAACATGCGGCTGCTCTAAACCGCGGCCACCGATACAATGAACGGGATCGTAAAGCGATCCCGTTCACTGTATACCGAGTTCTCCCGAACGCAGCTCGCGCTGTTCGGGGGAACTCGTTCGGCAGTCACTGCAGCTGCGCGGACTCTCCGGCTGACCGGAGGTAAACTCTGGAGCGTGGGAAAATGTTCCCATGCTATCAGTTCATCTCCGTTCAGCCGGTGAGGCTGCGCAGAGATGATATATGTCATCTGCAGTAATGTTTACAACGGGACAGGTGCAATTGCACCTGTTCCATTGTAAACCATTTTTTTTTTAACCCTTCCAATACCCAAATAATAAAATATGGTCAAAAACTCGGTGTCTTTATTTCATTAATACACTACGTGGCTTGGCAATATACGAAATTGATGGGCAATATACTACGTGGAATATACTACGTTGATGGGCAATATACTACGTGGCTGGGCAATATACTACGTGAATGGGTAATATACTACGTGGATGGGCAATATACTACGTCCCTGGGCAATATACTACGTGAATGGGTAATATACTACGTGGATGGGCAATATACTACGTGGCTGGGCAATATACTACGTGAATGGGTAATATACTACGTGGATGGGCAATATAGTATGTGAATGGGTAATATACTACGTGGCTGGGCAATATACTACGTGAATGGGTAATATACTACGTGGCTGGGCAATATACTACGTGAATGGGTAATATACTACGTGGCTGGGCAATATACTACGTGAATGGGTAATATACTACGTGGATGGGCAATATACTATGTGGCTGGGCAATATACTACGTGGCTGGGCAATATACAAAATGGATGGGCAATATACTATATTTTGTATATTGCCCATCCACGTAGTATATTGCCCATCCACATAGTATATTGCCCATTCACGTAGTATATTACCCATTCACGTAGTATATTGGCCATTCACGTAGTATATTGGCCATCAACGTAGTATATTCCACGTAGTATATTGCCCATCCACATAGTATATTGCCCATTCACGTAGTATATTGGCCATCCACGTAGTATATTCCACGTAGTATATTGCCCATTCACGTAGTATATTGGCCATCCACGTAGTATATTCCACGTAGTATATTGCCCATTCACGTAGTATATTGCCCATCCACGTAGTATATTGCCCATCCACGTAGTATATTGCCCATTCACGTAGTATATTGGCCATCAACGTAGTATATTCCACGTAGTATATTGCCCATCCACATAGTATATTGCCCATTCACGTAGTATATTGCCCATCCACGTAGTATATTGGCCATTCACGTAGTATATTGGCCATCCACGTAGTATATTCCACGTAGTATATTGCCCATCCACGTAGTATATTGCCCATTCACGTAGTATATTGCCCATCCACGTAGTATATTGGTCATTCACGTAGTATATTGGCCATCCACGTAGTATATTCCACGTAGTATATTGCCCATCCACGTAGTATATTGCCCATCCACGTAGTATATTGGTCATTCACGTAGTATATTGGCCATCCACGTAGTATATTCCACGTAGTATATTGCCCATCCACGTAGTATATTGCCCATTCACGTAGTATATTGGCCATCAACGTAGTATATTCCACGTAGTATATTGCCCATCCACGTAGTATATTGCCCATTCACGTAGTATATTGCCCATTCACGTAGTATATTGGCCATCAACGTAGGGCAATATACTACGTGGAATATACTACGTGGATGGGTAATATATAGTACGTGGATGGGCAATATACTTCATGGCTGGCCAATATACTAAGTGCCTGTGCAATATACTACGTGGCTGGTCACTATGTTATGTTGCTGCGATGTATGCTACTATATCTAAAATATGCAAATGTACATAACCGTGTATTTATTGTTGGCCACAATTAATTTCAATTTTTTTTACTTGTTGTCCTTTTTTATGAAGATTGAACAACACCCTGAGGTCTGGGACCGGTCAAGTGAAAAGTACAAGGGGGCAAAACGTGATGCCTGGCCCAAAATAGTAACCGCTCTCTTTCCAGAGTGGCCGAATCTCCCAACACAGCAGCAAACACAGATTTGTAAGTATAAATTTATTTCCTTTTTTTAAAAAAAGGAAGAAGAATGGATTTGTAATGTTTTATTTAAAAATTTTAAATTTGCAGTGGGCGATGTGAAGACGAGATGGCGGTCTGTCACAGACAGATATCTTAAATCACTCAAGACTCCGAGTGGCAGCTCGCCGCCAAGGAAGAGGGTGCCCTATGGAGACCAGCTGAAGTTCATATTGGGAAGCCGGAGTTTGAGGAGGTAGATAATATAAAGAAATAGTGTTGCTTGACGTAATGATTTGTATTTTTGTAACCTTTGTTTTATTTTTGGGTCTGCAGAACAGAAAGCAACATCTCTGCCCAAACACCTCCGGACCTTACCGATGGTGACACCACGGTGGACAGTATTGGAGAGGAAGTAGAAGACAGCATAATGAACAGCCAAGAATCTCCGGGGAACATGTCTTTGTCCGGAAGGTCACCCGAAATAAGTGATTCCCTTGGAGAACATGACGTTGCAGCAAATACCACAACTTCTACTTCCTCTGACGCTGGTGCAAACTCTGGTGGCGGTGTGTCGAGGCACATGGGGAGGGGGGCTGCTTCTGTCCGTCCCGTGGCAGTGAAAAGACCGGTGCAAAAGAAGACCAAACAAGGTCAAATTATAGAACAATTAACGAGTAAAACGCTCAATCTTCTTTATAATTCTTCAAAGCAAGATGAGCATGACAAATTTGGGTCATTTTTGGCAGACCGTGTTAGAACACTGCCACGGGACAAGCAGCAAATGTTCGTTACAGCTGTCAATTGTCTGTTAATGGCAATTGATGACACACCAACCCTACCCCCTGCTCCACAAGTAATGACGGGTATTTTCAACGTTTTCAGCAACCCCATTATGCCTCCACCACCACCACCAGCTGCTGCATCGCAGCGTTACGGACATGCGGCAACATACAGGGCCAATCAAGTAGATGCGTACAGTGGCCATACACCTGTACCTAGTTCAACTGGCCATCGTTCCAGTATGCCCAATAGCAGTGTCTACTCCCAACCTGACTTATTTAATGATATGGGCTACCAACCGGAATACCATCAATTTTGAGTTTTGATATCTCATCCTATTTCAGTAGAGACGGGAGTGTATTGAATGTTAAACCGTTGAGTTCATGACCAAATCTTACAAAAGTTCTTTAAAGGGAACCTGTCACCACGAAAATCGCGGGTGAGGTAAGCCCACCGTCATCAGGGGCTTATCTACAGCATTCTGTAATGCTGTAGATAAGCCCCCGATGTTATGAGAAAAAGGAGAAAAAGACGTTATGTTATACTCAACCACAGGCAGTCTCGCTGCTGGTCAGGTCAGATTGGCGTCTCCGGTCCACTGCGGCGCCTCCTATCTTCTTTCCATGAAGTCCTCTTCTGATCTTCAGCCACGGCTCCGGCGCAGTCGTACTTTGCTCTGCCCTGTTGAGGGCAGAGGATAGTACTGCAGTGCGCAGGCGCCGGAAAGGTCAGAGGCACGGCGCCTGCGCACTGCAGTACTATCCTCTGCCCTCAACAGGGCCGAGCAAAGTACACCTGTGCTGGAGCCGTTGCTGAAGATCAGAAGAGGAAGTCATGGAAAGAAGATAGGAGGCGCCGCAGTGGACCGGAGACGCCAATCTGACCTGACCAGCAGCGAGACCGCCTGTGGTTGAGTATAACATAACGTCTTTTTCTCCTTTTTCTGATAACATTGGGGGCTTATCTACAGCATTACAGAAGTGGGCTTACCTCACCCGTGATTTTTGGGGTGACAGGTTCCCTTTAAATTTTGTTATAAAATGTAAGTTCATATACATTAAAAAAAGTTTCTTTAATGTAATTAATTTTTCTTTTACTTTATTAAAAAAAATTATTTTAACTACTCAGATTTCTTATTATCATAAAAATAAGAAGCTCGGAAATGGGATCTGATTAAGCAACGGTAAACAATAACAACATGGAAACGATTATTGTTTAAATAATATTTTTTATTTATTAGCAATGTTTACAATTAGATTAATTAAAAAGGGGCCTTGGTAGATAGGGATTTGGCGACGGTTGATAGGGATTACGCCTCACATTTTCACAGGTGTTAGCATCTGTGCCGTACAGACTGGTTCATTAGTGGATAGGGTTCAGCCGTCATATGTTCTGTGCTGTTATATCTCACGTCCAGTCTTGGGCCTTGATTCTGTTTAGGCATCAGATCTTCTCTGCAGTTCAGGCAGCTCAACACCGGCACAAGAGTATTGCCAGTGCACGGCACCTTCAGGACTCATGAAGTAGTCTGCAAAGGTTTCTCTCACACGCACACCCGTGTTACATTGCCTTCCTTGACCAAAGTTGTCCACTGCATCTAATTCTGACACCTGTAATTCCTCAACTACCTCAGTGCTGTATTCCCGAGCATAGTTGTGGAGCACACAGCATGCCTTTATCACAGTGTCCACGGTCTCCGGATCTAACTGGATGGCAGTGTGAAAGATCCTCCACCGACTACACATGATCCCGAAGGTACATTCCACATATCTTCGTGCACGGCTCAGCCTATAATTAAAAATCCTCCGCCGGTCATCCAGTGCTCTTCGTGGGTATGGGCGCAGCAGGTGGGGCTTCAAGGGAAATGCCTCATCCGATACCATCACAAAGGGTACTGGATGTGTGGAACCTGGCAAAGGTCTAGGGGCTGGGAGCGTGCCGCCATCTCGAAGAATTTGAAGTCCAATCTGTGATGATTGCAACACCCGAGAATCCCCAGTACTACCATAGGCACCAACGTCGATGGCAACAAACTTGTAATGTGCGTCAGCCACCGCCATCAAGACCACTGAAAAATACTTCTTATAATTAAAGAAGCGTGATCCTGATCTTGGTGGCTTTAGCACTCTCACATGTTTGCCATCAACAGCACCTACGCAGTTGGGGAAATTGGCCACAGTTTGAAAGCCTGCTGCAACCTGCAGCCAAGTCTCCTCGGTTGGGCAAGGCATCACGATGGGCCGCAACTTCTGCCAGATGACGGTACATGTGCACCGTACAATTTGCGAGATGGTCGATTTGACAACCCTAAATTGGAGGTGCAGGGATGTGTAGCTCTCTCCTGTGGCTAAAAACCTGAAGAAAGAAAAAAAATTTTAGAAAACCTACCAACACAAATTGTGTTGCAGGATAAAACATCCACATCATGGCCACTAGCGTTATGGGGACACAGGCAGCATTGCAGCAGCATTATGAGGGAAACAGGGTGCACTCGCAGCATTGGGGCAGCATTATGAGGTAAACGGTGCACTCGCAGCATTGGGGCAGCATTATGAGGGAAACGGTGCACTCGCAGCATAGCAGCAGCATTATGAGGGAACCGGTGCACTCGCAGCATTGCGGTAGCATTACGGATTAAACAGGCAGCATTTGTGGCAGCATTTAGGGGTGCACTAGCAGCAAGGCCTTACCGCAAGGTGATGAGCAGCCTTTCTTCTGCAGAGATCGCTCTTCGCATGACTGTATCTTCGTAAGTGAGGTGTGGACCAAGAAGAATTAGAAGACGATCAAATGCCTCAATGGAAAGACGGCAAAACTGAGAAAATTTATCTGGAAAGCTGAAAATAAAAAGGAACATAAAACTTTAATTTTAAACACACACATAATGTATGTTGTATATATCAAAAAAAGGTACAAAGAAACACAGCTGTCAATATACCATTTCTCACTATATCTTACCTCCTTAAATCACGATAAAGAACATGGAAGTGTCCCTTTTCCTCCCGTTCATGAATGATGGGATGAACCCACATCCTTTTTTGCCGTCTGCTATCCCTTCTTCTCCGCGATTGCTCCTATGGGAGAATATAGTATGTGTTATTACATGGAACTGTACAACACATGTTATACAGCTGGCAAGGCTGGGTTCACATTGCGTTCCCCCAGTCCGTTTTGACGGACTTTGTAACACCGCTGCATAATGCGGTGAAACGTAGTCCGCTAGCGCCACCATTGACTCCTATGTCTGACATCACTAGCCATGTGCCGTCATTTGAGTGATGGTCGGACCTCTAGACTCTGACTGCAGCGTTTCCGTGTCTGTCACTGCTAGCGCAGATGTAGCTAGCAGATGCTCCATCTGCGTTAGTGATGTGCCAAAGTCAGCACTTGCGTTGCAGCAGACCGTGAACGTATGTGTTGAACGGGCTGCTGTACACATTGTGAACCCAGCCTAATACGGAAAGTGTTCACATCTAATGACATTTTCTTACCAGCTCGCTGTAGTGGTGCAGCAAAAGTAGTGCCGTATGCAACAGTAGGCAGTTCTGTTCTGGAGTTAGACGATGGTGCGGCATCTTTAATTCAACAAGGAAGCTAAATGGTGAAGAGGGGTTGGACCAGGAAATGAACTCATGGGTTTTTTTTTTTTCAACCAACTTTATCTGCTGTAAAAAACGCATAAAAAACGCATGTAAAAAAACGCATAAAAAACGCATAAAAAACGCACAAAAAACGCACAAAAAACGCACAAAAAACGCATGCGGTTTTCCTGGGAGTGGTGCCAATTTCTCCTCAGGAAAATCTCAGGAAAATTCTGCACAAAAAACCTGACGTGTGCACATAGCCTAATGGTCAAATTTCGTATAAATTTGTTGGTATCCATAATTGTAGTGAATAAATCAAAGTCCTGATCCGGAACAAAATTTAATCCTAAGGACAAAACTTGAACTTGTTCAGATGATAGAGATTTAGATGACAAGTTTAACACATTGGTATACTCAACTCATTTACTTTCTGTGCAGTTTCTTGTTGCGTGTGATCATTCCCCCTTCGTCTGTGCTTTCTCCCCCCCCCCGCCTGTTGCGTTTTTTGTCTGGTGGTGGTTATTCTTTGGAGTGCACATTCTATTTTCGTTGAGGGAAACGTCTGAAGCACTGCCCTGATTATCCAATGAATCTGGATCTGACAAGGTAAAGTATACATGCGATTTTGCTTTTTTCTTGAAGCTTTTACGTTTTTGGTGAGACTGGCTTTGTTTAAGTATCGATTTCGGGGTCTTATTCACATTAGTCCAATTGCCCCAGTCGTATACCTTATTGGAGGAATAATCATTGGAATCCCTTGTAAATTTTCTTTTTTTGCGATCCATGATTTGTTCCTCCAGAGCCATTATTTTTTCATTATTTTTTGTCATTAGTGCATCAAATTGTGCACCTGTTTTTTGCTCACTCAAAAGAAAGTTTACTTCGTCTAGTTCTTGCTGTATATTTTTTAGTTTATCATCTTCATACTTAATAATAAGCTTCATCAGATCTTTCAAACAGTTACTTAGGATAGAGTTCCATTCCTCTGTAAATTCTGCTGAATATACAGTTGTGGGTAATTTTTTAATCCGCAGACCCCTCGGGATCATATCTTTAGCCACATAGTTATTTAATGTGGTTTGATCCCACCACACTTTTGTTTCCTGCACCATAAGTGTTTCTAATTTACTCAGATTTTCATTAAGAGTGGATGTACCCACATCATCATTTTGTTGAGTAGAAAGCACCTGTGCGGCTTTACGTAGTCTGTCTCTAGTCAAGTCCATAGCCATGCTGATATGTGAGGTGAATAAAAGAAAAAAAAAAAAAAACTCTGTGTTCCTGGGCAGCTTAAACGATAATATATAAGTACATTTGTACAAGTTAATTTTCAGGGAGCGATACCAGGAGCACGGCAATCCAGCAGTATAAATATATATAGAAACGTTTGTAGCCAGCTCACCAGTAATCACCGCAGCTGCACGGAACTCCGCTGCAGGTAGACGTGACGATCATCAGGGAGAACAAAAAGATTGAGTTCCAGCTCCTTAAAACAATCCGTTTATTGAATCCAAGCATAAAATCCAAATGTCCATAGTGTACAGACTCCCATCGGTAAGTGCCCAAGGTGACAGAGACTAACGGCAACGCGTTTCGATCAAGATGATCTTTATCAAAGCCATACCTGGATCTAGTAGCGCTTCCTCTATATGAGGAGACTCACCCAACCAGATCACTTATGTGGATCACATGACAATTTGAAAGGTCCCCTTTTTTTTTTTTTTTTCTGAAACCATTATTGACAATATAACAACATAAAAAATGAAAATAATCAACTCACATTCAGCAATAGTGTAGCATAGTTTCATGTCTTTTGTTCAATCCTGTTGGGACACGGGTATTTAGTTGGAAAATCAAATATGCTTCTCGTGTGAGAAGCCGGCGTCTAATATCGCCACCGCGGGGAGACGCATTAACCCGTTCTATTCCCTGGACCTTGAGACTTACAGTACTACGTGCATGGTGCATTACAAAATGTTTGGACGCTGCCGACAGAGCCCCCGCACTTACATGGTTTACTATGTAGTGGACACCAGGAAAATAGGTGGCAGGGGTGGCACATGCGCAGATGGTGATCTCGACACCAAGATCTCGGGAGATGAGATCTCAGTGCTCTGGGCTTCCACAAAATGTCGGTAGAGCTCCTGCACCCCCTCATCCCAGCCTGCGGCCTGCAGCAACGCTCCACTCTTGCCTCCTCCAGCAGCGACCCTGGGACCCTGCTCCACCGTGCTCGGTAAGGTATATCTGCATTATAAGACGCAACCCCATTTTCCCTTCAAATTTTGTGGAAAAAAGTGTGTCTTATAATCCGAAGAATATGTTCTTTACATGAACTGATCCAAACCCTCAAAAAAAAAAAAAAACGTGAAATTCCAGTTTGTGAGGTAGCAAAACATGAAAAATGCCAAGGGGGTCAATACTTTCGCAAGCCACTGTATCTGCCTCAACAAATATAAATCTACTTTCCAGTACCACCTGTAAATTACAAAGCTGGTAAAAAAACAAAGATTAATATTAAACCAGGCAACAGAAGATAATACCAAAGGGCAACATGTTAAAGCAATAGGTAAAAGTGGGAACAGAACCAGACAACTTGCCATGTAGATGCAATAGAATAGATTTGAGACTTTCAGAAGAGGACATGCTCAGGGAGTGAGTAACCCACCATCAACCTTCCAGTTTTGAGCCAGTTGTTAATATTTTGTAAAACAGCAATAATATAAATCTAATCTTGTAAGTAAGTAATTGAAGCGTTCTTGAACACCTTCAGAAAGCCGCTGCTAATCACAAGAATGATGGCTAGTTGTAAATTACATCTGACATATTAGAAAGTGTTAATTCTAATTTATAAAATGTTCGAAAACCGGCAAGACACACAAGGCGTATGCATTTACATGAAATATTGCTCTTTTTGGGCAGGGATTTTTATTGCTTAATTAATATGAAAATTATTCTCCGTCTTTTCGAAGCAATGTGTCCTCATAAAAATGAAAAACGACTTGTTGGGATTATTAGGCTGTACAAGTCCAATCATCACAGTAAGGAAAGCACTTACATATTAAGAAGGGGAGCAGAGAATCTAACGTTGGTCTGGTAATTTAGGCGTCTATTTGTTTTTCTATTATTATATGTGATTATTGTTGGTGCGGTGAATGGTATATGATTTGTAAAATCTTTAGATTTGTTATAGTATATTAGGATCTATTTGTTTTACATCATTGTTATTTGTATGATCATGATCGTTATTACTATAATACATTGTGGTAGATCGGCTCACTCGCTGCACACTGAGGTAAACGCAGGAAACACCGGCTCTTCAAGACATCCACTGGTTTATTATATACAGATGGCCTAAACTAGTGCAAAGTAAAAATAAACACGGTCCTTCGGGCAAAACAGGAAAACAAAACAAAATGGTATACAGTCTGTTAAGCTGGGGAAATCCTCTTACCAAAACATACAATGGTTCAGTCTTCCTTATCAGGACACACAGCACCAGAGTTCTGCTCTCCAGGCCCACTGAACACTGAATGCCTCAGAAGGTTGACTATTTATATCCTAAACCACACCCTACAAGCCACAAATAAAACAGCCCTTCGACATGGCTGATTAACCCCTCTCAGCACTTAGTGTGCTGGTGCAAAACATCTAGGTTTCAAATCACTGAAGCTAATAGCCTTAGGCTGCTTTCACACATCAGGTTTTTTAGTTCAGGCACAATCCGGCAGTTTCAGGCACATTCCGGATCCATTTTTTTCCCCATAGAGTTGTATTAGCGCCGGATTGTGCCTGAAGGACATGCGTTTCATCCGTTTTGTGCCGGATCCATCCCTTCAGGCTTTTTTGCCGGACACAAAAAACGTTCACTGCAACGTTTTTTGTGTCCGGCGAAAAAGCCTGAAGGGACATTTCCGGCAATAAACGCATGGAACGGATGTGTGAATGAACGTTTCCGGCTACCGAATCCGTTTTTTACACATTGAGCATGCCCAGAAGCTTTGTTTTTGATTCTGGCATGGGAAATCTCTCTCGTCAAAAATCCATGCGCCGTAAAGAGAGCCGGATCCAGCTAAAAAATGGATCCGGTGCATCAGTTTATAACAATTTACGCCGGATCCGTTTTTTGGCAAAGTTGCCGGATTTAGCCTGAAACCAAAAACCTGATATGTGAAAGCAGCCTTAGTGAAACATATATCTCCTCCATTACTTTGTCAGTGACTTTGTCACAACATGTTTGTACAGTTTATTGGAAAAGTGTCATTTTCCTCATTTTAACCCCTTAACGACCGCCAATACGCCTTTTATCGGCGGCAGTTAAGGGTACTTAAAAAAAAGTAAATACCGCCCCCAGAGTCCGATTTTCTCCGGGGTCTCAGCTGCCGGGGGTAGCCGAGACCCCAGAGAACATGATTCAGGTCGGTTTTTACCAACCCCGCTTTTGCGATCGCCGGTAATTAACCGTTTACCGGCGATCACAAAAAAAACGTGATTTCCCTTTTAATTTCACTGTCCTCCGATGTGATCGCAAAAAGATAAGAGAAAGAGAAAAGGGGTCCCAGATAGCCCCCCGATACTCACCTGTCTCCCCCGGTGCTCCTCATGGCTCCCGATGAGTGCCGCCATCTTTTTCTGGCAAAAAAATGGCGGGCGCATGCGCAGTGCGCCCGCCAGCTGGCACCGGGAGAATCTTTGGGGTCTCAGCTGCCGGGGGTAGCCGAGACCCCAAAGAACATGATCGGAGTCGGTTTTACCAACCCCTGTTTTACGATCGCCGGTAATTAACTGTTGGCCGGCGACCGCAAAAAAAAAATAAGCGATGTGTAATTCTCTGTCCTCTGATGTGACTAAATTTAGGGGCTAAATTTAGGGTTAGAGTTGGGGCTAAATTTAGGGTTGGGGCTAAATTTAGGGTTAGGGTTGGGGCTAAATATAGGGTTAGGGTTGGGGCTAAATTTAGGGTTAGGCTTCTTTCACACTTACGTCGGTACAGGGCCGTCGCAATGCGTCGGCCCGACACACCGACGCATGTTGTGAAAATTGTGCACAACGTGGGCAGCGGATGTAGTTTTTCAACGCATCCGCTGCCCAATCTATGTCCTGGGGAGGAGGGGGCGGCGTTACGGCCACGCATGCGCGGTCGGAAATGGCGGACGCAACGTACAAAAAAACGTTACATTGAACTTTTTTGTGCCGACGGTCCGCCAAAACACAACTGATTCAGTGCACGACGGATACGACGTGTGGCCATTCGTTGCGATCTGTCGGCAATACAAATCTATGGGCAAAAAACGCATCCTGCCGGCACATTTGCAGGATCCGTTTTTTGTCCAAAATGACGGATTGCGACGGATGCCAAACGACGCAAGTGTGAAAGTAGCCTTAGGGCTCGGGTTAGGGTTGGGGCTAAAGTTAGGGCTAGGGTTAGGGTTGCAGCTAAAGTTAGGGCTAGGGTTAGGGTTGGGGCTAAATTTAGGGTTAGGGCTAGGGTTGGGGCTAAAGTTAGGGCTAGGGTTGCGGCTAAAATTAGGGTTAGAGTTGGGATTAGGGTTAGGGTTTGGATTAGGGTTGGTATTAGGGTTAGGGTTGGCATTAGGGTTACGCTTGGGTTTAGGGTTAGGTTTGGGATTAGGGTTAAGGTTAGGGTTGGGATTAGGGGTGTATTGGGATTAGGGTTAGGTTTGAGGTTAGGGTTGAGATTAGGATTAGGGGTGTGTTGGATTTAGGGTTTTGATTAGGGTTATGGTTAGGGTTGACATTAGGGTTGTTTTGGGGTAAGGGTTGTGATTATTGTTAGGGTTGTGATTAGGATTGTGGATCGGGTTGGGATTAGGGTTAGGGGTGTGTTGGGGTTAGGGTTGGAGCTAGAATTGGGGGGTTTCCACTGTTTAGGTACATCAGGGGGTCTCCAAACACGACAGCCAATTTTGCGCTCAAAAAGTCAAATGGTGCTCCCTCCCTTCTGAGCTCTGCCGTGCGCCCAAACAGTGGGTTACCCCCACATATGGGGCATCAGTGTACTGAGGATAAATTGGACAAAATAGTAGTAAATTGTGGGGGGTTACTACTGTTTAGGTACACCAGGGCTCTGCAAACGCAACATAACGCCCACAGACCATTCTATCTAAGTCTGCATTCCAAAACGGCACTCCTTCCCTTCCGAGCTCTGCCGTGGCTAGGGTTGGAGCTATAATTGGGGGGTTTCCACTGTTTAGGTACATCAGGGGGTCTCCAAACACGACAGCCAATTTTGCGCTCAAAAAGTCAAATGGTGCTCCCTCCCTTCTGAGCTCTGCCGTGCGCCCAAACAGTGGTTTACCCCCACATATTGGGCATCAGCGTACTCGGGATAAATTGGACAACTTTAGTGGTCCAATTTCTCCTGCTACCCTTGTGAAAATAAAAACTTGGGGGCTACAATATCTTTTTTGTGGAAAAAAATTTTTTTGTATTTTCACGACTCTGCATTCTAAACTCCTGTGAAGCACTTGGGCATTTAAAGTTCTCACCACACATCCAGATAAGTTCCTTGGGGGGTCTAGTTTCCAAAATGGGGTCACTTGTCGGGGTTTCTACTGTTTAGGTACATCAGGGGCTCTGCAAACGCAACATAACGCCCGCAGACCATTCTATCAAAGTCTGCATTCCAAAACGGCGCTCCTTCCTTCCGAGCTCTGCCATGCGCCCAAACAGTGGTTTACCCCCACATATGGGGTACCAGCATACTCAGGACAAATTGGACAACAACTTTTGGGGTCCAATTTCTCTTGTTACCCTTGTGAAAATAAAAACTTGGGGGCTAAAAAATCTTTTCTGTGGAAAAAATTTTTTTTTTTTATTTTCACGACTCTGCATTATAAACTTCTGTGAATCACTTGGGCATTCAATGTTCTCACCACACATCTAGATAAGTTCCATGGGGGGGTCTAGTTTCCAAAATGGGGTCACTTGTGGAGGGTTTCTATTGATTAGGCACATCAGAGGCTCTCCAAACGCGACATGGCATCCGATCTCAATTCCAGCCAATTCTACATTGAAAAAGTAAAACGGCACTCCTTCTCTTCCAAGCTCTGCGGTGCGCCCAAAGAGTGGTTTACCCTCGCATATGGGATATCGACGTATTCAGGAGAAATTGCACAACAACTTTTGTGGTCTAATTTCTCCTGTTACCTTTGTGAAAATAAGAATTTGTGGGCGAAAAGATCATTTTTGTGTAAACAAATGCGATTTTTTTATTTTCACGGCTCTACGTTATAAACTTCTGTGAAGCACTTGGGGGTTCAAAGTGCTCACCACACATCTAGATAAGTTCCTTCAGGGGTCTAGTTTCCAAAATGGTGTCACTTGTGGGGATTTTCCACTGTTTAGGCACATCAGGGGCTCTCTAAACGTGACATGGTGTCCGATCTCAATTCCAGCCAATTCTGCGTTGAAAAAGTCAAACGGCGCTCCTTCACTTCCAAGTTCTGCGGTGTGCCCAAAAAGTGGTTTACCCCTACATATAGGATATTGGCGTGTTCAGGAGAAATTGCATAACAAAATTTATGGTTACATTTCTGTTTTTACACATTTGAAAATAAAAAAATGGTTCTGAATTACAATGTGTGCAAAAAAGAGTTTTCCCTTCCACATTGTTTCAGTTCCTGTGAAGCAAGTAAAGGGTTAATAAACTTCTTGAATGTGGTTTTGAGAACCTTGAGGGGTGCAGTTTTTAGAATGGTGTCACACTTTGTAATTTTCTAACATATAGACCCCTCAAAATGACTTCAAATGTGATGTGGTCCCTAAAAAAAAATGGTGTTGTAAAAATGAGAAATTGCTGGTCAACTTTTAACCCTTATAACTCCCTAACAAAAAAAAAATTTGTTTCCAAAATTGTGCTGATGTAAAGTAGACATGTGGGAAATGTTATTTATTAACTATTTTTCGTGTCATATCTCTCTGATTTAAAGGGAACCTGTCACCCCGTTTTTTGAGATTGAGCTATAAATACTGTTAAATAGGGCCTGCGCTGTGCGTTACTATAGTGTATGTAGTGTACCCTGATTCCCCATGTATGCTGAGAAATACATTACCAAAGTCGCCGTTTTCGCCTGTCAATCAGGCTGGTCTGGTCAGGTGGGCGTGTTCACAGCGCTCTTTTCTTCCCCAGCTTTCCGTTGGTGGCGTAGTGGTGTGCGCATGTCCAGAGTTCCGACTTCCATGCGCCCACGTGAAGACACAGCGCGCGATCTGCGCTGTAATCCCTTGCATCGGTGGGGGCGGCCATCTTCCTGGGGCCGCGCGTGCGCAGATGGAGTGCTCTGCTACACGGGGCTTCAGGAAAATGGCCGCGGGATGCCGCGCGTGCGCATTAGAGATCGCGGCGGCCATTTTCCCAAAGCCGAGTTTGCATTGTAAAAATTGGCTCGGTCATTAAGTACCAAATTGGCTCTGTCACTAAGGGGTTAAGATACTCATTGTTTACATAAATATGTCTTGAGTCTGAAACAATGCCAGTCTTTCACTTTGGTGAAGGCTAGATAATACACATTGGCAGAAGTAATGCACGCTGGTAAGAGTTAACGGAGTACTTGTGCCTAAAGTGCTGGTTGTGAGCTGGAAAATATATGCAATGTCAGGACAGTTTCTGGACCATGTTAGACTTGTAGGCGCAAAAAAACAGTTTTTACGGTGGTAAGGGTAGCAACAGTATGCTTTTCCCTAGGGTTTGTGTGAAAGAACTGATACATGTAAAACTAAAAAAGTGTTAAATATATTGAATGTTTACAGCTCACCTTTTTAACTTTTCATGACTTTAGCACCATTGTTCTTCACTGGGTCACGTGCCATCATGTCAGGCACAGCACATGTCTTTATAGTACCTTTCGCTTCATGTTACCTTTAGAACTTAGTGAAGAATGTCAGCATTAAAGTCCAAACCAGGGGAAGAGTCTTGCGGAGAGAATTTGCATATTCCCAGTGCCTTCTGGGATAAGTGAAGAGTCTCTACGAGCTCAAAGAACACTGGATTTTGGCCGTTGCAGTTGAAAAGAGGACATCGGTAAACTGGGGAGGAGTCCTGAGGAGAGAATTTGCATACTCCCAGTGCCCTCTGGGGTCAGTGAAAAGTCTCTACGAGCTCAAAGAACACTGGATTTTGGCCGTTGCAGTTGAAAAGAGGACATCTGTAAACTGGGGAGGAGTCCTGAGGAGAGAATTTGCATACTCCCAGTGCCCTCTGGGGTAAGTGAAAAGTCTCCACGAGCTCAAAGAACACTGGATTTTGGCCATTGCAGCAGAAAGGAGGACATCGGTAAACCAGGGGAAGAGTCCTGATGAGAGATTTTGCATATTTCCTGTGCCTTCTGGGATAAGTGAAGAGTCTCCACAAGCTCAAGAACACTTGATTTTGGCTGTTGCAGCTAAAAGGAGGATATTGGTAAACGGCGCATGAATTTTGGCATATTTTTCACTGTTTTGGTATCTTTTTTACAGTAAGAAAATGGAAGAGGCCAGGAGCCATTTGGTGAGCTGCATTTCTTGCTACATGTTCACAGACTTACCAGTGGAAAAGCCAAACTTCACATGCCAGAAATACGATCTTGTGTCCCTGTTGGAGGAAAAGTTGCAAAATCTAGAACAGAGGTTAGCTACATTGAAAATCATTAAGGAAGGTGAAGAGTTCTTAGAGCAAAATTATCTCTTCGTGTTACAGAAAAAGAGGAAATTTGAAGTGCACCTGAAGAAACAGATGAATGGAAGCATGCGACACAGAGAAGCAAGAGGATTGAGAGGCAGTCAGCACCCATACTGTTCAGGAACCAATACCAGGCTTTCACACAGGAGAACAACGGAGAAATACATCAAGATAAGACTTTGCCTACAAAGAAGAACCTTGGACACCCTCAGAGTCCTCCTGAATGGAGAAAGAAAAATGTTGCGAAGAAGAAATGGAGAGTTGTAGTCATGGGGGATTCCCTGTTGAGAGGAACAGAAGTTGCAATCTGCAGACCGGATATAACCTCAAGAGAAATGTGCTGTCTTCCAGGTGCAAAAGTTAAAGCTGTGTCTGACAGGATATCAGAACTCTTCAGACCTACAGATGAATACCCATTTCTGCTAATACATGTGGGGACAAATGACACCACAAGAAACGACCTGGAAATCGTCTGCATAGACTTTGAAAACTTAGGTAAGAAAGTGAAAGAACTGGGATCTCAGGTGGACTTCTCTTCCATCGTTCCAGTGGATGGTCATGGAACAAGGAAGTGGCATAAGATTCTGCAGGTGAACAACTGGCTACATCGATGGTGCCGTCAGCAAGGATTTGGATTTCTGGATCACGGACTGAATTACCTATACGATGGACTACTTGATAGAGATAGGGGTGCACATTATGATGACAGGAAAACATGTATTTGGAAGTCGCCTTGCTACACTCCTCAGGAGAGCTTTAAACTAGAACAATGTGGGAAAGGAAGCAAAAGGCCAGAAAACACCATACACCTGACAAATACTATTGAGAATTCTGCTATCAGAAGTGGAAGGGAAGAACAAAGACAAAAAAATCTAAATAATAAAAATATTAGAGAAAGAGAAACCAATCACAAACTAAAATGTTTCTATACGAATGCACAAAGCATGGGCAACAAATAAGGAGAATTGGAACTACTAACGCAGGAAAAGAAATATGTCATTGGAATCACTGAAACTTGGTGGAACAATACACATGATTGGAATACAAGGTAGAAGGATACAACTTATTTGCATGAAACCGATTTGATAAACAAGGAGGAGGTGTCGCAATGTATGTTAGAAAAGCGTATATCTGCACAGAGATTGAAGCTTCAGAGACTGGGAGTTCTGTGGAAACTGTTTGGGTAAGAATACAAGGAGAGAACAATGGAAAGGACACCATTGTAGATATTTACTACAGGCCGCCTGTGCAAGCTGAAGATATGGATGAACTCTTTATGCATCAAATGGCCAAGTTCTCCTAAAAATATGACATAGTTGTCATTGGAGATTTCAACTATCCAGACATTTGTTGGGAATCTCTCTCAGGCAAAACGAACAGGTCAAGCAAATTCTTATCCTCTCTTGCTGACAATTTTATCTTCCAAAAGGTAGGGGAGAAAACAAGGGGATCTGCTACCTTGGATCTAATCCTTATAAACAGGGAGGAAATGATTGAGGAGGTAAGAGTGGCTGGGACCCAAGGAGGTAGCGACCATGCTATTTTAGAATTTTGGATGACTAGAGGAGGAAGACCTGTGAAGACTCAGACATCAAGGTTGGATTTCAGAAAGGCAGATTTTAAGGGAATCCAAAAGAGAATCGGAGGTATCGAATGTCTGGATATCCTTAAGGACAAAAATGTCCAGGAAGGATGGGAAATCTTGAAAAATGAGATTCTCAAAGCACAATCATTAACAATTCCGAAAAGAGGGAAGAATAGGAAGCATTTAAGGAAACCAGGATGGATGAACACAGAACTTAAACACATACTAAAAAGGAAGAAAGAAATGTTTATCAAATGGAAAGAGGGAGGCATATCTAAAAAAGAATATAATGCTGTTTGTAGAACCTGCATGGCACAAATCAGATTATCTAAAGCTGACAATGAATTAAGGTTTGCAAGAGATGTCAAAAGCAATAAAAAAGGATTTTGGGGATATGTCAAAAGTAAAAGAAAAGTCAAAGATGCTATAGGATTTTTACAGGATGAAAATGATGAAATGGTAAGAAAGGATGTTGACAAGGCCGAACTTTTAAATTCCTATTTTGCATCTGTTTTCTCTCATAATGGAAATGTAACATCAACTGATTTTCACTGTCCTATTAAGGGAATAGAAGAATCCATGATATCTATAAACAGAAAGATAGTGAGCAAACGCTTAGCTAACATAAGTTAATTCAAGTCTCTAGGTTCAGATGAATTACACCCCAAAGTACTGAAGGAGATAGCAGAAGAAATTTTTGAACCACTCTCCATAATCTTTGAAAATTCTTGGAGAACAGGAGAAGTCCCAGAAGACTGGAGAAGAGCAAATGTTGTTCCTATCTTCAAAAAGGGGAAGGAAGTGGACCCAGGGAACCATAGGCCGATGAGTCTGACGTCTATACCAGGAAAGATCTTTGAACAAATTATTAAACAAGATGTATGTAAGTACCTGGATAAGAATGAAGTGATTAAACAAAGTCAGCATGGGTTTGTAACTAATAAGTCATGTCAGACTAACTTAATTTCCTTCTATGACAGAATCACTGACTGGGTGGATCAGGAAAATGCTGTAGATATAGTATATCTTGACTTCAGCAAAGCATTTGACAAAGTATCTCACACAATCCTTATTGAAAAAATGACTAAGTATGGAATGGACAAGGCAACTGTTAGGTGGATTCATAACTGGCTTAGTGATCGGACCCAAAGATTGGTCGTAAATGTGTTATGATGCGGTGGTTTAGGAGCAACATGGAGCAAGCTCTGAAGGAAGTGGTATCTGTACTGACCGCAGTCCCTAAGCTCAACACAACACTAGAAGTAGCCGTGGGATGCTCCTAACTCTCCCTAGGCACCTCGACACAGCCTAAGAGCTAACTACCCCTAAAGAGAGATGCAGGAAAACTATCTTGCCTCAGAGAAAATCCCCAAAGGATAGATTAGCCCCCCACAAATAATGACTGTGAGTGGAGAGGGAAAAGACATACACAGAATGAAACCAGGATGAGCACAGGAGGCCAGTCTAGCTAAATAGATAGGACAGGATGGAATACTGTGCGGTCAGTATAAAACACTACAAAAATCCACGCAGAGTTAACAAAAAATCTCCACACCTGACTAAAGGTGTTGAGGGTAAATCTGCTTCCCAGAGCTTCCAGCAAGACAGAATTAATTCATACTGATAAGCTGAACAAACATAGAAAGCACTGATCGGATAAGTCCACAATCTGTGGACAGAAAAGAGCAAGCAAGAACTTAGCTTTGCTGAACTCGTCAGGATAACAGGGAAATCCAAAGAGAAGTGAATCCAACCAGGAACCATTTACAAGTGGCACTGGCTGAAGGATAGAGCCAGGCATAAATAGCCGAGCAGAAAAGACGATCAGTGGAGGCAGCTGCTGACAGCTAAATCCAAGGAGCAGCCATACCACTTGAAACCACAAGAGGGAGCCCAAGAGCAGAACTCACGAAAGTGCCACTTACAACCACCGGAGGGAGCCCAAGAGTGGAATTCACAACAGTACCCCCCCCCCTTGAGGAGGGGTCACCGAACCCTCACCAGAGCCCCCAGGCCGATCAGGACGAGCCAAGTGAAAAGCACAAACCAAATTGGTGGCATGGACATCGGAGGCAACAACCCAAGAATTATCCTTCTGGCCATAACCCTTCCACTTGACAACATACTGAAGCCTCCGCCTCGAAAAATGAGAATCCAAAATCTTCTCAACCTCATATTCCAACTCTCCCTCAACCAACACCGGGGCAGGAGGATCAACCGAGGGAACAACGGGCACCACATATCTCCGTAACAAAGATCTATGGAAAACATTATGAATGGCAAAAGAGGCTGGAAGAGCCAAACGAAAAGACACCGGATTAATAATTTCAGAAATTTTATAAGGACCAATAAACCGAGGCTTAAACTTAGGGGAAGAAACCTTCATAGGAACATGACGAGAAGACAACCAAACCAAATCCCCCACACGAAGCGGGGGACCAACACACTGACGGCAGTTAGCAAAACGTTGAGCCCTTTCCTGAGACAACGTCAAATTGTCCACCACATGAGTCCAAATCTGCTGCAGCCTGTCCACCACAGAATCAACACCAGGACAATCAGAAGGCTCAACCTGCCCAGAAGAAAAAGGAGGATGAAAACCAAAGTTACAAAAGAAAGGTGAAAGCAAAGTAGCCGAACTAGCCCGATTATTAAGGGCAAACTCGGCCAACGGCAAGAAAGACACCCAATCATCCTGATCAGCAGACACAAAGCATCTCAAATAGGTCTCCAAGGCCTGATTAGTTCGCTCAGTTTGGCCATTAGTCTGAGGATGAAACGCCGAAGAAAAAGACAAATCAATGCCCATCCTAGCACAAAAGGCCCGCCAAAACCTAGAGACAAACTGAGAACCTCTGTCAGACACAATATTCTCCGGAATGCCATGCAAACGAACCACATGCTGAAAAAACAATGGAACCAGATCTGAGGAGGAAGGCAACTTAGGCAAATGTACCAGATGGACCATTTTAGAGAACCGGTCACAAACAACCCAGATAACAGACATCTTCTGGGAAACAGGAAGATCCGAAATAAAATCCATGGAAATATGAGTCCAGGGCCTCTCAGGGACCGGCAAAGGCAAAAGCAACCCACTAGCGCGGGAACAGCAAGGCTTGGCTCGGGCGCAAGTTCCACAGGACTGCACAAAAGCACGGACATCGCGCGGCAAGGAAGGCCACCAAAAGGACCTAGCAACCAAATCTCTGGTACCAAAAATCCCAGGATGACCAGCCAACACAGAACAATGAACCTCAGAAATTATCTTACTTGTCCATCTATCAGGAACAAACAGCTTCCCCACTGGACAGCGGTCAGGCTTATCAGCCTGAAATTCCTGAAGCACCCGCCGCAAATCAGGGGAGATGGCAGAAAGAATCACCCCTTCCTTAAGAATGCCAACCGGCTCAAGGACTCCAGGAGAATCAGGTGAAAAACTCCTAAAGAGAGCATCAGCCTTAACATTCTTAGATCCCGGAAGATACGAGACCACAAAATCAAAACGGGAGAAAAACAGAGACCATCGAGCCTGTCTAGGATTCAGCCGCTTGGCCGACTCGAGGTAAATCAGATTCTTATGATCGGTCAGGACCACAACGCGGTGCTTAGCTCCCTCAAGCCAATGTCGCCACTCCTCAAATGCCCACTTCATAGCCAACAACTCCCGATTGCCGACATCATAATTGCGTTCCGCAGGCGAAAACTTTCTGGAAAAAAAAGCACACGGTTTCATCAAAGAACCATCAGACTCCCTCTGAGACAAAACGTCCCCTGCCCCAATCTCAGAAGCGTCGACCTCAACCTGAAAAGGAAGAGAAACATCCGGCTGACGCAACACAGGGGCAGAAGTAAATCGGCGTTTAAGCTCCTGAAAGGCCTCAGCAGCCGCAGAGGACAAATTTGTCACATCAGCGCCTTTCTTCGTCAAATCAGTAAGGGGCTTAACCACACTGGAAAAGTTGGCAATGAAACGGAGATAGAAATTAGCAAAGCCCAAAAATTTTTGAAGGCCCTTCACAGATGTGGGTTGAATCCAGTCATGAATAGCTTGGACCTTAACAGGATCCATTTCTATAGACGAGGGAGAAAAAATAAAACCCAAAAAAGAGACCTTCTGAACTCCGAATAGGCACTTAGACCCCTTCACAAACAAAGCATTATCACGAAGGATCTGGAACACTATCCTGACCTGCTTCACATGAGACTCCCAATCATCGGAAAAAATCAAAATATCATCCAAATATACGACCATGAATTTATCAAGATAATTGTGGAAAATATCATGCATGAAAGACTGGTACACAGATGGAGCATTAGAGAGCCCAAATGGCATCACAAGGTATTCAAAATGGCCTTCGGGAGTATTAAATGCAGTTTTCCATTCATCACCTTGTTTAATACGAACAAGATTATATGCCCCTCGGAGGTCAATCTTAGTAAATCAACTAGCCCCCTTAATCTGAGCAAACAAATCAGTAAGAAAAGGCAAGGGGTATTGGAATTTGACCGTGATCTTATTAAGAAGGCGATAATCTATACAGGGTCTCAAGGAGCCATCCTTCTTAGCAACAAAAAAGAAACACGCTCCCAATGGTGACGAAGAGGGCCGAATATGCCCCTTCTCCAAAGACTCCTTAACATAACTCCGCATGGCGGCATGCTCTGGCACAGACAGATTGAAAAGTCGGCCCTTAGGGAACTTGCAACCAGGAATCAAGTTAATAGCACAATCACAGTCCCTGTGCGGTGGAAGAGAACTGGACTTGGGCTCATCAAATACATCCTGGAAATCCGACAAAAATTCAGGGACCTCAGAAGAGGGGGAAGAGGAAATTGACATCAAAGGAATGTCACTATGTTCCCCTTGACAACCCCAACTAGTCACAGACATAGTTTTCCAATTCAGCACCGGATTATGTTCCTGTAACCATGGAAAACCCAGCACAACAACATCATGCAGGTTATGCAACACCAGAAAACGGCAATCTTCCTGATGTGCTAGAGCCATGTACATAGTCATCTGCATCCAGTACTGAGGTTTATCCTTGCCAAGGGTGTAGCATCAATACCCCTCAAAGGAATAGGGCTCTGCAAAGGCTGCAAGGAAAAACCACAGCGCCTGGCGAATTCCAAGTCCATTAAGTTCAGGGCAGCGCCTGAATCCACAAATGCCATGACAGAAAAGGACGACAATGAGCAAATCAGGCTATAAAGGCACAGATGATTGGCCTCGGGGAGACCAAAACATCCAACACCGCGGAGACACCATCACGTGTTTCTCAACGCAGTGATTCCAGAACACTGCCCCCATCCCTTATGGGAAATATGCAGATGCATGTAAAGAAGCTGCGGAGACACCATCACGTGTTTCTCGACGCAAGCAGTGAATAGCCAGGCCTTTCCCCGGGAAGGAACAACCACGGGAAGGGCAGCATCCTATGAAGGAAAGCCACCTATGCCAAGCATGGTATCCATCCACAGACAGCTGTTTCGGGGTATTTGCCCCTCATCAGTGTGGAGTAGGAATCTGGCTATTAGGAGCAGTGCCTAGTAAAAAGTCTATAAAGGCACAGATGATTGGCCTCGGGGAGACCAAAACATCCAACACCGCGGAGACACCATCACGTGTTTCTCAACGCAGTGATTCCAGAACACTGCCCCCATCCCTTATGGGAAATATGCAGATGCATGTAAAGAAGCTGCGGAGACACCATCACGTGTTTCTCGACGCAAGCAGTGAATAGCCAGGCCTTTCCCCGGGAAGGAACAACCACGGGAAGGGCAGCATCCTATGAAGGAAAGCCACCTATGCCAAGCATGGTATCCATCCACAGACAGCTGTTTCGGGGTTTTTGCCCCTCATCAGTGTGGAGTAGGAATCTGGCTATTAGGAGCAGTGCCTAGTAAAAAGGTTATAAAGGCACAGATGAGAGAAATTTAGGCTGCATAGTACTAATGGTAACAGACCTAGCAACTCTCTTAGTACGCTTATGGCAATCAGAGATAACATGAGCAGAATCACCACAAAAAAACACAGCCTATTCTGACGTCTGAATTCCTGCCGCTCTGTTCTAGTCAAAATCCTATCACATTGCATAGGTTCAGGACTCTGTTCAGAGGATACTGCCATATGGTGCACAGCTTTGCGCTCGCGCAGACGCCGATCAATCTGAATGGCTAGAGACATAGATTCGCTCAAACCGGCAGGCGTAGGAAAGCCCACCATAACATCTTTAAGGGTTTCAGAAAGACCTTTTCTGAAAATTGCAGCCAGAGCCTCCTCATTCCATTTAGTGAGCACCGACCATTTTCTAAATTTCTGGCAGTATAATTCTGCCGCTTCCTGACCTTGACTCAAGGCCAACAGGGTTTTTTCTGCATGATCCACAGAATTAGGTTCGTCATACAATAATCCGAGCGCTTGAAAAAATGCATCTACATTCAATAATGCCGGATCCCCTGTTTCAAGAGAAAAAGCCCAGTCTTGAGGGTCACCACGCAGCAAGGATATGATGATCTTTATTTGCTGAATGGGATCACCACAAGAACGGGGTTTCAAAGCAAATAATAATTTGCATTTATTTTTAAAGTTCAAAAACTTGGATCTGTCCCCAAAAACAAATCATGAGTAGGAATTCTAGGCTCTAAAGCCGGAGTCTGGACAACATAATCTTGGATACTCTGTACTCTTGCAGCAAGTTGATCCACACGAGAAAACAAACCCTGAACATCCATGCCAGAGCATATATCCTGAACCACCCAAAGATCAAAAGGAAAAAATAGACAAACCAGAGCACAGAAAAAAAAATGGTTCAGAACTTTTTTTTCCTTCTTTTGAGATGCATTTAAGTCATTTTTGGGCCACTTGTACTGTTATGATGCGGTGGTTTAGGAGCAACATGGAGCAAGCTCTGAAGGAAGTGGTATCTGTACTGACCGCAGTCCCTAAGCTCAACACAACACTAGAAGTAGCCGGGGTATGCTCCTAACTTTCACTAGGCACCTCGACACAGCCTAAGAGCTGACTACCCCTAAAGAGAGATGCAGGAAAACTATCTTGCCTCAGAGAAAATCCCCAAAGGATAGATTAGCCCCCCACAAATAATGACTGTGAGTGGAGAGGGAAAAGACATACACAGAATGAAACCAGGATGAGCACAGGAGGCCAGTCTAGCTAAATAGATAGGACAGGATGGAATACTGTGCGGTCAGTATAAAACACTACAAAAATCCACGCAGAGTTAACAAAAAATCTCCACACCTGACTAAAGGTGTTGAGGGTAAATCTGCTTCCCAGAGCTTCCAGCAAGACAGAATTAATTCATACTGATAAGCTGAACAAACATAGAAAGCACTGATCGGATAAGTCCACAATCTGTGGACAGAAAAGAGCAAGCAAGAACTTAGCTTTGCTGAACTGGTCAGGATAACAGGGAAATCCAAAGAGAAGTGAATCCAACCAGGAACCATTTACAAGTGGCACTGGCTGAAGGATAGAGCCAGGCATAAATAGCCGAGCAGAAAAGACGATCAGTGGAAACAGCTGCTGACAGCTAAATCCAAGGAGCAGCCATACCACTTGAAACCACAAGAGGGAGCCCAAGAGCAGAACTCACGAAAGTGCCACTTACAACCACCGGAGGGAGCCCAAGAGCGGAATTCACAACATAAATGGCTGCACATCCAGTTGGAAAAATGTCTCAAGTGGGGTACCACGGGGCTCTGTCCTGGGCCCTATATTGCTCAACATCTTTCTTTATCAATGATTTAGATGAAGGAATTGAGGGTAAACTGATTAAATCTGCTGATGACACAAAACTAGGAGGGATAGATAATACTAGAGAAGAGAGAGGATTCAAAAAGATATAAATAAATTGGTGCAGGGGGCAGCAACTAACAGAATGGTTTTTAACAGGGAAAAATGCAAAGTACTACATCTGGGCAATACAAATGAAAAAAGCATATACAGAGTGGGAGGAATAGGGCTAAGCAACAGCACATGTGAAAAAGAGTTGGGTATACTAATAGATCACAGACTGAACATGAGTCAACAGTGAGATGCAGCAGCAAAAAAGGCAAATACAATTCTGGGATGTATTAACAGAAGCATACAGTCTAGATCACGGGTAGTCACTATTGCCCTCTACTCCTCTTTGGTCAGACCTCATCTGGAATACTGTGTCCAGTTTTGGGCACCACATTTTAAAACAGACATCAACAAACTGGAGCAAGTTCAGAGAAGAGCGACCAGAATGGTGACCGGTCTGCAAACCATGTCCTATGAGGAACGTTTACAGGATTTGGTAATGTTTAGCTTGCAAAAAAGAAGACTGAGAGGAAACTTAATAGCTGCCTAAAAATATCTCAAGGGTTGTCACATTGTAGAAGGATCATCTTTATTCTCATTTGCACAAGGAAAGACTAGAAGCAATGGAATGAAACTGAATGGGAGGAGACACAGATTAGGTATTAGAAAAAACTTTTCGACAGTTAGGGTGATCGATGAGTGGAACAGGCTGCCACGTGAGGTGGTGAGTTCTCCTTCAATGGAAGTCTTCAAGCAGAGGCTGCACAGACATCTGTCTGGGATGATTTAGTGAATCCTGCTTTGAGCAGAGGGTTGAACCAGATGACCCAGGAGGTCCCTTCCAACTCTACCATTCTATGATTCTAAGTCCCACAAAGAGTAGATAGATGACAAAAGAACCAATTGGAGGACCATGGCAGCAAGAGAGGTATGGGGAGAGGAGGCGAGGTTTTTTAAAATTTGTAACCAATCCTTAGAGTACTGCAATTTTTCTGGAATTTGCTGAAATGGGATTACTAAAAAGAAATAGTATTCTGGCAAATCTGATTTTGGAGGGAAATTAGAAATCGATTCACTCATCTCTATTCAAGTCTATACAAGTTCATTCAGGGGTTTTTGGAGCCAGGTCCACATTGATCAACCCATTATTGTGGCCGCTCATGGTAATGGGATCGGCATTGATAATTCAGCCCATTTACTATTAACTCAAGAGTATAGCAAAAGCTGAAGATTTTGCCTTGAGAGGAGACACTGAGCACTGACGTTTCTTAATTACCTGATCCATGCCAATGTGGAGATCCATCGGGTATTCACTGAAGGCTACACTAAGTTTTATGACCATCTCAGGCCCCTATGATGAGCATAAAGCTTTATTTCTTGTATATGTGACCAAGAAAGGTCATGACAATCTGAGCAACCTGAGAGGGGGGCTGTAAGGAAGAACCCCAAGAGTCTAAACAATGGATGGTACCAGTTAATTATGACCTTGGGTTTGGAGAATGGACTTCTAATGATGGGTATAAGCTAGTACATCCATGTAACCTACTTGTGTTTTCCAATGTACAATAGCTTTTTTATTGAGCTTATGCTTTTTTTTTAAGCATACCCATGAAAATGTGCCACTTTTGAGCATGTTGATTTCAAAGTCTCATTTCCTCATTTTACATATGACCCTTTAATTAAGCATATTTGCCGCCCTGAGCTGTAAATTCCATGCTGTTGTTTATTGACCTCCATAAAAAAAACCTTTATGTAAGCAGCTAATTTGCTATTTACTTAGCGAGACTGACTGTCGAAACAGATGGCATCAGAATGCATTTTGGCTTCAAATACTCGCCCATCTTTTATTGTTCTTTGCGAAGTTCTGTCACCGGGCATGAGCATCAGTAGATAAACATACCCCGGCATCACATACTAAATCCCTCACTCTAAGCTACTGCCACGCATTAAAAACATAGCAAATAAGTTATTAAATTTTTACAAAAAGCAAATATTAATCAGTTAACAGCAAAGGGTGAATGCAAAAATCATAAAATAAATATTAGCACCATTACTGATTTTAATCAGCGCTGACAGTAAATACAAAGGACCTTAATTTTTAATAACTTACAAATGGGAAAGTAGAATGTCATTTAGCAATGCTAAGATGACCTGCAGTGCTTAGCGAGTTATCTATCAAATAACATTTGCTTGATTAGGGCTAAATGTAATACTCCATGAATAACTTGATTGGTAAGAGACTGGAACCGCTTAGAATAACTTCATCTGAGAGATGAAAAGAATACAGACGGAAGGACGGCGAGCGGGAGGTGGTCCCTGATTGCTTTTTGTTTGCTTGCACACAAGGGTAAAAAAAAATATATTTTTAAGGAATTCCCTTAGGATAACGCCTCCTCCTAGTAAAATGGAAACAATTATCCTGAAATTAGCTATTATATCAATCATACTTTTGTGGAGCGTGCATTTTTTAAAACATTTTGTTAGTGTTTTTGTTTCGTTTTTCATTTTACGATCTTTAGTTACAATAAATCAAATGTAGTATTTTTTAAATGTTCACTCTGGCCAATATGGCTATTTTAGACTGTAAAAACAAAAAAATAGATTGATAGGGTTGGAAATATAAGTATAGAACCAAAAAAAGAAAACAAAAACCTCTAAAATATAGCTTTTATTAATACATTCTAAAAGAGCATCAGTCTATACAGACAAATTATGGAGGGATCAGATCAGGGTCAGATAACAGATACACATGTCTGCTTTTATTTTAAGTATTTATGATAAAAGAAAGATCTAAGGAAAAGAGCCTGATTCTCCGATTCCCTACATACCAGCGGAGGTTGGCACCCTAAGGGGGAAATGCTGTGTGCCCCAGCTCATCGTCGGCTCGCCATGCCTAACCCTGGTAGGGATCCCTTCAAAAAAAAGCCACCACCAACACCCGTTTAAAGTTTACTAAAGAGATTTATCTATGAGAAAATCAAGTGAGCACATATTGAACTATCTGTATTAAGAACCGGCACTCACACAGCTACATATAGTGTCAGGTGTCAGGAAATACTGGTATAGTATTTAAGCACTTTACACGGGTGTTGGTGGTGGCTTTTTTTGAAGGGATCCCTACCAGGGTCAGTGAGGGCAAGCAGACGATGAGCGGGGCGCCACAGTATATCCCCTTTAGGGAGCCAACCTCCGCTGGTAGGTAGGGAATAGAGATCTTAATCATGGCCAAGATTAAGATCTCTATAGATGGAAATGCGTCGCTTTAACTTGTCATTTCCACAAGTTTGCATCCTGTATGTGCAAGGACTTTCTGTTCATTATCTAATTTTATATGGATCAATAAAGATTTACCAATTTTAAGGAGCTGGAACACCAACGTTTTCTCTTCATCTAGACCTTTCTTTTATCATAAATACTTAAAATAGGAACAGACATGTAAATCTCTTAGCTGACCCTGATCTGATCCCTCCAAAACTTGTCTATATAGGCTGATGCTTTTTTAGAATGTATTAATAAAAGCTATATTTTAGAAATGTGTTTTCTTTTTTTGGTTCTATACTTATATATCCAACCCTATCAATCTGTTTTTTTTTTTTTTTACAGTCTAAAATAGCAATAGTGGCCAGAGTGAAAATTTCAAAAATACTACATTTGATTTATTGTTACTAAAGATTGTAATATGAAAAACAAAACAAAAACTCTAATAAAATGTTTTAGAATGTACAGGTGCTTCTCACAAAATTAGAAAATCATCAAAAAGTTAATTTATCTCAATTATTCAATACAAAAAGTGAAACTCATATTATATAAAGTCATTACAGGGTGATCTATTGCAAGTGTTTATTTCTGTTAATGTTGATGATTATGGCTTACAGCCAATGAAAACTCAAAAGTCATTAATTATCTCAGTAAATTAGAATACTTTATAAAATTAGCTTTAAAAATGATTTTAAAACCTGAAATTTTGGCCCACTGAAATGTATGTTAAGTAAATGCACTCAATACTTGGTCGGGGCTCATTTTGCATCAATTACTGCATCAATGCTGTGTGGCATGGAGGCAATAAGCCTGTGGCACTGCTGAGGTGTTATGTAAGCCCAGGTTGCTGTGATAGCAGCCTTCAGCTTGCCTGCATTGTTGGGTCTGGTGTCTCTTATCTTCCTCTTGACAATAGCCCATAGATTGTCTGTGGGGTTAAGGTTAGGCGAGTTTGCTGGCCAATCAAGCACAGTGATACTGTTGTTTTTAAAACAGAAATTGGTACTTTTGGCATTGTGGACAGGTGCCAAGTCCTGCTGGAGAATAAAATTTCCATCTCCCCAAAAAATGTTGGCAGAGGCAAGCATGAAGTGCTCTAAAATTTCCTAGTGGATGGCTTCATAAAACACAGTGGACCTACATCAGCAGATGGCATTGCTCCCCAAACCATCACTGATTGTGGAAACTTCACACTAGACCTCAAGCAGCTTGGATTGGGCGCTTCTCCACTCTTCCTACAGATTCTGGGACCTTGATTTCCAAATGAAACGCAAAATTTACTTCCATCTGAAAACAACACCTTGGACCACTGAGCAACAGTCCAGTTCTTTGCCTCCTTGGTAAGACGCTTCTGACGTTGTCTACTGATCATGAGTGGATTGATACAAAGAATGCGACACTTGTAGCCCATGTCCTGGATATGTCTGTGTGTAGTGGCTCTTGAAGCGATGACTTCAGCAGCAGTCCACTCCTTGTGAATTCGCTCCAAATTTTTAATTGCCTTTTCTTAACAATTCTTTCAAGGCTGCAGTTATCCCAGTTGCTCGTGCACCTTTTTCTACCACACTTTTTCCTTCCACTCAACTTTCCATTAATATGCTTGGATACAGCACTCTGTGAACAGCCATCTTCTTTAGCAATGACCTTTTGTGGCTTACCCTCCTTGTGAAGTATGTCAATGACTGCCTTCTGGACATCTGTCAAGTCAGCAGTCTTCCCCATGATTGTGGAGCCTACTGAAACAGATTAAGGGACCTTTCTAAACGCTTAGGAAGCCATTGCAGGTGTTTTTTTTGTTAATTATTAAAATTTACTTAGGTAATGACTTTTGGGGTTTCATTGACTGTAAGCCATAATCATCGTTAACAGAAATTAACATTTGAGATAGATCACTCTGTTTGTAATGACTCTATATAATATGAGTTTCACTTTTTAAAATGAAGAACTGAATTAAATTAACTTTTTGATGATATTTTAATTTTGTGAGTGGCACCTGTATTAATAAAAAGCTATATTTTAGAGGTTTGTTTTCTTTATTAGGTTCTATACTATTTTAGATTGTGTTACGGCGTCATACACATTAGGCTGCCGATATTCACAGGTTTGGCTGACTGTCTAATGTGTATGGGGGAACCAACAGATTGATGCTTGGGAGAAATGTGGATCACCCACTTAAGTGGTCAGTGTCATTTAACAAATTTTGCAATTTCTATTATTACCCTATGATTCTTTGTCCACCAATGACCCGGTTCCTCTCTTTCCTCTGCCTACTGAACTCATTTTTCACTCTGATTAATTTGGACCAAGTTGGTTTTTAGTAGTGTTTCAGAGTGCCAATTCACTGAAGGATTAAATTACTGCAGTATGTGAAGAATTATAGGAGCAAAGTGAAAGAGAGAAGAATAGATACATTAAGACATTGTTCTAATAAGTGTTTATCTTACTCCAGTGCTGATTTCTCAGCTACACTGCTCATTACTGCTACAAAACATCCTCCATGTTACTACTTTTTCTAAACATGGCTATATAAATACAGGAGAGCAGAAATCTCCCATGTTTGTGTGTGCTGTGTATAGCAGACATCATATCAGCTTACCTTCACCCACCAACTCAGAGACAACTGAATACTATCAGGATAACAGAAGACCCTGGTGGACCTACCTAGGCTTGCACAAGATCAATTTTCCTACAGATCGTTCATCAAGTCGCCATGGTTCGAGATTGAGCCGAAGGCCGTAAAAGAAAAACACCCATTCACCTGAATATTTTGTAAGACACAGTGTATGAAGATGTAGCAAGAAGATTTGTTTTATGCATTTATTGCTAGGTTTATTTCCCCTTTAAAAAGTCTCCTCAGTCTACATTATGTTAACTAGGTTTATGGGGGTCAGGAGTATAGATCTGGCATGCTGCCATCATGAATTGAGTTTGGAATCACTTGAGAAGGTAGGGTCTTTTGTATACACGTTAATGCACACCCAGTCACTCTCCTGATTACTGATATTGATCTCCTATTTCCTTAATACAGTTTGCCTGTAATGAAGGTTGTAGGATAGCCAATTTGTTTCTCCTCTGTTTAAAATGAGGAGACATGTGGCATTAATCATGGTTACCATCCTAACTAGAGCACCAGACACTGGGAATGACTGATAACTTTGATGAGAGCAGTTCATTATTTTCTCATTTTAGTTGCACAATAAATAAAGTAGAAAATGAGAATAGCTAAAGAGAAACCTTGGGACCAGTATAAAAGCAGAGAGTTTATAATTGCTGTCTACAAGAAGGGATGGGGTTGAGAGCATGTGGAACTGTTTGTACAGATATACTGTGTCCATGCTTTAAAATAAAGTAAGACATTTTCTATGGGAATGTACAAAATTACAATATTCTAAAATGGTGCTGTTATTAGGATTGTGCACTTATATCTACCTATACTAGGGGAAGCTACATAGGATTTATTACAGAAATAATGGGATTAAAAATGTTAACTTAGAGCAGGAAATGTGTTAAAATAATAAAATAGACATTGTTCTCCTTTTCAGTCTTATGGTTCGCTGCTGGACCCTCTAATCTTTAATTAACTGGCGCAATTGTAAGGGTACCGTCACACAGTGGTATTTTGATCGCTACGACGGCGCGATATATCCGTGAGGTTCCAGCGATCTCGCTGTGTCTGACACGCTCCTGCGATCAGGGACCCCGCTGAGAATCGTACGTCGTAGCAGATCGTTTGAAACTTTCTTTCGTCGTCTAGTGTCCCGCTGTGGCGGCATGATCGCACGGTGTAACAGAGGTGTGCACGATATTGTATACGATGTGCGCATAGTAACCAACGGCTTCTACATCGCACATACGTCATGAAATTATTGCTCCAGCGTCGTACATTGCAAAGTGTGACAGCAGTCTACGATGCTGGAGCGATATTGTTACGATGCTGGAGCATCACGGATCGTGCCGTCGTAGCGATCAAAATGCCACTGTGTGACAGTACCCTAAGTCATACTTCCATATGACTACTTAAACCATTTACTAGTCTTATGCCATACATGCAAGCACAATCGCCTAGGCCAGTGATTGACTGCATTAGTCATGTGGCTATATAGCATGTGATCACTGCAGTTACATTTGTAAAGCTCTTCAAGGAACACTGGAGGGTTGGTGCTGCTGGAGTGGTTGTGGACTGAACCAGTGAGTATTGTCTTTCCTATAATTTATATACACTTTCTGCTCTTAGCCCATTTTGTATGGATCAACCATTCTATAGGAGCCACATAACTCTAAATACAGTGAGCTCCCCTTAAAGGGAACCTGTCACCCCCAAAATTGCGGGTGAGGTAAGCCCACTGGCATCAGAGGCTTATCTACAGCATTCTAGAATGCTGTAGATAAGCCCCCGATGTATCCTAAAAGATGTGAAAAAGACGTTAGATTATACTCACCCAGGGGCGTTCCCGCTGTTGGTCTGGGCCCGGCGCCTCCCATCTTCATCAGATGACGTCCTCTTCTGGTCTTCACGCTGCAGCTCCAGCGTATTAAGGGGTGCTTAGCAGGTGTTGAAACTGTTATCTTTTTAGAGGTTATTGGTGTTTGTACACCCATACAGTATAATTGGTAGCAGATATATGTGTATTATTCTGTGCATATATGTATTTTTGTACTTTTTCTATGGTTAACACACTTTATATACGTAAGATAAACTTGCTGTAAGGTGCTTGTGGGTATTTGGTTCCATTTGTCTGGGGGGTTGCACATAGCCTAGTAGCTCTGTGTATGCCTTTTGGCTTTTAAATGTTTTTAAACATATGTCCCACCTTGCTGTGTGTATTAATAAAGTAAATATTTTTTCATGGTGATCCCATTGATATGCATATCTTTTTTCTTGTTCAAATTCAATTTTTCATATGCATGTGGTTGATCCCTGACTAAAAATTGTTTCTGTGGTGCCCGCTATTTTCTTTGTATATGTTATCTCCAGTGCAGGCGTACTTTGTCTGCCCTGTTGAGGGCAGAGCAAAGAACTACATTGCGCAGGCGCCGGGAAAGGTCAGAGAGGCCCGGCGCCTGCGCACTGCAGTACTTTGCTCTGCCCTCAACAGGGCAGACAAAGTACGCCTGCGCCGGAGCCGCAGCGTGAAGACCCGAAGAGGACGCCATCTGATGAATATGGGAGGTGCCGAACCCGGACCAACAGCGGGACCGCCCCTGGGTGAGTATAATCTAATGTCTTTTTCTCATCTTTTAGGATATAACGGGGGCTTATCTGTTGTGAATTCTGTTATCGAACTCCCTCCTGTGGTCATGAATGGTACTTCGGCGAGTTCTGTCTATGGACTCCCTCTGGTGGCTGTGAGTGAAGCTGCTGCTTCTGAGGTTCCTTACACAGGTGACGTGGTTTATTCTTTGGCTGGCTGCTCTATTTAACTCCACTCAGATCGTTACTCCATGCCAGCTGTCAATGTTCTAGTACTGGTTCAGTTCGCTCTTGGATCTTTCTTGTGACCTGTCTACTCCAGCAGAAGCTAAGTCCCTGCTAGTTTATTTGTTGTGCTTTGTTTTCTTGTCCAGCTTGCTATCATGATTTTGTCTTGCTAGCTGGAAGCTCTGGGATGCAGAGTGGCACCTACGCACCGTGAGTCGGTGCGGGGGTCTTTTTGCACACTCTGCGTGGTCTTTTTGTAGTTTTTTGTGCTGACCGCAAAGTTACCTTTTCTATCCTCAGTCTGTTTAGTAAGTCTGGCCTCCCTTTGCTGAAACTTGTTTCATTCCTGTGTTTGTGACTTTCATCTTAACTCACAGTCAATATTTGTGGGGGGCTGCCTTTTTCTTTGGGGAATTTCTCTGAGGCAAGGTAGGCTTTATTTCCTATCTCCAGGGGTAGTTAGCTCTTAGGCTGTGAAGAGGCGTCTAGGCAGAATTAGGTACGCTCCACGGCTATTTCTAGTTGTGTGATAGGATTAGGGGTTGCGGTCAGCAGAGCTCCCACTTCCCAGAGCTTGTCCTGTGTTAGTTTAACCATCAGGTCATTTCGGGTGCTCCTAACCACCAGGTCCATAACAGTACAGCTGGCCTAAAGTGTTAATGCATCTCAATAGAGGGATAAGAGAAGTTTTGAGACCATTTTTTTTCTCTGCAGTGTGTTTTGTCTTTCTTTTCCCCTTAACCTCTGGGTGGTTCAGGACACAGGTGTAGATATGGACATTCAAGGTCTGTCCTCTTCTGTGGATCATCTCACTGCAAGGGTACAAAGCATTCAAGATTTTGTAGTTCAGAATCTGATGTTAGAGCCTAGAATTCCAATTCCTGATTTGTTTTCTGGGGATAGATCTAAATTCCTGAATTTCAAAAATAATTGTAAACTGTTTCTTGCTTTGAAACCCTGCTCCTCTGGTGACCCCGTTCGGCAAGTAAAAATCATTATTTCTTTGTTGCGTGGTGACCCTCAAGACTAGGCATTTTTCCTTGCGCCAGGAGATCCTGCATTGCGTGATGTAGATGCGTTTTTTCTGGCGCTTGGATTGCTTTATGATGAACCAAATTCAGTGGATCAGGCAGAGAAAATCTTGCTGGCTTTGTGTCAGGGTCAGGATGAAGCGGAGGTATATTGTCAGAAGTTTAGAAAGTAGTCTGTGCTTACTCAGTGGAATGAGTGTGCCCTGGCGGCAATTTTCAGAAAGGGTCTTTCTGAAGCCCTTAAGGATGTCATGGTGGGATTTCCCACGCCTGCTGGTCTGAATGAGTCTATGTCCTTGGCCATTCAGATCGATCAGCGCTTGCGTGAGCGCAAAGCTGTGCACCATTTGGCAGTATTCTCTGAGCAGAGGCCTGAGCCTATGCAATGTGATACGACTTTGACCAGAGCTAAACGGCAAGAACACAGACGTCAGAATGGGCTGTGTTTTTACTGTGGTGATTCCCTCATGCTATCTCCGATTGTCCTAAGCGCACTAAGCGGTTCGCTAGGTCTGCCACCATTGGTACGTTACAGTCTAAATTTCTTTTGTCCGTTACTCTGATTTGCTCTTTGTTGTCCTATTCTGTTATGGCATTTGTGGATTCAGGCGCTGCCCTGAATTTGATGGACTTGGAGTTTGCCAGGCGCTGTGGTTTTTTCTTGGAACCCTTGCAGTATCCTATTCCATTCAGAGGAATTGATGCTACGCCTTTGACCAAGAATAAGCCTCAGTACTGGACTCAATTGACCATGTGCATGGCTCCTGCACATCAGGAGGATATTCGCTTTTTGGTGTTGCATAATCTGCATGATGTGGCCGTTTTGGGGTTGCCTTGGCTACAGGTCCATAATCCAGTGTTGGATTGGAAATCAATGTCTGTGTCCAGCTAGGGTTGTCAAGGGGTACATGGTGATGTTCCATTGCTGTCAATTTCATCTTCCACTCCTTCTGAAGTCCCTGAGTTTTTGTCGGATTACCGGGATGTATTTGATGAGCCCAAATCCAGTGCCCTACCTCCTCATAGGGATTGCGATTGTGCTATTAATTTGATTCCTGGTAGTAAGATTCCTAAGGGCCGACTGTTCAATTTATCTGTGCCAGAACACGCCGCTATGCGGAGTTATATAAAGGAGTCCTTGGAGAAAGGGCATATTCGCCCGTCGTCATCACCGTTGGGAGCAGGGTTCTTTTTTGTGGCCAAGAAGGATGGTTCTTTGAGACCTTGTATTGATTACCGCCTTCTTAATAAGATCACGGTCAAATTTCAGTACCCTTTGCCGCTACTGTCTGATTTGTTTGGTTCACCAAGATAGATCTTCGAGGGGCGTATAATCTTGTGCGTATTAAACAGGGCGATGAATGGAAAACAGCATTTAATACGCCCGAGGGCCATTTTGAGTACCTGGTGATGCCATTCGGGCTTTCTAATGCTCCATCTGTGTTTCAGTCCTTTATGAATGACATCTTCCGAAAGTACCTGGATAGATTTATGATTGTATATTTGGATGATATTTTGGTCTTTTCGGATGATTGGAAGTCTCATGTGAGGCAGGTCAGAATGGTGTTCCAGGTCCTTCGTGCAAATTCCTTGTTTGTGAAGGGGTCTAAATGTCTCTTTGGAGTTCAGAAGGTTTCATTTTTTCCCCTTCTACTATCGAGATGGACCCTGTTAAGGTTCAGGCCATTTATGATTGGACTCCGCCTACATCTGTGAAGAGCCTGCAGAAGTTCCTGGGCTTTACTAATTTTTACCGTCGCTTCATCGCTAATTTTTCTAGTGTTGTTAAACCGTTGACTGATTTGACCAAGAAAGGTGCTGATGTGGTCAATTGGTCCTCTGCGGCCGTTGAGGCTTTTCAGGAGTTGAAGCGTCGTTTTTCTTCTGCCCCTGTGTTGTGCCAGTCAGATGTTTAGCTCCCGTTTCAGGTCGAGGTTGATGCTTCTGAGATTGGAGCAGGGGCTGTTTTGTCTCAAAGAAGTTCTGATGGCTCGGTGATTAAACCATGTGCTTTCTTTTCTAGAAAGTTCTCGCCTGCTGAGCGCAATTATGATGGCAATCGAGAGTTGTTGGCTATGAAGTGGGCATTCGAGGAGTGGGGACATTGGCTTGAAGGAGCCAAGCATCGCGTGGTGGTCTTGACGGATCACAAGAATTTGACTTATCTCGAGTCTGCCAAACGGTTGAATCCTAGACAGGCTCGATGGTCGCTGTTTTTCTCCCGTTTCGATTTTGTGGTTTCATACCTTCCGGGCTCTAAGAATGTGAAGGCTGATGCCCTTTCAAGGAGTTTTGTGCCTGACTCTCCGGGTGTTCCTGAGCCGGCTGGTATTCTCAAAGAGGGGGTAATTTTGTCTGCCATCTCCCCTGATTTGCGGCGGGTGCTGCAGAAATTTTAGGCTGATAGACCTGACCGTTGTCCAGTGGAGAAACTGTTTGTCCCTGATAGATGGACTAGTAGAGTTATCTCTGAGGTTCATTGTTCGGTGTTAGCTGGTCATCGTGGAATCTTTGGTACCAGAGATTTGGTGGCTAGATCCTTTTGGTGGCCTTCCTTGTCACGGGATGTGCGTTCTTTTGTGCAGTCTGACTACTGCGGGCCCCCCGATGAAGCTGTGGGCGAAACGCGCGTAGGGGCTCGTGTTGTGAACTATGGAAAAGGAAAAGGGTAAGATGGGGTTATGGGTTTAGTTTACTCCTTGTTTACCGTGGATGTGTTGAACTATAGGATATTCTCCTTTCACTTGATTTAACGTTCACACTCCATATAGCTGTGAGGGGATAGATTGAGCACTGAGCATTCTATTTTAGTCCTGTGGCAGCGTTCTTCTCGTGTCAATAGGTCTTATGACCCCCCCATTATATCAATCCCCCCCCCCTGTCTTCCTATATCTATGGTGCAACACTGTTTTTACTGCACCCATTCTCTATACTCAAATGTTTCTGTTGTTTATTTGTATATATATCTGGATATTGTGTTTCTTGTATATTTTAGTGTTGCTTACGTTGCACCAATAAACATACAATTTTATATGGAAATTTTTTTTTAGTTAATATAATTCATGTCCTTTGGTTAGTTAGATTTGAGGAAGTATCTCAGGGTATTTACGCTATCAGTCCTGTGGTGTCCAGACGGGACTGTATTGCATTGTAATGGTATCTGTATCTGAGGTTTTGTTTCTGATCATCTCCCCTGATTTGCGGCGGGTGCTGCAGAAATTTTAGGCTGATAGACCTGACCGTTGTCCAGCGGAGAAACTGTTTGTCCCTGATAGATGGACTAGTAGAGTTATCTCTGAGGTTCATTGTTCGGTGTTAGCTGGTCATCGTGGAATCTTTGGTACCAGAGATTTGGTGGCTAGATCCTTTTGGTGGCCTTCCTTGTCACGGGATGTGCGTTCTTTTGTGCAGTCCTGTGGGACTTGTGCTCGGGCTAAGCCCTGCTGTTCTCGTGCCAGTGGGTTGCTTTTGCCCTTGCCGGTCCCGAAGAGGCCCTGGACGCATATTTCCATGGATTTTATTTCAGATCTCCCTGTCTCTCAAAGGATGTCGGTCATCTGAGTGGTTTGTGATCGCTTCTCTAAGATGGTCCATTTGGTACCCTTGTCTAAATTGCCTTCCTCCTCTGATTTGGTGCCATTGTTTTTCCAGCATGTGGTTCGTTTGCATGGCATTCCGGAGAACATCGTCTCGGAAAGAGGTTCCCAGTTTGTTTCGAGGTTTTGGCGGTCCTTTTGTGCTAAGATGGGCATTGATTTGTCTTTTTCTTCGGCTTTCCATCCTCAGACAAATGGCCAAACCGAACAAACCAATCAGACTTTGGAGACATATCTGAGATGCTTTGTTTCTGCTGATCAGGATGATTGGGTGTCCTTCTTGCCTTTGGCTGAGTTCGCCCTTAATAAATCGGGCCAGCTCGGCTACTTTGGTTTCGCCTTTTTTCTGTAATTCTGGTTTCCATCCTCGTTTTTCTTCAGGGCAGGTTGAACCTTTGGACTGTCCTGGTGTGGCTTCTGTGGTGGACAGATTGCAGCAAATTTGGACTCACGTAGTGGACAATTTGACATTGTCCCAGGAGAAGGCTCAACGTTTCGCTAACCACCGTCGCTGTGTTGGTCCCCGACTTCGTGTTGGGGATTTGGTTTGGTTGTCGTCTCGTTATGTTCCTAGGAAAGTTTCCTCTCCTAAGTTTAAGCCTCGTTTCATTGGTCCTTATAAGATTTCTGAAGTTCTCAATCCTGTGTCATTTCGTTTGGCCCTTCCAGCTTCTTTTACCATCCATAATGTGTTCCATAGGTCGTTATTGCGGAGATACGTGGCGCCTATGGTTCCCTCCGTTGACCCTCCTGCCCCGGTGTTGGTCGAGGGGGAGTTGGAGTATGTGGTGGAGAAGATTTTAGATTCTCGTATTTCGAGACGGAAACTCCAGTACCTAGTCAAGTGGAAGGGTTATGGTCAGGAAGATAATTCCTGGGTTGTTGCCTCTGATGTTCATGCTGCCGATCTGGTTCGTGCCTTTCATTTGGCTCGTCCTGATCGGCCTGGGGGCTCTGGTGAGGGTTCGGTGACCCCTCCTCAAGGGGGGGTACTGTTGTGAATTCTGTTATCGAACTCCCTCCTGTGGTCATGAATGGTACTTCGGTGAGTTCTGTCCATGGACTCCCTCTGGTGGCTGTGAGTGGAGCTGCTGGTTCTGAGGTTCCTTCCACAGGTGACCTAGTTTATTCTTTGGCTGGCTGCTCTATTTAACTCCACTCAGATCGTTACTCCATGCCAGCTGTCAATGTTCTAGTTCTAGTACTGGTTCAGTTCGCTCTTGGATCTTTCTTGTGACCTGTCTACTCCAGCAGAAGCTAAGTCCCTGCTAGTTTATTTGTTGTGCTTTGTTTTCTTGTCCAGCTTGCTATCATGATTTTGCCTTGCTAGCTGGAAGCTCTGGGATGCAGAGCGGCAACTCCGCACCGTGAGTCGGTGCGGGGGTCTTTGTGCACACTCTGCGTGGTCTTTTTGTAGTTTTTTGTGCTGACCGCAAAGTCACCTTTTCTATCCTCAGTCTGTTTAGTAAGTCTGGCCTCCCTTTGCTGAAACTTGTTTCATTCCTGTGTTTGTGACTTTCATCTTAACTCACAGTCAATATTTGTGGGGGGCTGCCTTTTTCTTTGGGGAATTTCTCTGAGGCAAGGTAGGCTTTATTTCCTATCTCTAGGGGTAGTGTTATGAAAGGCAATTCAGTACCACAATGGACATAGCGGTCAGAGCACATACAGTGATCTGACAATAACCCAAAATCATAGAACGAGCTCTGAGACGTGGGAACTCTGCAGACCGCAATCCCTAATCCTCTCCAAACAACACTAGAGGCAGCCATGGATTGCGCATAACATTGCCTATGCAACTCGGCACAGCCTGAGAAACTAACTAGCCTGAAGATAGAAAATAAGCCTACCTTGCCTCAGAGAAATACCCCAAAGGAAAAGGCAGCCCCCCACATATAATGACTGTGAGTTAAGATGAAAAGACAAACGTAGAGATGAAATAGATTCAGCAAAGTGAGGCCCGACTTTCTTAACAGAGCGAGGATAGAAAAGGTAACTTTGCGGTCTACACAAAACCCTAAAGAGAACCACGCAAAGGGGGCAAAAAGACCCTCCGTACCGAACTAACGGCACAGAGGTACACCCTTTGCGTCCCAGAGCTTCCAGCAACAAATTAGACAAGCGGGACAGAAAAAATAGCAAACAAATAGCAAAGAAGAACTTAGCTATGCAGAGCAGCAGGCCACAGGAATGATCCAGGGAAAAGCAAGTCCAACACTGGAACATTGACAGGAAGCCAGGATCAAAGCATTAGGTGGAGTTAAGTTGAGAAGCACCTAACGACCTCACCAGATCACCTGAGGGAGGAAACTCAGAAGCCGCAGTACCACTTCCCTCCACCAACAGAAGCTCACAGAGAGAATCAGCCGAAGTACCACTTGTGACCACAGGAGGGAGCTCTGCCACAGAATTCACAACAGTACCCCCCCTTGAGGAGGGGTCACCGAACCCTCACCAGAGCCCCCAGGCCGACCAGGATGAGCCACATGAAAGGCACGAACAAGATCGGGAGCATGGACATCAGAGGCAAAAACCCAGGAATTATCTTCCTGAGCATAACCCTTCCATTTAACCAGATACTGGAGTTTCCGTCTAGAAACACGAGAATCCAAAATCTTCTCCACAATATACTCCAATTCCCCCTCCACCAAAACCGGGGCAGGAGGATCAACAGATGGAACCATAGGTGCCACGTATCTCCGCAACAATGACCTATGGAATACGTTATGTATGGAAAAAGAATCTGGAAGGGTCAGACGAAAAGACACAGGATTAAGAACCTCAGAAATCCTATACGGACCAATGAAACGAGGTTTAAACTTAGGAGAGGAAACCTTCATAGGAATATGACGAGAAGATAACCAAACCAGATCCCCAACACGAAGTCGGGGACCCACACGGCGTCTGCGATTAGCGAAACATTGAGCCTTCTCCTGGGACAAGGTCAAATTGTCCACTACATGAGTCCAAATCTGCTGCAACCTGTCCACCACAGTATCCACACCAGGACAGTCCGAAGACTCAACCTGTACTGAAGAGAAACGAGGATGGAACCCAGAATTGCAGAAAAATGGCGAAACCAAGGTAGCCGAGCTGGCCCGATTATTAAGGGTGAACTCAGCCAAAGGCAAAAAGGACACCCAGTCATCCTGATCGGCAGAAACAAAGCATTTCAGATATGTTTCCAAGGTCTGATTGGTTCGTTCGGTCTGGCCATTAGTCTGAGGATGGAAAGCCGAGGAAAAAGACAAGTCAATGCCCATCCTACCACAAAAGGCTCGCCAAAACCTTGAAACAAACTGGGAACCTCTGTCAGAAACGATATTCTCTGGAATGCCATGTAAACGAACCACATGCTGGAAGAACAATGGCACCAAATCAGAGGAGGAAGGCAATTTAGACAAGGGTACCAGATGGACCATCTTAGAAAAGCGATCACAGACCACCCAAATGACTGACATCTTTTGAGAAACGGGAAGATCAGAAATAAAATCCATAGAGATATGTGTCCAAGGCCTCTTCGGGACCGGCAAGGGCAAAAGCAACCCACTGGCATGAGAACAGCAGGGCTTAGCCGAGCACAAATCCCACAGGACTGCACAAAAGCACGCACATCCCGCGACAGAGATGGCCACCAAAAGGATCTAGCCACTAACTCTCTGGTACCAAAGATTCCAGGATGACCAGCCAACACCGAACAATGAACCTCAGAGATAACTTTATTGGTCCACCTATCAGGGACAAACAGTCTCTCCGTTGGACAACGATCAGGTTTATTAGCCTGAAATTTTTGCAGCACCCGCCGCAAATCAGGGGAGATGGCAAACACAATTACTCCTTCCTTGAGGATACCCGCCGGCTCAGACAAACCCGGAGAGTCGGCCACAAAACTCCTAGACAGAGCATCCGCCTTCACATTTTTAGAGCCCGGAAGGTACGAAATCACAAAGTCAAAACGGGCAAAAAACAGCGACCAACGAGCCTGTCTAGGATTCAACCGCTTAGCAGACTCAAGATAAGTCAAGTTCTTATGATCAGTCAATACCACCACGCGATGCTTAGCTCCTTCAAGCCAATGACGCCACTCCTCGAATGCCCACTTCATGGCCAGCAACTCTCGGTTGCCCACATCATAATTTCGCTCAGCAGGCGAAAACTTCCTGGAAAAAAAAGCGCATGGTTTCATCACTGAGCAATCAGAAGCTCTCTGCGACAAAACAGCCCCTGCTCCAATCTCAGAAGCATCAACCTCGACCTGGAACGGAAGAGAAACATCTGGTTGACACAACACAGGGGCAGAAGAAAAAAATGACGCTTCAACTCTTGAAAAGCTTCCACAGCAGCAGAAGACCAATTGACCAAATCAGCACCCTTCTTGGTCAAATCGGTCAATGGTTTGGCAATACTAGAAAAATTGCAGATGAAGCGACGATAAAAATTAGCAAAGCCCAGGAACTTTTGCAGACTTTTCAGAGATGTCGGCTGAGTCCAATCATGGATGGCTTGGACCTTAACAGGATCCATCTCGATAGTAGAAGGGGAAAAGATGAACCCCCAAAATGAAACCTTCTGCACACCAAAGAGACACTTTGATCCCTTCACAAACAAAGAATTAGCACGCAGGACCTGAAAAACTGTTCTGACCTGCTTCACATGAGACTCCCAATCATCCGAGAAGATCAAAATGTCATCCAAGTACACAATCAGGAATTTATCCAGGTACTCTCGGAAGATGTCATGCATAAAGGACTGAAACACTGATGGAGCATTGGCAAGTCCGAATGGCATCACTAGATACTCAAAATGACCCTCGGGCGTATTAAATGCAGTTTTCCATTCATCTCCTCGCCTGATACGCACCAGATTATACGCACCACGAAGATCTATCTTGGTGAACCAACTAGCCCCCTTAATCCGAGCAAACAAATCAGATAACAATGGCAAGGGGTACTGAAATATAACCGTGATCTTATTTAGAAGGCGGTAATCTATACAAGGTCTCAGCGAACCATCCTTCTTGGCTACAAAAAAGAACCCTGCTCCTAATGGTGACGATGACGGGCGAATATGCCCCTTCTCCAGGGATTCCTTCACATAACTGCGCATAGCGGCGTGCTCAGGCACGGATAAATTAAACAGTCGACCTTTTGGGAATTTACTACCAGGAATCAAATTGATAGCACAATCACAATCCCTATGCGGAGGTAGGGCATCGGACTTGGGCTCATCAAATACATCCCGGTAATCAGACAAGAACTCTGGAACCTCAGAAGGGGTGGATGACGAAATTGACAGAAATGGAACATCACCATGTACCCCCTGACAACCCCAGCTGGACACCGACATGGATTTCCAATCTAATACTGGATTATGGGCTTGTAGCCATGGCAACCCCAACACGACCACATCATGCAGATTATGCAACACCAGAAAGCGAATAACCTCCTGATGTGCAGGAGCCATGCACATGGTCAGCTGGGTCCAGTATTGAGGCTTATTCTTGGCCAAAGGCGTGGCATCAATTCCTCTCAATGGAATAGGACACTGCAAGGGCTCTAAGAGAAACCCACAACGCTTAGCATACTCCAAGTCCATCAAATTCAGGGCAGCGCCTGAATCCACAAATGCCATGACAGAATACGATGACAAAGAACAGATCAAGGTAACGGACAGAAGGAATTTTGACTGTACTGTACCAATGGTGGCAGACCTAGCGAACCGCTTAGTGCGCTTAGGACAATCAGAGATAGCATGAGTGGAATCACCACAGTAGAAACACAGCCCATTCAGACGTCTGTGTTCTTGCCGTTCAACTCTGGTCAAAGTCCTATCGCACTGCATAGGCTCAGGTTTAAGCTCAGGTAATACCGCCAAATGGTGCACAGATTTACGCTCACGCAAGCGTCGACCGATCTGAATGGCCAAAGACATAGACTCATTCAAACCAGCAGGCATAGGAAATCCCACCATGACATCCTTAAGGGCTTCAGAGAGACCCTTTCTGAACATAGCTGCCAGCGCAGATTCATTCCATTGAGTGAGCACGGACCACTTTCTAAATTTCTGACAATATACCTCTATCTCATCCTGACCCTGACAAAGAGCCAGCAAATTTCTCTCTGCCTGATCCACTGAATTAGGTTCATCGTACAGCAATCCGAGCACCAGGAAAAACGCATCGATATTACTCAATGCAGGATCTCCTGGCGCAAGAGAAAACGCCCAGTCCTGAGGGTCGCCGCGCAAAAAAGAAATAACAATCAAAACCTGTTGAACTGGATCACCAGAGGAGCGAGGTTTCAAGGCCAGAAATAATTTACAATTATTTTTGAAACTCAGAAACTTAGTTCTATCTCCAAAAAACAAATCAGGAATAGGAATTCTTGGTTCTAACATAGATTTCTGATCAATAGTGTCTTGAATCTTTTGTACACTTGCCGAGAGCTGATCCACAAATGAAGACAGACTTCTAATGTCCATCGCTACACCTGTGTACTGAACCCCCCCAAATGTCTAGGGGGAAAAAAAGGCAAAACACAGTGCAAAGAAAAAAAAATGGTCTCAGAACTTCTTTTTTCCCTCTATTGAGAATCATTAGTACTTTTGGCTTCCTGTACTGTTATGACAGGCAATTCAGTACCACAATGGACATAGCGGTCAGAGTACATACAGTGATCTGACAATAACCCAAAATCATAGAACGAGCTCTGAGACGTGGGAACTCTGCAGACCGCAATCCCTAATCCTCTCCAAACAACACTAGAGGCAGCCGTGGATTGCGCCTAACACTGCCTATGCAACTCGGCACAGCCTGAGAAACTAACTAGCCTGAAGATAGAAAATAAGCCTACCTTGCCTCAGAGAAATACCCCAAAGGAAAAGGCAGCCCCCCACATATAATGACTGTGAGTTAAGATGAAAAGACAAACGTAGAGATGAAATAGATTCAGCAAAGTGAGGTCCGACTTTCTTAACAGAGCGAGGATAGAAAAGGTAACTTTGCGGTCTACACAAAACCCTAAAGAGAACCACGCAAAGGGGGCAAAAAGACCCTCCGTACCGAACTAACGGCACGGAGGTACACCCTTTGCGTCCCAGAGCTTCCAGCAACAAATTAGACAAGCTGGACAGAAAAAATAGCAAACAAATAGCAAAGAAGAACTTAGCTATGCAGAGCAGCAGGCCACAGGAATGATCCAGGGAAAAGCAAGTCCAACACTGGAACATTGACAGGAAGCCAGGATCAAAGCATTAGGTGGAGTTAAGTAGAGAAGCACCTAACGACCTCACCAGATCACCTGAGGGAGGAAACTCAGAAGCCGCAGTACCACTTCCCTCCACCAACAGAAGCTCACAGAGAGAATCAGCCGAAGTACCACTTGTGACCACAGGAGGGAGCTCTGCCACAGAATTCACAACAGGGTAGTTAACTCCTAGGCTGTGAAGAGGCGTCTAGGCAGAGTTAGGTACGCTCCACGGCTATTTCTAGTGTGTGTGATAGGATTAGGGGTTGCGGTCAGCAGAGCTCCCACTTCCCAGAGCTTGTCCTGTGTTAGTTTAACCATCAGGTCATTTCGGGTGCTCCTAACCACCAGGTCCATAACACTTATCTACAGCATTCCAGAATGCTGCCCCCTAGTGGTGGCTGTGTGAATCTTAATACAGCGATCTCTCTCTCTAGTGGTGGCTGTATAAATTTCAGTGCAGTTAGCACACGCAAGTGGTGACTTTATAAAACCCAATGTAGTAAGCTGCCACTAGTGGTGCATGTATAAATTTCAATGCAGTGAGTTCCCTCTAGTGGTGGATTCATACATCTCATTACAGTAAGGTCCCCAAGTGGCCACTATATAAATCCCAATGCAGTGACCTCTCTCTAGTGATGACTGTGTAAATCCCTATGCAATGAGCTCCCTCTAGGCTAGCAGTGGATATGTAATGTGGCCAGGGTGGTAGTCGTGGCAACAAGCTGTAGCGTTCCCACACCCTGGCGCCCCACAAATTAAGTATAATGTCCCTTCTGTTGTATGTACAACATACGCAGTAGAACACTCACATTAGTTGCCGGAGTCCCCTCTGCTTCTTTTGTTCCAGCTCCAGATCCACGGGTCTCACAAACTATTCCAGATTCAATGTCCTTTCTTAACAGTTCACCTTTACTAATTTGTATTATAGATACGGCACAGTGCGTACATAGTGACATTCCTAAGGGCTCTCCCTGCTAAGGGCTCTCCCTGCTAAGGGCTCTCCCTGCCTTTCTGGCACTCACTGCTTTTTCTGGACAATCCCTGTCCTGTCCTGGCAATCACTGCTGTTCATGGACAATCCCTGTCCAGTCCTGGCAATCACTGCTCTTCCTGGACAATCCCTGCCCCATCCTGGCAATCACTGCTCTTCCTGGAAAATCCCTGTCCCCTGACGTCTGTGCCTTTAGGCCCACCAGCTTCCTCCCATTCCCCTTGTCCAGTTTCAAAAGGAAAAGGTAAAAGGTTCGCCTTCTCAGCTTTGCCTAGTCCCAGCCGTAGGCCCCCGGATCCTTCTTGGGAATGGTTACCGTTTAAGTTGGTCACCTCCTGCATGCCACTCAGCCTGGGGTCCCTTCTTGCCTTAGCAAATTTACCCCCATGGCTATCAGACTGTCCTCTTGTACTTCACCTTGCCCAGGGCATGGCTACCTAGGCTCTGCTCACTAACCTGGAAGCACCTTCACTATATCCTACTGCGATACAGTACACCCATCTCCAACTCCTCCCGGGCAGTAAAAGCCCTTATGCTAACTATACCTATTCTAAGACTCTCATTCCCTATCTCTAATCTGCCCCACTATGCTATCCCCAAGACTGTCTACCCTTTTATTCTATCCGCTATACCTTTCCCTAACCCTATGCACAACGCATATACAGTACATACACATTACAGCAACATTACATGAAAACACAAACAGTCAGAAACGCTATAGAACTGCACACATTCAATGTGAATATTGTTCAAAGAGAAGGGAGGTACATGATGGCCTCTGTCACCCCCTTACACTCCTCCCTCCTAAGATATGGTTATCCCCAACCAAGTCGGCATCTGTAAAACACCAATTGCATATTTAAAACATAAGGTCTCAGTCCAACGCTTCTTGTGGGTCAACCATGACCCCAGTTCCACTTGGTTGGAACCCTGGAACATAGAGTCCCAGGTTTATTTTATCCCTTAAACATGGGTCTGACTGACTCCAGTCCCCCTGCTCCTGGGACCCGAACACACATTGTTCCCACAAAAATATCCCAGGCCCGTTGGCCAGTCCTGACCCGGCTCACTCTTTGGGTCCTCCTGCTTAGATTTCCCCCTCCCTCCTTTAACCGAGTAAGGTCCCTTTAAAACAAGTGCACTGCTCTTACACACCCAGGGGAAGTTCAGGGTTAAAACAACAACAATTCAGGGTAAAACATGGAGCAGCCACACAGTCCATTCTTGTTGCCAAAGGTGATGAACTCTTTCAGGCTTGTAGTCCCGTAATCCAGCAGGGGATGCGCAACCATGCGCAAAGAAACTTGGAGGAGGTGGAAAACAAAAGTCACTCAACTGCACTGACACCTGGTCCTGGTGCCATTCAGGGCTCCTTGCCCTTCAGGAGACACAGAACAGTCTCTTGTTTGTTTTCACTGGGTGCAACTAGCACAATATTACTTAAAGGGGTCGCCTCTACTCAATACAGGGCCGACGACTGGCGTAATTGGCCGCATTTTGGCTCTGAATGATAATGAAGGTGTGGCACAAAGACCCACAGAAGGAAGACTCTCCACTGTGGCTCCGACTCCTTTCCTTCACCAGCAGCCAGCTCAGAGAACTTGGAGCTTCCAACTCCCATGACCCAACTGTGGCCACCGCTTCTTTTAAGGGCGCCTCTGCCATCTGGCTTTCTGTAGGGGCTGCGGCTGTTCCAGGGGACCATGATCATGCTGGGCCTTCCATCTTTCCTCAGCACTGGCAACCATTGTGATCGCCACAGCATACGGTCCCTATGGTCCTTCCTTTCTTATAAAAGTCACCTGGTCCCACTCTTGCAAGGGACCCTTATGTGTAATGGACCCGATGTAAACATAAATCTTGTCCCCAGTCTCGACCTCTTGGATGAACCCATATCCTCTTGAATGGTTAAAGTACCTCAGCTGGCTGCGTGTCATCCGGCCGGACACAGTTTCTCCACCGGGGCACCACAGCTCCTCATGTATCCAGCACTCCTACCGTTTCTTCTCCACTACTCCTGTCAGCCACCAAATGTATCTCGCTGTAAGAGCCCAGGGCTCATCTGGTTAGCCGCTGTGGGAAGATGCGGGGACCGGAGCAGGTTCCCGGGGCAGGAGCAGGTGCGGACACTGGTGTGAGTATAGGTTACATAGTTACATAGTTATTAAGGTTGAAGGAAGACTATAAGTCCATCTAGTTCAACCCATAGCCTAACCTAACATGCCCTAACATGTTGATCCAGAGGAAGGCAAAAAAAACCCATGTGGCAAAGAGTAAGCTCCACATTGGGGAAAAAAATTCCTTCCCGACTACACATACGGCAATCAGACTAGTTCCCTGGATCAACGCCCTATCAAGGAATCTAGTGTATATACCCTGTAACATTATACTTTTCCAGAAAGGTATCCAGTCCCCTCTTAAATTTAAGTAATGAATCACTCATTACAACATCATACGGCAGAGAGTTCCATAGTCTCACTGCTCTCACAGTAAAGAATCCGCATCTGTTATTATGCTTAAACCTTTTTTCCTCCAAACGCAGAGGATGCCCCCTTATCCCTGTTTCAGGTCTATGATTAAAAAGATCATCAGAAAGGTCTTTGTACTGTCCCCTCATATATTTATACATTAAAATAAGATCACCCCTTAGTCTTCGTTTTTCCAAACTAAATAGCCCAAAGTGTAATAACCTATCTTGGTATTGCAGACCCCCCAGTCCTCTAATAACCTTGGTCGCTCTTCTCTGCACCCGCTCTAGTTCAGCTATGTCTTTCTTAAACACCGGAGACCAGAACTGTGCACAGTATTCTAAGTGTGGTCGAACTAGTGACTTGTATAGAGGTAAAATTATGTTCTCCTCATGAGCATCTATGCCTCTTTTAATGCATCCCATTATTTTATTTTCCTTTGTAGCAGCTGCCTGACACTGGCCACTGAATAGGAGTTTGTCATCCACCCATACATCCAGGTCTTTTTCATTGACGGTTTTGCCCAGAGTTTTAGAATTAAGCACATAATTATACATCTTATTACTTCTACCCAAGTGCATGACCTTACATTTATCCCCATTAAAGCTCATTTGCCATTTATCAGCCCAAGCTTCTAGTTTACATAAATCATTCTGTAATATAAAATTGTCCTCCTCTGTATTAATTACCCTGCAGAGTTTAGTGTCATCTGCAAATATTGAAATTCTACTCTGAATGCCCCCTACAAGGTCATTAATAAATATGTTAAAAAGAAGAGGGCCTAATACTGACCCCTGTGGTACCCCACTGCTAACCGCTACCCAGTCCGAGCGTGCCCCATTAATAACCACCCTTTGTTTCCTATCCCTGAGCCAGCTCTCAACCCACTTGCACATATTTTCCCCTATCCCCATTATTCTCATTTTATGTATCAACCTTTTGTGTGGCACCGTATCAAAAGCTTTTGAAAAGTCCATATACACTACATCCACTGGGTTCCCTTGGTCCAATCCGGAACTTACCTCTTCATAGAAACTGATCAAATTAGTCTGACATGAACGGTCCCTAGTAAACCCGTGCTGATACTGGGTCATGAGGTTATTCCTCTTCAGATACTCCAGTATAGCATCCCTTAGAATTCCCTCCAGGATTTTACCCACAGTAGAGGTTAAGCTTACTGGCCGATAATTTCCGAGTTCAGTTTTTGTCCCCTTTTTGAATATTGGCACCACATTTGCTATACGCCAGTCCTGTGGTACAGACCCTGTTATTATGGAGTCTCTAAAGATTAAAAATAATGGTCTATCAATGACTGTACTTAATTCCTGCAGTACTCGGGGGTGTATCCCATCCGGGCCCGGAGATTTGTCAATTTTAGTGATTTTTAGGCGCCGCCGCACTTCCTGCTGGGTTAAGCCGGTGACATTTAATTGGGAATTTTTATCACTAGACATTTTGTCTGCCATGGGATTTTCTTGTGTAAATACTGATGAAAAAAAGTCATTTAGCATATTGGCTTTTTCCTCATCCTCATCCACCATTTCACCCAGACTATTTTTAAGGGGGCCAACACTATCATTTTTTAGTTTCTTACTATTTATGTAGTTAAAGAATATTTTAGGATTATTTTTACTCTCTCTGGCAATGAGTCTCTCTGTCTCAATCTTTGCTGCCTTGATTTGCTTTTTACAGAATTTATTTAATTTTTTGTATTTATTTAATGCCTCATCACTACCTACTTCCTTTAATTCTCTAAATGCTTTCTTTTTGTCACTTATTGCGCTCATTACAGCTCTATTTAGCTATATTGGTTTCCTCCTATTTCTAGTATGTTTATTCCCATACGGTATATACTGTGCACAGGTCTTATCCAGGATGCTAATAAACGTCTCCCATTTTCTTTGTGTATTTTTATGTCTCAGTATATCGTCCCAGTTAATTGCACCAAGATCCTCTCTCATCTGTTGGAAATTTGCCCTCCTGAAATTTAGTGTCCTTGTAAGCCCTCTACTACAAATCTTATTAAAGGATACATGAAAACTTATTATTTTGGGATCGCTGTTTCCCAAGTGACCCCCAACCCTTATATTTGATATGCGGTCTGGCCTGTTGGTTAATATTAGGTCTAGCAGTGCCCCCCTTCTTGTTGGGTCCTGAACCAGTTGTGAAAGGTAATTGTCACTCATAGTTGTCAAAAACCTGGAACTCTAGGTTTCTGTTCCCCAATCTATTTCAGGGTAGTTGAAGTCCCCCATAATAATGACTTCTCCTTGAGTCGCAGCTTCATCTATTTGCTTTATGAGGATATTCTCCATTGCTTTCATTATTTTTGGAGATTTATAACAAACCCCTATCAGTAATTTATTATTTTTTCCCCCTCCCCTTATCTCCACCCACAGGGATTCTACATTTTCATTAAATTCACCTATATTATCACGCAGGATGGGTTTTAAGGACGATTTTACATACAGACACACCCCTCCCCCTCGCTTATCTGTACGGTCATTTCTGAACAGGCTATAGCCCTGCAAGTTAACAGCCCAGTCATGGCTCTCATCCAGCCATGTCTCAGATATCCCCACCATGTCATAATTATGCTCCAACAACATTAGTTCTAATTCGTCCATTTTGTTGGCGAGGCTTCTGGCATTAAGGTACCTTCACACTAAACGACGCTGCAGCGATCCAGACAACGATCCGGATCGCTGCAGCGTCGCTGTTTGGTCGCTGGAGAGCTGTCACACAGACCGCTCTCCAGCGACCAACGATGCCGGTAACCAGGGTAAACATCGGGTTACTAAGCGCTGGGCCGCGCTTAGTAATCCGATGTTTACCCTGGTTACCATCCTAAAAGTAAAAAAAACAAACGCTTCATACTTACCTACCGCTGTCTGTCCCCGGCGCTTTGCTTCTCTGCTCTGGCTGTGAGCGCCGGGCAGCCGGAAAGCAGAGCGGTGACGTCACCGCTCTGCTTTCCGGCCGCTGTGCTCACAGTGAGTGCAGGAAAGCACAGCGCCGGAGGACAGACAGCGGTAGGTAAGTATGTAGCGTTTGTTTTTTTTACTTTTAGGATGGTAACCAGGGTAAACATCGGGTTACTAAGCGCGGCCCTGCGCTTAGTAACCCGATGTTTACCCTGGTTACCAGCGAAGAAATCGCTGAATCGGTGTCACACACGCCGATTCAGCGATGTCAGCGGGAGAGCCAGCGACCAAAGAAAGGTCTGGCCCTCTAGCCCCGACCAACGACATCACAGCAGGATTCTGATCGCTGCTGTGTGTCAAACTAAACGATATCGCTAGCGAGGACGCTGCAACGTCATGGATTGCTAGCGATATCGTTTAGTGTGAAGGTACCTTTAGAATACATGCACTTGATGTTCCTCTCTGTACCTCTATTCTTTCTTAAATTATTAACTGTTCTAACCCCACCCCCATGCCACCGCCACCCCCAACTTCCTTATTTGTGCCCAGGTCTCTGTCTGCACTATCTTCCCCTCCTATAAATTGAATACCCTCCCCCCCAATTCCTAGTTTAAACACTCCTCCAACCTTCTAGCCATTTTCTCCCCCAGCACAGCTGCACCCTCCTCATTGAGGTGCATCCCGTCCCTAGCGTAGAGCCTGTAGCCAACTGAGAAGTCGGCCCAGTTCTGAAGGAACCCAAACCCCTCCTTCCTACACCAAAGGTGTCGCACTCACTGTGACTGCATATGGCTGCGACGGTCCTCCACTGCGGCCGCTCGAACTCAGGATCACGGCTGCGACAGTCCTTCTTTCCACTGATTCCGCTTTCTTGGCAGCTTCTTTTGGCTCAGGATTCTCTGCATCTGTGGTGCTCCAGCGCCTCAAGATATTCCTCATCGGCCAGCCAAATGGGAACCACTGCACTAGCTCTGCCTTCCATCAGCTTGTGGGGCACGAGTCTGACTTCGACTGGGCCACGGACCGCTCCCAGTCCTGCTGTCCGATTCCTCCATGGAAAGAATTACTCTGCTGCTGCATGGGGACAAGTAACGCGCTCTGTAATGGCGTCTCTCTTCTGGACATGCCGTCCTGCCCTTCTGGACCCCGCCCGCTTGTGTGTGGAGCCACTTCCGGCTGCTCCGACTGTTCGGCTTCAGATTCCTCCCGTTCATCAGGAATCTGCTGTAGGGGTCAGGGCTTCTTCCTGTGCCGTGCCCATCTCAGGCAGGCACCAGACACCAGGGGACATGGCCTCAGCTCAGGCCACTGCTTCTGCCAAGCTTGTCTTCATGCCATTTCTTGTTTAGGATGGCCACGATGGGCAGCACCACTCCCATCTTTCACACCACTGACAGCCATCTTCATGTCAGCGTTCGGTGCCATCTTGAAGTCTCTAATGGCCACCAACTTTGCCATTTACAAGGCACCTCCACTCTCTGCATACAAGGCATCGCAATCCTGCCGACTGCACTAATTTTGTAAGGCGGCCAGGGTGGTAGTTGTGGCAACAAGCTCTAGCACTCCCACACCCCAGCGCCCCACAAATGAAGTATAATGCCCCACCTGTTGTATGTTCAACGTACACAGCAGAAAACTCACATTAGTTGCCGGAGTCCCCTCTGCTTCTATCATTCCGGCTTCAGATCCATGGGTATCACAAACTACTCTGGATTCAATGTCCTTTCTTAACAGTTCACCTTTACTCATTAACAGGGTTTACATCACAGATGCAGCACAGTGCATACATAGTGACATTGCTAAGTGCTCTCCCTTCCTTCTTGGCAATCACTGCTTTTCCTGGACAATCCCTGTCCTGTCATGGCAAACACTGCTCTTCCTGGACACTCCTTATCCTGTAATGTTCATGCCTTTAGGCCCACCAGCTTTCTCCCATTCCCCTTTTCCGGTTTCAAAAGGAAAAGGTAAAAGGCTCGCTGTCTCAGCTTTGCCCAGTCCCAGTATTAGGTCCCGGATCCTTCTTGGGAATGGTTTCCATTTAAGTTGGTGACTGCCTGCATGCCACTCAGCCTGGAGTCCCTTCTTGCCTTAGCAAATTTACCCCCACAGCTATCAGACTGTCCTCTTGTACATCACCTTTCCCGGGGCATGGCTGCCCGGGCTTTGCTCACTAACCAGGAAGTCCCTTCACTATATCTTACTGCTCTACGCTCCACCCATCTGTAACTCCTCCAAGCCTGTAAAACCCCTTATGCTAACTATACCTATTCTAAGACTCTCATTCCCTATCTCTAATGTGCCCCACTATTCTATCACAAAGATTGTCTACCCTTATATTCTATCCTCTATACCTTTCCCTAACCCTATGCATAACACATATACAGTACATACACATTACCCCAAAATTACATGAAAACATAAACAGTCACCAATGCTATGGAACTGCAGACATTCAATGTGAAGACTGTTCAAAGAGGGGGACGTACATGACAGCCTCAGTCACCCCCTTACAGATATATAAATCCCCATGCAGTGAGCTCTCTCCAGCAGTGGATGTATACATCTTAATGCTGTGAGCTCTGTCAAGTGGTGTCTGTATAAATCTCAATGCTGTGAGCTCTCTCTAGTGATGTCTGTATAAATCACAATGCAGTTGTCACGCTGCAGCTATGCAGGTAACTGCAACTTCCACTAGATGGCAATACAGTGAAAGGATAGTATCAAATCTGCAAGAGCAGACCTGCAGTGCTACAGCGAAGCTACCACCAGGTGCCAGCAGAATAGTCAAACAAGCCGAGTCAAAACCTAGACCGTAACAGAGTACAAAGGGGAAAAACAAGCACAGAGTCAGTGGAGAGCCAAAGGGTCAATACCAGACAAAAGGCAGAAGTACTAGTGACAAGAGGCAAAGTCAAGTCAGAGTCAAAGCCGAGTCAAACACCAGGAAATCCAACAGCAATAAGGGAAGACTAAGACAGGATGGGCAGGGAAGGAGGAATAGGCATGGGCAAGATCAGAAAGTGGAAAAGGGTACTACCAGAGTCAGATACACACGCCCTAGGTAGAAAATATAACTGATACCGCCTTCACAATGCAGCAGGCCTAAATAGCAAACCTGAAGCCAGAATGAGGCAGAGCAAAGTTAACCCTTGACATGATCAGACCTGATAAAGGGCAGACAGGACTCCAAAACCCAGACTGGATCATGACAGCAGTGAGTCGTTTAGGATCAGCCATGATGATGAGGGGGACACAAACAGGACTACTGGCTGCACACTGTTCTGATGTGAGACGGGCACTCCCCCTCACTCTCAACTTTTGACCATGACACTGCCAGAGAAGAGGGAGAGAGATGTACACAGGGACTACAGAGGGTGCACAGCATTATTCACTTTAAGTAATGCTGTACACCTCTGTGCACCTCATAAAGGGGCTGCAGAAGCAGGAGCCTTAGACATTTGCCTAATTTGCCTGCCCCTAAGGTCAGCCCTGCCTCCTGGACTTTTAGAAGCATAGAATTGGGCATTTAGAATGGACAAGTGGGTGTGTCCAGAGGCATGGCAAAGCAAAGGGGCACTTTGATGGACGAATATGAGCTTCACATGATCCAAACAGTCATTCCTCTCTGGTGCTTGCCTTCGAAACTCAGCAAGGATCTGATAAGTGCAAAATACTATTCCTCTTGATACAAATATTTATTTCTTCATGACTATTCCATATTTCAGTACAATTCTTTCTTCAGACTCCTTACAAAAACTCTTGTTTCAAATCTTCGAAACTTAGTTTCAAAACAAGTAAATGCTTCATCTTCAGTCAGGACAGACAATAAATTTACCTTAATTTCTTTCTACGAGGAAACATAAATAGAGCTTTCACATCCCTTGTCAACACTGTATGGAAATTGTAGTAGATACCTGGAGATGTCACCTGTCTAGCTGAGGCGCACACATCATTCCCACCATTGAGAACATTTCCCTCCCCCCCAAGACACCAATTTGCAGGAATATTCACAGATTCCCGCAAACGCTTTTCAAGTGATGAACAAGCAATGGGGGTCACTTGAGAAGACTTCAAAAATTGATATGAATTTTTTTTTCACACAGACAACATATAACTTGAAAAGGTCTTTTAAATCAAAAGAAAAGTCCATGATATTCACTCAGAGGCACAGAATATATTGTTTTATAGCGCGATAGGCTATGATTTACTACCGAGAGGTGATATGATTCCTATACTGAATACTGTGTTTTGTGGCAGAAACGCCAGAAATGGTCGTCAGACAGCTGAGATCAGAGATGTTTAGGGCCACAATTACACCTGCTTGTCATTCATTACAAAGGAAGCATGATAATATATCACTGCTAAAGTCAATGGAGTGTCGTCATCCGGTATTCATAAAAAACATAAACGATTTGTAACATTGCGGGGGAAGACATTGTTGGACGTTTTTGGGAAAGTTCAATATCAAAAGCAGGTGGACAGAGGATTAACATTGTCCAAATGAAAACTTTGATGAAAAAACTTGGGGTTTCTGAAAAGGAAGTCAAATTTATTTATTTTTTTTACATTTTTCAGTTTTGAAGGGAATGTCCACTGTTTTTAATGGGGCTTTTGACAGAGGGAATGCATAGTTTCCACACCACTAAGGAAAGCTGCGCAAAAAGAATCTTAGGCGCCTGGTTCAGTGTCCACACCAGTGCTACGTGGCAGCTAGACTAGGGTCCTGCAAACTCTCATGGTCACCGGCAACACTCAAATGTCAGGATCCCGGGCAAGCATCTATATAATATATCTTGTCAGGGAATTCTCAATTCAGGGGTAAAATCTGTGTTCATTTAAGACAGATTTTCCCATTACGGAGATAGGTGATGACAGTCGGTGCTTTTAAAGTTCTACGGAGGAAGGAGGAGCTGGTAGCCGACCGTTATGCTGCAAGTTCTCCTGAAACAACAGTCACAATTCTCCATAGTACTTCATGGATACCAACTTTCATCTCCTGCATCAGTAATGGGAAAACGTGTATTCACTGAAAACAGATTTTCATGTTACTGAGATTGAGGGTAACTGTTGGTGCTTTTAAAACTCTATGGAGAAAAGATTTGCACGATGCAGGCACAGACATTCTACTGCAAGTTCTCCCAAACTGATGATTATAATGCTCCACAGAACTTCACGAACACCAACTGTAATCTCTAATGTTAGTAATGGTAAAGTTTGTATTAGCCAAAGACAAGTTTTCCCCTTGAATTGATAATTTTCAGAATGAATGATGACAATATATGGTACTAGCTGTTTCCAGCCAGCTAACGCTCGGCACGCTCATTGCTATCTAATATAAACCTTGTGCGTGGAGAAGGGGTGGGAAAGCGGCATTATGGGTGGTGAAGGGGTGGGAGGGCGGGATTATGGGTGGTGAAGGGGTGGGGGGCGGGATTATGGGTGGTGAATGGGTGGGGGGGCGGTCTTATGGGTGGTGATGGGGTGGGGTGGCGGGATTATGAGTGGTGATGGGGAGGGGGGGCTGTATTATGGGTGGTGATGGGGTGGGGGGTGGTATTATGGGTGGTGATGGGGTTGGGGGCGGGACTATGGGTGGTGATGGGGTGGGGAAGCGGAATTATGGGCGGTGATAGGGTGGGGGGGCGGTATTATGAGTAGTGATGTGGTGGGGGCCAGGATAATGGGTGGTGATGGGGTGGTGGGTGTTATTATGGGTAGTGATGGGGTGGGGGGGAGTTATTGTGGGTGGTGATGGGGTGGGGGGCAGGATTATGGGTGGTGAAGGGGTGGGGGGTGGTATTATGGGTGGTGATGGGGTGGGGGGCAGGATTATGGGTGGTGATGGGGTGGGGGGGCAGGATTATGGGTAGTGATGGGGTGGGGGGGCGGGATTATGGGTGGTGATAGGGTGGCGGGGCTATATTATGGGTGGTGATGGGGTGGGGGGGTGGGATTATGGGTGTTGAAGGGATGGTGGGCGGGTTTTTGGGTGGTGAAGGGGTGGGGGTCAGGATTATGGGTGGTGATGGGGTGGGGGCGGGATTATAGGTGGTGATGGGGTGGGGGGTGGGATTATGGGTGGTGAAGGGGTGGGGGGCGTTATTATGGGTTGTGATGGGGTGGGGGGTGGGATTATGGGTGGTGATGGGGTGGGAGGCGTGATTGTGCATGGTGATAGGTTGCGGGGCGAGATTGTGCGTGGTGATGGGTTGGGTGGCGAGATTGTGCGTGGTGATGTGTTGGGGGGCGGGATTGTGTGTGGTAATGTGGTGGGGGGGCAGGATTGTGTGTGGTGATGGGTTTGGGGGCGAGATTGTGTATGGTGATGTGTTGGGGGCGGGATTGTGTTTGGTGATGTGGTGGGGGGCGGGATTGTGTGTGGTAATGAGGTGGGGGTGGGATTGTGTGTGTGGTGATGTGGTGGGAGGCGGAGCTACTGTGCAGGGGTGGGATTAGCGAGAAATCACAATGCCTCTTATATATATAGATTATCCAGAGGCATAGCTAGGGTGTTGGTCCAGGGAGGGCAAAGCTTCTGAGTGGGCCCCTAACCAGGTATCCTTGATTACAGCTGGGCGATGTGACCTAATAGTGGAGGAGAACCTCAGCAGATGACCGCGCTATTTCTGAAGATAATCTCTATACAAAGACCAACATGGATATTACCGCCATATGGTCAGTGGTAGATACCAGCCCTACAGAACATAGATCACAGCACAGTTACAGATAATGACTTACCGCTGACGTTCTTTATGATGGAGTCATCACTTTTCCCGTCTTTTCCATCTGGCCCAGACCGACATGACAACTTCTTCCAGCAACAACTCACCTGCAGAGAATACAACAAAGACACATTTCACTTCTCACATTCCAGCCCCATCATCATCTATTCCCAAAATGCACAAACTCCTCCTCATCCTGCTGATATCCCAATACTGAGCCGCTGCTGCCGTATGTGTCCCTATTACTGCACCTGATACCCCAATACTGAGCCTGTGCTGCCGTATGTGTCCCTATTACTGCACCTGATACCCCAATACTGAGCCGCTGCTGCCATATATGACCCTATTACCGCACCTGATACTCCAATAGTGAGCCGCTGCTGTTATATGTGACCCTATTAATGCCCCTGCTGTGTGGTTCTGTGTGCCCTCTAAATTCTAAACACCCCTCTATAATATAGCAATGCTGGGTGAAAGTGCCCTAGAAAACAGTGCCCATATTTTGCCCCCTAGAAAGTAATATTGCCATGTGTGCTCCTTTGATAGTCACAGTAACCTTAGTTCCACTATAACAATAAGTGCCTGTGGTGCCCCAGGGTCCTGGTCATCACAGTGGTATTGCTTTCCTCTCGGGGAGAGTGATGCTACGTTTGGAGGCAAGGATAACTGCATCCCGGTATCACAAACATGCAATGCATTCCATACTCCAGGCCACCAGGGGGAGCTTCTGTTCCTATTTATTAGGTCACTATATATATATATATATATATATATATATGTAACTGGTAGTCTGTAGGGAGAGTTAGCCAGTTCTAGACGGGAGTTAGTTCGTGACAGAGCTCCAGACAGGAGTTCTGTAGGAGTTGAGTTCCAGACAGTAGTCTGAGGAGGACAGAGGGTCAACGGAGCTGTGCATGCCCTCAGAGATGTAGCTCCCAAAAACATTAAAAGGCAGAATTGTATTGCAGTGAGCGTGAAGGAAGTCGAAGCAAAGGAGTGGATACCAGAAGGGGACCAGTCCTGCTCAAGCTGTGTCCTTCTGAGGTGCAAAATCCCGGTAGCCGGAACACCGAGGGAGTAAGGACCTCTATGCCTTATTTCAGAGACTGGCAGGACAGCTAACTGCAGGTTACCTGTCCACACTTGCACCCAGGAGGCACGGTGACACCTACAGAGTGGGGTTATCTAAGAAACCCTATAAACAGGCTCAAGTAACCAGTCATACGGGGGACAGAGAGAGCGAAGCATCGCATCTGTGAGACCCTTATGTGAAGCCATAGACAGTAAGGGACTACACTATTGCAGCACAAGGGAAGGCTACTGATTTCCAACTAGACAAGGGAACTCTGGACTTGCCTACAAACCGGCTGGACGCTGCCTGCCCTGTGATCTGGTGCCCTGGACTGTGGATGCTGAAGTCTTCAGTAAAGGTAAAGAGACTGCAACCTTGTGTCCTTGTTCTTCTCTGCGCCTCTCACCATACCACCATCTACACACCGGGAAGCACTGGGGACATACTTCACCTGTGGGAAGGTATACCATCTAGCTGCCATAACATCACCCCAGCGGACCCCTTAAAGCAGCGTCGGTCACCCTGACCGAATACCACAGGTGGCGTCACAAACATAAACTTTATCCCTTTAAAGATCTTTTCCTTTTACATGGACGTCCCAGGGCCACGGACTGGGTCAGCCACCGTGACATCCCCCAGTGAACATCGGACCCGGTACCGAGTACCCCACGGCCCTTGGGGGGCGATCCATGCCCACTTTACATTTAATAATGTCCAGAGTCTGCCAACTGTACAGCTCCCCTATACACAGTATGATGCTCTCTTATACACAGTATACTGACCCCTAAGTAGCCTCCAAACAGTTTGATGGCTCCAACACTGTAATCACCACACTGTATGATGCCCCTCTAGATAGCCTCCATATAGTATTATGCACCAGATAGTCCTCAATATAGTATAATGTACCATAGGCCTACTCTATATTGTATAATGCACTCTCCATATGCAGACCCTTAAGTATAAGTTAGCACCCCGCAGGCAGACCCCGTAGAATAAGGTAGCACCCCTATAGTCAGACCCTGTACTATAAGGCAGCACCCCCATAGGCAGACCCTGTAATATAAAGGAGCACCCCCATAGGCAGACACTGTAGTATAAGGCCGACACCCCATAGGCAGACCTTGTAGTATTAGGCAGACCCTGTAGTATAAGGCAGACCCTCATAGGCAGACCCTGTAGTATTAGGCAGACACTGTAGTATTAGGCAGACTCCCCACAGGCAGACCCTGTAGTATTAGGCAGACCCCCCATAGGCAGACCCTGTAGCATTAGGCAGACCCTGTAGTATTAGGCATACCCCCCATAGGCAGACCCTGTAGTATAAGGCAGACCCCCCCAGGCAGATCCTGTAGTATTAGGCAGACCCCCCATAGGCAGATCCTGTAGTATAAGGCAGACCCTGTAGTATCAGGCAGACCCCAAATAAACAGACCCTGTAGTATAAGGCAGACCCCCCCATAGGCAGACCCTGTAGTATAAGGCAGACCCCCCCATAGGCAGACCCTGTAGTATAAGACAGTACACACCCCTCATAGGCAGATTCTGTAGTATAAGGCAGCACCTCTTAAAAAAAATACTCACCTCTCTTTCTTCTTCCTGGTTCCTGCGCTACCCTGAGCTCCAAAATTCCTAAATAAAAAAAAAATATTGTTCCTATAAATACATTTCTTTATCTAAATAATAAAAAAAAAAGTACACATACTTAGTATTGCCGCATCCGTAACGACCCCACCTATAAAACTGTCCCACTAGTTAACCCCTTGAGTTAACGCTGTAAAAAAAAAAAACGAGGCAAAAAACAACGCTTTATTATCATACCAACGAACAAAAAGTGGAATAACACGCGATCAAAAAGACGGATATAAATAACCATGGTACCGCTGAAAATGTCATCTGGTCCCGCAAAAAACGAGCCACCATACAGCATCATCAGCGAAAAAATTAGAAAAGTTACAGTCCACAGAATAAAGCGATGCAAAAATAATTATTTTTTCTATAAAATAGTTTTTATCGTATAAAAGCACCAAAACATAAAAAAGATATAAATGAAGTATCGCTGTGATCGTTCTGACCCGAAGAATAAAACTGCTTTATCAATTTCACCAAACGTGGAACGGTATAAATGCCCCCCCCCCCCTCTCCCCCCAAAAGAAATTCATGCATAGCTGGTTTTTGGTCATTCTGCCTCACAAAAATCGGAATAAAAAGCGATCAAAAAGTGTCACATGCCCGAAAATTATACCAATAAAAACATCAACTCGCCCTGCAAAAAACAAGACCTCACATGACTCTGTGGACCAAAATATGGAAAAATTATTGCTCTCAAAATGTGGAGACGCAAAAACTATTTTTTGCAATAAACAGCGTCTTTTAGTGTGTGACAGCTGCCAATAATAAAAATCCACTAAAATACCCGATATAAATGGTAAATCAAACCCCCCTTCATCACCCCCTTAGTTAGGGAAAAATAATAAAATTAAAAAAAATTATTTATTTCCATTTTCTCATTAGGGTTAGGGCTAGGGTTAGGGCTAGGGTTAGGGATAGGGTTAGGGATAGGGTTAGGGCTAGGACTAGGGCTAGGGTTAGGGCTAGGGTGATGGTTAGGGTTAGGTTTAGTGCTAGTGTTAGGGCTAGGGTTAGGGTTGGGGCTAAGGTTAAGGCTAGGGTTAGGGTTGGGGCTTGGGTTAGGGCTACAGTTAGGGTTGGGGCTAAAGTTAGGGTTAGGGTTGGGGCTAAAGTTAGGGTTAGGGTTTGGATTACATTTACGGTTGGGAATAGGGTTGGGGTTAGGGTTAGGGGTGTGTCTGGGCTAGAAGTGTGGTTAGGGTTACTGTTGGGATTAGGGTTAGGGGTGTGTTTGCATTAGGGTTTCAGTTATAATTGGGGGGTTTCCACTGTTTAGGCACATCAGGGGCTCTCCAAATGCGACATGGCGTCCGATCTCAATTCCAGCCAATTCTGCGTTGAAAAAGTAAAACAGTGCTCCTTCCCTTCCGAGCTCTCCCGTGTGCCCAAACAGGGGTTTACCCAAACATATGGGGTATCAGCATACTCAGGACAAATTGGACAACAACTTTTGGGGTCCAATTTCTCCTGTTACCCTTGGGAAAATACAAAACTGGGGGCTAAAAAATAATTTTTGTGGAAAAAAAAGAGTTTTTATTTTCACGGCTCTGCGTTATAAACTGTAGTGAAATGTTAACAGTTAATGTTGGGGCTAAAGTTAGGGTTAGGCCTGGGGCTAAAGTTAGGGTTAGGGCTAAAGTTAAGGTTAGGGCTACAGTTAGGATTGGGGCAAAAGTTAGGGTTAGGGTTGGGGCTAAAGTTAGGGTTAGGGCTACAGATGGGGTTGGGGCTAATGTTAAGGTTTTGATTACATTTACAGTTGGGATTAGGGTTAGGGGTGTGTCAGTGTTACGGGTGTGGTTAGGGTTATGGTTGGGATTAGGGTTAGGGGTGTGTTGGAATTAGGGGTGTGGTTAGGGTTGGGATTAGGGTTAGGGGTGTGTTGGTGTTAGGGGTGTGGTCGGGGTTAGGGGTGTGGTTGGGATTAGGGTTTCAGTTAGAATGGGGGGTTTCAACTGTTTAGGCACATCAAGGCTCTCCAAACGTGACATGGCGTCTGATCTCAATTCCAGCCAATTCTGCATTGAAAAAGTAAAACAGTGCTCCTTCCCTTTTGAGCTCTCCCGTGTGCCCATACAGGGGTTTACCCAAACATATGGGGTATCAGCGTACTCAGGAAAAATTGGACAACAACTATTGGGGTCCAATTTCTCTTGTTACCCTTGGGAAAATAAAAATTTGGGGGGCTAAAAAACATTTTTGTGGGAAAAATGATTTTTTATTTTCACGGCTCTGCGTTATAAACTGTAGTGAAACACTTGGGGGTTCAAAGATCTCACAACACATCTAGATAAGTCCCTTGGGGGTCTAGTTTTCAATATGGGATCACTTGTTGGGGGGTTTCTACTGTTTAAGTACATTAGGGGCTTTGCAAATGCAATGTGATGCCTGCAGACCGTTCCATCCAAGTCTGGATTCCAAACGGCACTCCTTCCTTTCCGAGTTCTGCCATGCACCAAACAGTGGTTCCCCCACATATGGGGTATCAGAGTACTCAGGAAAAATTGGATAGCAACTTTTGGGGTCCAGTTTCTCCTGTTACCCTTGGGAAAATACAAAACTGGGGGCTAAAAAATTATTTTTGTGGAAAAAAAAAAGATTTTTTTATTTTCACAGCTCTGCGTTATAAACTGTAGTGAAACACTTGGGGGTTCAAAGTTCTCACAGCACATCTAGATAAGTTCCTTGGGGGGTCTAGTTTCCAATATGGGGCCACTTTTGGTGGGTTTCTACTGTTTAGGTAAATTAGGGGCTCTGCAAACGCAATGTGACGCATGCAGACCATTCCTTCTAAGTCTGCATTCCAACTGGCACTCCTTCCTTTCTGAGCTCTGCCATGCGCCCAACCGGTGGTTCCCCCCATATATGGGATATCAGCGTACTCAGGACAAATTGGGCAACAACTTTTGGGGTCCAATTTCTCCTGTTACCCTTGGGAAAATACAAAACTGCGGGCTAAAAAATAGTTGTTGTGGAAAAAAAATAATTTTTATTTTCACGGCTCTGCGTTATAAACTGTAGTGAAACACTTGGGGTTCAAAGCTCTCACAACACATCTAGATAAGTTCCTTAGGGGGTCTACTTTCCAAAATGGTGTCACTTCTGGGGGGTTTCAATGTTTAGGCACATCAGGGGCTCTCCAAACGCAACATGGCGTCCCATCTTAATTCCAGTCAATTTTGCATTGAAAAGTCATATCGCGCTCCTTCCTTTCCGAGCTCTGCCATGCGCCCAAACAGTGGTTTACCCCCACATATAGGGTATCGGCGTACTCAGGACAAATTGGACAACAACTTTTGGTGTCCACTTTCTCCTATTACTCTGGGTAAAATAAAACAAATTGGAGCTGAAGTAAAGTTTTTTGTGAAAACAAGTTAAATGTTCATTTTTTTTAAAACATTCCAAAAATTCCTGCGAAACACCTGAAGGGTTAATAAACTTCTTGAATGCGGTTTTGAGCACGTTGAGGGGTTCAGTTTTTAGAATGGTGTCACACTTGGTTATTTTCTATCATATAGACCCCTCAAAATTACTTCAAATGTGATGTGGTCCCTAAAAGAAATGGTGTTGTAAAAATGAGAAATTGCTGGTCAATTTTAACCCTTATAACTCCCTAACAAAAAAGTTTTGGTTCCAAAATTGTGCTGATGTAAAGTAGACGTGTGTGAAATGTTACTTATTAAGTATTTTGTGTGACATTCTGTGATTTAGGGGCATACAAATTTAAATTTAGAAAATTGCAAAATTTTCAAAATTTTCACCAAATTTCCATTTTTTTCACTAATAAACGCAGGTAATATCAAATAAATTTTACCACTACCATGAAGTACAATGTGTCACGAAAAGTGTCAGAATCATCAGGATCCATTGAAGTGTTCCAGAGTTATAACCTCATAAAAGAACAGTGGTCAGAATTGTAAAAAGTGGCCCGGTCATTAATGTGCAAACCACCCTTGGGGCTTAAAGGGACACTGTCACCTGAATTTGGAGGGAACAATCTTCAGCCATGGAGGCGGGTTTTGGGGTTTTTGATTCACCCTTTCCTTACCCGCTGGCTGCATGCTGGCTGCAATATTGGATTGAAGTTCATTCTCTGTCCTCCGTAGTACATGCCTGCACAAGGTGCAATCTTGCCTTGCGCAGGTGTGTACTATGGAGGACAGAGAATGAACTTCAATCCAATATTGCAGCCAGCATGCAGCCAGCGGGTAAGGAAAGGGTGAATCAAAAACCCCAAAACCCCGCCTCCATGGCTGAAGATTGTTCCCTCCAAATCCAGGTGACAGTGTCCCTTTAAGGGGTTAATATGAAGGCGAAGTGCTTCTAATCAGTGCATAAGTAGGAGAAATCAGATGCTGCAGTCTTCTGGCTCTCCTCTGTCGCGATAACCCACAGTGCTAACAAGGAACCAATAGAAGAAATACTTGCTGTTGTCTGGTGCTGGCTGGCATATCTCAGCTGGCGCATTGCGCATGTACCTGATGCTTTTTTTCAGAAAGAAGAGGCAGAGGGCCAAGGGACAAAGCAGGAGGGCCAGGAGGATGGCAGAGGTAATGGGGGGCTTGTGGATATCATTTCTCTATCCTTTGACATGTATATCATTTTATAATTATTTTAAAATTTGGCCTTAATTGTGTTCTCCAGGTAGCAGAGACCGCACAGATTTTTGGACATTGGGGGTGATATCCCTTATTCTCGATCAATAAAGCCACTAATGCTACTTTCGCACTTGCATTTTTTGGTTTCCGTCGAAGTGCAGTGAAATGACATATAGACGGACGTCATTAAAATAGCGAAAAACGTGTGCGACGGATACTGTGAAATGACAGGTGCGTCGTTGGGATTTGTCAAGGGGAAAACTTCCAGAATTAAAAAGAGAGAGAGAGAGACTTTTTGCCGGACCTGAAAATCCTTCTCGGCATGTTCAGAAGGGAAAAACTGGATCCGTCGCTGGATTCCAGTGTGTATGACGGTCAGCGACGGATCCTGCGTCCATTGACCAATTTTCCGACGTGCACAAAAAAGTTACAATGAACGTTTTCTCTGAACGACGGAGCACTATTTTACGACGAATCCAGTGCATGACGGATGAAACGGATGGTCATCCATCACAATCCGTCGCTAATAGAAGTCTATGGGAAAATGCAGGACCCTGCAAATTTTTTTGCAGGATCCTGCATTCTCAAAAATCGACGGATTGTGATGGATCTGAAAAGACGGAAGAGTGAAAGAGGTCTTAGCTGCCATTTTAATGCGTGTCGGCGGTCATTAAGGGGTTAATCAAATAGAAAGATTTATTTACGTTCATATGTTCATAAATCTCCAAAGAAAACCAAAGGCCTTTCTCCATCAAAACAATGTAACATAAAATAACATTCTCAATATCACGGACACGGGCTCAACTGTTTAGAGGAAAGTACTGTCAGACAGTCTCTCACAACAAGCTGCTTTAGGATCTCGCAGGCCTTTTTCTTGTTCCACACAGAGAGCTAATGAGGCAGCTCAGCTGCCATATAAACTAGCTCCAAAGCCTGAATTGGAGGTTTGGGCGTGACCAGTCCCTCCCAGCTCTTTTGTTCGTTCCTAAAACCTGGACCTAAAAAAGAACCTTTCACTACTATCCGAGCTGGAGCCTGCGTCTCTGGGTCTTACATAACTGAGGCTAGCTGCATTGGTGACATATACGTTCCGTCCAGGACTTATTCGGCTGCAACCTTGCACTACGTAAAATAACAAAAATTACACCTGCCATGGTCCAGTGTCAATAATCCTCCGCTGCTCCAGTATCTGTGCTTTGGCACATTACCAGCACACATCACCATTGCAGCCAATCACTGAGGTTTGCATAAGTGTGTCATCTATACCAGTATAATCACAGAGCTGAGTGATGTACTGCAGTGGTAATTGGTAGAGTTGAGCGACCTTGACCTTTTTAGAGTCGAGCCGGGTTTTGCGAAACCCGACTATGTCCAAAGTCGGGTCGAGTGAAATCGGCCGATTATGACGTAAAGTCGGGATCGACCGAAACACGAAACCCAATGCAAGTCAATGGGGCAGCATAGTCGTCAGTGAGTGGGGGCCAGGAAAACACCTAGAGTGCCCATTTTAATGTCAAAACCATCCATTCTTCTTAATGAAGCTTGTCAAGCGTAATTTACCTTATAATAATTGGAAGGCATTTGAAATTGGGGGTCATTTGGCTAAAGTTGTGGGGGGTAGGGCTGGTTCAAGTAATTAGTGGGCCCAGGAAATCTGGACCACGTCACGGCAGTGGAGCAGGGAGAGGTAAGTATTTCAACTTTGCAAGTGCTGTGAACCTGAGCAAGCAGGGGGGGCCCACTCGTTGGCATTGGCACTGGCACAGGGCCCCTCAAAGTACAGCGGTGTGTTTGCACGGCGGGGGCGCCTCCCACCGGCAGCAACACTTTTGCGTACTATGAGAGGCCCTGTGCCAGTGACGTCGCCAACTAGTATTCCTCCCCCCACCTGATGAAGGAACCTGCACTTTCATCTGCACCTTCCTCTTTGTCCCCGTGTAAGGTGGTATGGTATGCGGGAAGAGCAACCTGACTTTCAGCAGGGTCACAATGTTGTTGTGTAGCGTGCACGGGGAATGTTGCGTTATGGGTCAATGTACCAGCAGACTCATCTATCACTGGCTGGGCAATGGGCACGATGAAGTGGAAACACAGATATAGGCCCAAAGAAGAAAGTGGGCTAAATGCAGTTCAAAATTGGTAACACAGGAATAACCAGGGGGCATTGCAGTGGAGGACAACTGGAATGAGAGGCTGACACAGAGAGTAGGGCCAAATCAGTAAGTAGTCGAAATGCAGTTCAAAATTGGCAACCGTAGTAAACAGGCGGCACAGCTTTGTTCAGTGGAGGAGAACAGCAAGGAGTGGCAGACACCGATAGTAGGCCCCAAACCAACTAGTACGCCAAATGCAGTTGTTCCATTTAACCACAATTTAATGAGAGCCTGAAGATAGAAGCTCAGGAAAGGCAACCTGGGGAACACCTTGGAGTGTAACACACCATCTCTCTCCACCCCATACCCATTTTGTATGGCCTAATGCAGTGTACTTTTCTACAACTACTAAACGAGAGTCGGAAGACCGAAGCAATGGCAAGGAAACCTGGGGAACACCTTAGAGTGTAACACACCCTCTCTCTACACCCCATACCCAATTTGAAGGTCTAATGCAGTGTAGTTTCCAAGAACTACTAAACGAGAGCCGGAAGATCGAAGCTCAGGAAAGGCAACCTGGGGAACACCTTGGAGTGTAACACACCCTCTCGCTACACCCCATACCCAATTTGAAGGCCTAATGCAGCGTAGTTTCCAACAACTACTAAACGAGAGCCGGAAGATCGAAGCTCAGGAAAGGCAACCTGGGGAACACCTTGGAGTGTAACAAACCCTCTCTCTACACCCCATACCCAATTTGTAGGCCTAATGCAGCGTAGTTTCCGACAACTACTAAACGAGAGCCGGAATATCGAAGCTCAGGAAAGGCAACCTGGGGAACACCTTGGAGTGTAACACACCCTCTCTCTACACCCCATACCCAATTTGTAGGCCTAATGCAGCGTAGTTTCCGACAACTACTAAACGAGAGCCGGAATATCGAAGCTCAGGAAAGGCAACCTGGGGAACACCTTGGAGTGTAACACACCCTCTCTCTACACCCCATACCCAATTTGAAGGCCTAATGCAGTGTAGTTTCCAAGAACTACTAAACGAGAGCCGGAAGATCGAAGCTCAGGAAAGGCAACCTGGGGAACACCTTGGAGTGTAACACAACGTCTCTCTACACGACGGAAGGGCTGATTCTTAGGAAGGAAGGCTGTTGGAAATAAGCATTGCGCGTCCGAGGGTGATTAGATTCTTATTAGGTATATACTCACCCTCGGACGCGCCCTGCTTCTTTATTTGGAATGAATGTTTATTTGCAATGTGGTGTTGACTTTCTCTATTATTTTGGTAATTAATGATTTTATTATTTTCATTATTTTGCATCTTCTCGGCAATAATATAAAGAAGACGCGACAGGACAACACTCGGTGGATGCCATATGTGTGCTTTCAATTTAAAAAAACTTTCAGTTAACTACTTGCAGGAGAAAGTAATTGTAGCTGGTGGCCATTTTTAGTACTGTACCAGATTTTAGTTGTGTGTTTGTTTTTAATGTTAAAATGTCTGCATTTGATATCTCACCAGTATTTTCTTTTTTATAAGCAAAATACTTATTTTTATATTTTCTGATGTTGGTTCCAGGGGTACACGGCCAGCAGTGCCCTGGTCAGTGTAGTAGTAGTTGAAAGAATGGACCGCAGACAGGCATCGAAGGCCTAAAATAAAAACACATGGCTGTAGGCAATTTTAAATTGGTTCCAGGGGTACACGGACAGCAGTGGTGTGGTCAGTGGAGGCCTAGTGGAAGGAGTGACCGCAGACAGGCATCGAAGGCCTAAAATAATAACACATGGCTGTAGGCAATTTTAAATTGGTTCCAGGGGTACACGGGCAGCAGTGACCTGGTCAGTGTAGTAGTAGTTGAAAGAATGGACCGCAGACAGGCATCGAAGGCCTAAAATAAAAAAATTGGGCTGGCTGTAGGCAATTTTAAATTGGTTCCAGGGGTACACGGGCAGCAGTGGTGTGGTCAGTGGAGGCCTAGTGGAAGGAGTGACCGCAGACAGGCATCGAAGGCCTAAAATAATAACACATGGCTGTAGGCAATTTTAAATTGGTTCCAGGGGTACACGGACAGCAGTGGTGTGGTCAGTGGAGGCCTAGTGGAAGGAGTGACCGCAGACAGGCATCGAAGGCCTAAAATAATAACACATGGCTGTAGGCAATTTTAAATTGGTTCCAGGGGTACACGGGCAGCAGTGACCTGGTCAGTGTAGTAGTAGTTGAAAGAATGGACCGCAGACAGGCATCGAAGGCCTAAAATAAAAAAATTGGGCTGGCTGTAGGCAATTTTAAATTGGTTCCAGGGGTACACGGGCAGCAGTGGTGTGGTCAGTGGAGGCCTAGTGGAAGGAGTGACCGCAGACAGGCATCGAAGGCCTAAAATAATAACACATGGCTGTAGGCAATTTTAAATTGGTTCCAGGGGTACACGGGCAGCAGTGACCTGGTCAGTGTAGTAGTAGTTGAAAGAATGGACCGCAGACAGGCATCGAAGGCCTAAAATAAAAAAATTGGGCTGGCTGTAGGCAATTTTAAATTGGTTCCAGGGGTACACGGACAGCAGTGGTGTGCTCAGTGGAGGCCTAGTGGAAGGAGTGACCGCAGACAGGCATCGAAGGCCTAAAATAATAACACATGGCTGTAGGCAATTTTAAATTGGTTCCAGGGGTACACGGACAGCAGTGGTGTGGTCAGTGGAGGCCTAGTGGAAGGAGTGACCGCAGACAGGCATCGAAGGCCTAAAATAATAACACATGGCTGTAGGCAATTTTAAATTGGTTCCAGGGGTACACGGGCAGCAGTGACCTGGTCAGTGTAGTAGTAGTTGAAAGAATGGACCGCAGACAGGCATCGAAGGCCTAAAATAAAAAAATTGGGCTGGCTGTAGGCAATTTTAAATTGGTTCCAGGGGTACACGGACAGCAGTGGTGTGCTCAGTGGAGGCCTAGTGGAAGGAGTGACCGCAGACAGGCATCGAAGGCCTAAAATAATAACACATGGCTGTAGGCAATTTTAAATTGGTTCCAGGGGTACACGGACAGCAGTGGTGTGGTCAGTGGAGGCCTAGTGGAAGGAGTGACCGCAGACAGGCATCGAAGGCCTAAAATAATAACACATGGCTGTAGGCAATTTTAAATTGGTTCCAGGGGTACACGGGCAGCAGTGACCTGGTCAGTGTAGTAGTAGTTGAAAGAATGGACCGCAGACAGGCATCGAAGGCCTAAAATAAAAAAATTGGGCTGGCTGTAGGCAATTTTAAATTGGTTCCAGGGGTACACGGACAGCAGTGGTGTGGTCAGTGGAGGCCTAGTGGAAGGAGTGACCGCAGACAGGCATCGAAGGCCTAAAATAATAACACATGGCTGTAGGCAATTTTAAATTGGTTCCAGGGGTACACGGACAGCAGTGGTGTGGTCAGTGGAGGCCTAGTGGAAGGAGTGACCGCAGACAGGCTTCCAAGGCCTAACATAACAAACTTGGGCTGGCTGTAGGCACTTTTAAATTGGTTCCAGGGGTACACGGGCAGCAGTGGTCTGGTCAGTGGAAGTCTAGTGGAAGGAGTGACCGCAGACAGGCTTCCAAGGCCTAACATAACAAACTTGGGCTGGCTGTAGGCACTTTTAAATTGGTTCCAGGGGTACACGGGCAGCAGTGACCTGGTCAGTGTAGTAGTAGTTGAAAGAATGGACCGCAGACAGGCTTCGAAGGCCTAACATAACAAACTTGGGCTGGCTGTAGGCACTTTTAAATTGGTTCCAGGGGTACACGGGCAGCAGTGGTCTGGTCAGTGGAAGTCTAGTGGAAGGAGTGACCGCAGACAGGCTTCCAAGGCCTAACATAACAAACTTGGGCTGGCTGTAGGCACTTTTAAATTGGTTCCAGGGGTACACGGGCAGCAGTGGTCTGGTCAGTGGAAGTCTAGTGGAAGGAGTGACCGCAGACAGGCTTCGAAGGCCTAACATAACAAAATTGGGCTGGCTGTAGGCACTTTAAATTGGTTCCAGGGGTACATGGGCAGCAGTGTATGGTCAGTGGAAGTCTAGTGGAAGGAGTGACGGCAGACAGTCTTCGAAGGCCTAACATAACAAAATTGGGCTGACTGTAGGCACTTTTAAATTGGTTCCAGGGTAACACGGCCAGCAGTGCCCTGGTCAGTGTAGTAGTAGTTGAAAGAATGGACCGCAGACAGGCATCGAAGGCCTAAAATAAAAACACATGGCTGTAGGCAATTTTAAATTGGTTCCAGGGGTACACGGACAGCAGTGGTGTGGTCAGTGGAGGCCTAGTGGAAGGAGTGACCGCAGACAGGCATCGAAGGCCTAAAATAATAACACATGGCTGTAGGCAATTTTAAATTGGTTCCAGGGGTACACGGGCAGCAGTGACCTGGTCAGTGTAGTAGTAGTTGAAAGAATGGACCGCAGACAGGCATCGAAGGCCTAAAATAAAAAAATTGGGCTGGCTGTAGGCAATTTTAAATTGGTTCCAGGGGTACACGGGCAGCAGTGGTGTGGTCAGTGGAAGTCTAGTGGAAGGAGTGACCGCAGACAGGCTTCCAAGGCCTAACATAACAAACTTGGGCTGGCTGTAGGCACTTTTAAATTGGTTCCAGGGGTACACGGGCAGCAGTGGTCTGGTCAGTGGAAGTCTAGTGGAAGGAGTGACCGCAGACAGGCTTCGAAGGCCTAACATAACAAAATTGGGCTGGCTGTAGGCACTTTAAATTGGTTCCAGGGGTACATGGGCAGCAGTGTATGGTCAGTGGAAGTCTAGTGGAAGGAGTGACGGCAGACAGTCTTCGAAGGCCTAACATAACAAAATTGGGCTGACTGTAGGCACTTTTAAATTGGTTCCAGGGTAACACGGCCAGCAGTGCCCTGGTCAGTGTAGTAGTAGTTGAAAGAATGGACCGCAGACAGGCATCGAAGGCCTAAAATAAAAAAATTGGGCTGGCTGTAGGCAATTTTAAATTGGTTCCAGGGGTACACGGGCAGCAGTGGTGTGGTCAGTGGAGGCCTAGTGGAAGGAGTGACCGCAGACAGGCATCGAAGGCCTAAAATAATAACACATGGCTGTAGGCAATTTTAAATTGGTTCCAGGGGTACACGGGCAGCAGTGACCTGGTCAGTGTAGTAGTAGTTGAAAGAATGGACCGCAGACAGGCATCGAAGGCCTAAAATAAAAAAATTGGGCTGGCTGTAGGCAATTTTAAATTGGTTCCAGGGGTACACGGACAGCAGTGGTGTGCTCAGTGGAGGCCTAGTGGAAGGAGTGACCGCAGACAGGCATCGAAGGCCTAAAATAATAACACATGGCTGTAGGCAATTTTAAATTGGTTCCAGGGGTACACGGACAGCAGTGGTGTGGTCAGTGGAGGCCTAGTGGAAGGAGTGACCGCAGACAGGCATCGAAGGCCTAAAATAATAACACATGGCTGTAGGCAATTTTAAATTGGTTCCAGGGGTACACGGGCAGCAGTGACCTGGTCAGTGTAGTAGTAGTTGAAAGAATGGACCGCAGACAGGCATCGAAGGCCTAAAATAAAAAAATTGGGCTGGCTGTAGGCAATTTTAAATTGGTTCCAGGGGTACACGGACAGCAGTGGTGTGGTCAGTGGAGGCCTAGTGGAAGGAGTGACCGCAGACAGGCATCGAAGGCCTAAAATAATAACACATGGCTGTAGGCAATTTTAAATTGGTTCCAGGGGTACACGGACAGCAGTGGTGTGGTCAGTGGAGGCCTAGTGGAAGGAGTGACCGCAGACAGGCTTCCAAGGCCTAACATAACAAACTTGGGCTGGCTGTAGGCACTTTTAAATTGGTTCCAGGGGTACACGGGCAGCAGTGGTCTGGTCAGTGGAAGTCTAGTGGAAGGAGTGACCGCAGACAGGCTTCCAAGGCCTAACATAACAAACTTGGGCTGGCTGTAGGCACTTTTAAATTGGTTCCAGGGGTACACGGGCAGCAGTGACCTGGTCAGTGTAGTAGTAGTTGAAAGAATGGACCGCAGACAGGCTTCGAAGGCCTAACATAACAAACTTGGGCTGGCTGTAGGCACTTTTAAATTGGTTCCAGGGGTACACGGGCAGCAGTGGTCTGGTCAGTGGAAGTCTAGTGGAAGGAGTGACCGCAGACAGGCTTCCAAGGCCTAACATAACAAACTTGGGCTGGCTGTAGGCACTTTTAAATTGGTTCCAGGGGTACACGGGCAGCAGTGGTCTGGTCAGTGGAAGTCTAGTGGAAGGAGTGACCGCAGACAGGCTTCGAAGGCCTAACATAACAAAATTGGGCTGGCTGTAGGCACTTTAAATTGGTTCCAGGGGTACATGGGCAGCAGTGTATGGTCAGTGGAAGTCTAGTGGAAGGAGTGACGGCAGACAGTCTTCGAAGGCCTAACATAACAAAATTGGGCTGACTGTAGGCACTTTTAAATTGGTTCCAGGGTAACACGGCCAGCAGTGCCCTGGTCAGTGTAGTAGTAGTTGAAAGAATGGACCGCAGACAGGCATCGAAGGCCTAAAATAAAAACACATGGCTGTAGGCAATTTTAAATTGGTTCCAGGGGTACACGGACAGCAGTGGTGTGGTCAGTGGAGGCCTAGTGGAAGGAGTGACCGCAGACAGGCATCGAAGGCCTAAAATAATAACACATGGCTGTAGGCAATTTTAAATTGGTTCCAGGGGTACACGGGCAGCAGTGACCTGGTCAGTGTAGTAGTAGTTGAAAGAATGGACCGCAGACAGGCATCGAAGGCCTAAAATAAAAAAATAGGGCTGGCTGTAGGCAATTTTAAATTGGTTCCAGGGGTACACGGACAGCAGTGGTGTGGTCAGTGGAGGCCTAGTGGAAGGAGTGACCGCAGACAGGCTTCCAAGGCCTAACATAACAAACTTGGGCTGGCTGTAGGCACTTTTAAATTGGTTCCAGGGGTACACGGGCAGCAGTGGTCTGGTCAGTGGAAGTCTAGTGGAAGGAGTGACCGCAGACAGGCTTCCAAGGCCTAACATAACAAAATTGGGCTGGCTGTAGGCACTTTAAATTGGTTCCAGGGGTACATGGGCCGCAGTGTATGGTCAGTGGAAGTCTAGTGGAAGGAGTGACGGCAGACAGTCTTCGAAGGCCTAACATAACAAAATTGGGCTGACTGTAGGCACTTTTAAATTGGTTCCAGGGTAACACGGCCAGCAGTGGCCTGGTCAGTGTAGTAGTTGTAGAAAGAAGGGACCGCAGACAGGCTTCGAAGGCCTAACATAACAAAAATGTCAAAACAATGGTATTGTCAGTGCCAGGCATTGAAGGATGTCAGCGCCTAGACTACACATTGGTGAAGCTGTGAGAGATAATTTTGCTAGTGGTAGAGCACTGTTTGAGCTGGGGGGGGGAACTGTCTTGTGGCCGGCGTTACAGGCACAGGGCCCCTCATATTACAACGGTGTGTCTGACGTTGGGTGCGCACCACCACCGCCAGAGACACTTTATTGTACTATGAGGGACCCAGTGGCAGTGCCGTCGACCAAAAGCGGCCACACCCACCTCTTCAGACAAACAGCACTCTCAAGGGTCCAAGCGCAAAGTGGCGATAGCACGGCCCCGTGTGGGGAGTTTGGCCATTTCGTGAGGTGGAAACATGTCGTATGCTGGACAATCAGGTGAAGAAAATTACGAGATTGGAAAAGTCATTCAGAATAGTCCACAGGCAAGACCTTTTCATAGGAAAGCTAGGTGTCAGCCGGGCAGGGTGGGGCAAAAGATTTTGAAATCCAGTTGTGGTTCATTTTAATGAAGGTTAGATCATCTACATTTTGGGTAGCCAGACGAGTCCTTTTTTCTGTTAGTATTGAACCTGCAGCACTGAATACTCTTTCTGATAGGACACTAGCTGCCGGGCAAGCAAGCTCCTGCAATGCATATTCTGCCAATTCTGGCCAGGTGTCTAATTTGGATGCCCAGTAATCAAATGGGAATGACGGTTGAGGGAGAACGTCGATAAGGGATGAAAAATAGTTTGTAACCATACTGGACAAATGTTGTCTCCTGTCACTTTGAATTGATGCTGCAGTACCTGTCCTGTCTGCGGTCATAGAAAAATCACTCCACAACCTGGTCAGAAAACCCCTCTGGCCAACGCCACTTCTGATTTCTGCCCCTCTAACACCTCTGGTCTGCTGGCCCCTGGAGCTCGTGTGAGAACGATCACGGGCGCTGTGTGCAGGGAATGCCAGAAGCAAACGGTCAACAAGAGTTGATTGTTTTGTTGCTAATATTAGTTCCAAGTTCTCATGTGGCATAATATTTTGCAATTTGCCTTTATAGCGAGGATCAAGGAGGCAGGCCAACCAGTAATCGTCATCGTTCATCATTTTTGTAATGCGTGTGTCCCTTTTGAGGATACGCAAGGCATAATCCGCCATGTGGGCCAAAGTTCCCGTTGTCAAATCTGCGGTTGTGCTTGGTTGAGGGGCAGTTGCAGGCAAATCTACGTCACTTGTGTCCCTCAAAAAACCAGAACCCGGCCTTGCCACGCCACCAATTTCCCGTGCCCCCGGGAAAGCTTCCTCATTAAAAATATACTCATCCCCATCATCCTCCTCATCCTCCACCTCCTCTTCGCCCGGTACCTCGTCATGTACACTGCCCTGACCAGACAATCGCTGACTGTCATCAAGGCTTTCCTCTTCCTCTGGTGCAGACGCCTGATCCTTTATGTGCGTCAAACTTTGCATCAGCAGACGCATTAGGGGGATGCTCATGCTTATTATGGCGTTGTCTGCACTAACCAGCCGTGTGCATTCCTCAAAACACTGAAGGACTTGACACATGTCTTGAATCTTCGACCACTGCACACCTGACAACTCCATGTCTGCCATCCTACTGCCTGCCCGTGTATGTGTATCCTCCCACAAAAACATAACAGCCCGCCTCTGTTCGCACAGTCTCTGAAGCATGTGCAGTGTTGAGTTCCACCTTGTTGCAACGTCTATGATTAGGCGATGCTGGGGAAGGTTCAAAGAACGCTGATAGGTCTGCATACGGCTGGAGTGTACAGGCGAACGGCGGATATGTGCGCAAAGTCCACGCACTTTGAGGAGCAGGTCGGATAACCCCGGATAACTTTTCAGGAAGCACTGCACCACCAGGTTTAAGGTGTGAGCCAGGCAAGGAATGTGTTTCAGTTGGGAAAGGGAGATGGCAGCCATGAAATTCCTTCCGTTATCACTCACTACCTTGCCTGCCTCAAGATCTACAGTGCCCAGCCACGACTGCGTTTCTTGCTGCAAGAACTCGGACAGAACTTCCGCGGTGTGTCTATTGTCGCCCAAACACTTCATAGCCAATACAGCCTGCTGACGTATGCCAGTAGCTGCCCCATAATGGGAGACCTGGTGTGCAACAGTGGCAGGTGCGGATGGAGTGTTTGTGCGACTGCGGTCTGTGGACGAGCTCTTGCTTCTGCAGGAGGACGAGGAGGAGGAGGAGGAGGGGGTGCGAACGGCTACAGACAACTGTTTACTAGACCGTGGGCTAGGCAGAACTGTCCCAAACTTGCTGTCCCCTGTGGACCCTGAATCCACCACATTTACCCAGTGTGCCGTGATGGACACGTAACGTCCCTGGCCATGCCTACTGGTCCATGCATCTGTTGTCAGGTGCACCTTTGTGCTCACAGATTGCCTGAGTGCATGGACGATGCGCTCTTTAACATGCTGGTGGAGGGCTGGGATGGCTTTTCTGGAAAAAAAGTGTCGACTGGGTAGCTCGTAGCGTGGTACAGCGTAGTCCATCAGGTCTTTGAAAGCTTCGCTTTCAACTAACCGGTAGGGCATCATCTCTAACGAGATTAGTCTAGCTATGTGGGCGTTCAAACCCTGTGTACGCGGATGCGAGGCTAAGTATTTCCTTTTTCTAACCATAGTCTCATGTAGGGTGAGCTGGACTGGAGAGCTGGAGATCGTGGAACTAGCGGGGGTGCCGGTGGACATGGCAGACTGAGAGACGGTGGGAGATGGTATTGTTGCCGCCGGTGCCCTAGATGCAGTGTTTCCTACTACGAAACTGGTGATTCCCTGACCCTGACTGCTTTGGCCTGGCAAAGATACCTGCACAGATACAGCAGGTGGTGCGCTAAATGGTGGTCCTACACTGCCGGAAGGGATGTTGCGTTGATGACTAGCTTCATTGGCCGAGGGTGCAACAACCTTAAGGGACGTTTGGTAGTTAGTCCAAGCTTTCAAATGCATGGTGGTTAAATGTCTATGCATGCAACTAGTATTGAGACTTTTCAGATTCTGACCTCTGCTTAAGGAAGTAGAACATTTTTGACAGATGACTTTGCGCTGATCAATTGGATGTTGTTTAAAAAAATGCCAGACTGCACTCTTTCTAGCATCGGATACCTTTTCAGGCATTGCAGACTGAGCTTTAACCGGATGGCCACGCTGTCCTCCACCAGGTTTTGGCTTTGCCACGCGTTTTGGGCAAGATACGGGCCCGGCAGATGGAACCTGTGGCGATGTTGATGCCTGCTGCGGCCCCTCCTCCTCCTCTGCTTCAGAACTGCTGCCGCCTGCACCCTGTTCCCCCAATGGCTGCCAATCGGGGTCAAGAACTGGGTCATCTAATAACTCTTCTTGTACCTCCTGCGCAACTTCGTCTGTGTCACCGTGTCGTTCGGTGGTATAGCGTTCGTGATGGGGCAACATAGTCTCATCAGGGTCTGATTCTTGATCAGCACCCTGCGAGGGCAATGTTGTGGTCTGAGTCAAAGGACCAGCATAGTAGTCTGGCTGTGGCTGTGCGTCAGTGCACTCCATGTCAGATTCAATTTGTAATGGGCATGGACTGTTAACTGCTTCACTTTCTAAGCCAGGGACGGTATGTGTAAAGAGCTCCATGGAGTAACCCGTTGTGTCGCCTGCTGCATTCTTCTCTGTTGTTGTTTTTGCTGAAGAGGACAAGGAAGTGACTTGTCCCTGACCGTGAACATCCACTAACGACGCGCTGCTTTTACTTTTACCAGTTTCACGAGATGAGGCAAAAGAGCTAGAGGCTGAGTCAGCAAGATAAGCCAAAACTTGCTCTTGCTGCTCCGGCTTTAAAAGCGGTTTTCCTAATCCCAGAAAAGGGAGCGTTCGAGGCCTTGTGTAGCCGGACGACGAACCTGGCTCCACAGCTCCAGACTTAGGTGCAATATTTTTTCCCCCACGACCACCTGATGCTCCACCACTACCACTACCCTCATTACCAGCTGACAATGAACGCCCCCGGCCACGACCTCTTCCACTAGACTTCCTCATTGTTTTAAAAACGTAACCAAACTAACGTTATTTGTTGCAGTCACACAACTTACACGGTGAGCTATAACTTCAGTATGATTTAGCTACCCCTTTACAGGTTGGTGAGACCACAGCGAAAATCAGGCCCAATGTTACACACTCTTTTTTTGGTGGCTGCAAATTAGAGAGATGCCCCACACGCAGGACTGTCACTGAAGCACAAATGTTAATATTAATGTCACACTATTATTTTTTTTTTATTTATATTTTTTTCAGGAACACTTTAGAAACCCCCCCAAAAAAAAAAAAAAGATTTTTGCAGGGAGAATTTAGAAAACAAATGTAACAAACTATATGCTTTCTATGGGCCACTGAGTGAGAGATGACGCACACAGGAATCAGGAGTGGCACACAAGCCCAGAGGCCAATATTTTTCTACCAATGATTGATGGAGTTATTTTCTCTGGTAGATTTTGGAACCCAAATCAAGGAAAAAAAATGTAGGCTTTCTATGGACCACAATTGGAGAGAGAGAGAGAGAGAGAGAGAGATGGCACACCCAGGAGTCAAGACTGGCACACAAGCAGAAAGGCCAATATTAATCTCCCACTGTTTTTTTTTTTTTTTTTTTTTTTTTTTTTTTTTCAGGGAGACTTTAGAAAAAAAAATAATAAAAAAAATATGATTTTATCAGGAAGAATTTAGAAACCAAATAAAATAAAATGATTTTTTCAGGGAGAATTTATAAAACAAATAAAAACAAAAATAGGCGTTCTATGGCCCACTGACTGAGAGATGACGCACACAGGAGTCAGGAGTGGCACACAAACCCAGAGGCCAATATTTTTCTACCAATGATTGATGTAGTTATTTTCTCTGGTTGATTTTAGAACCCAAATCAAGGAAAAAAAATATAGGCTTTCTATGGACCACAATTGGAGAGAGAGAGAGAGAGAGAGAGAGAGAGAGAGAGAGAGAGAGAGATGGCACACCCAGGAGTCAAGACTGGCACACAAGCAGAAAGGCCAATATTAATCTCCCACTGTTTTTTTTGGTTGTTTTTTTTTTTTTTTTTTCAGGGAGACTTTAGAAAAAAAAATAATAAAAAAAATGTGATTTTATCAGGAAGAATTTAGAAACCAAATAAAATAAAATGATTTTTTCAGGGAGAATTTAGAAAACAAATAAAACCAAAAATAGGCGTTCTATGGCCCACTGACTGAGAGATGACGCACCCAGGAGTCAAGACTGGCACACAAGCAGAAAGGCCAATATTAATCTCCCACTGTTTTTTTTTTTTTTTTTCAGGGAGACTTTAGAAAAAAAAATAATAAAAAAAATGTGATTTTATCAGGAAGAATTTAGAAACCAAATAAAATAAAATGATTTTTTCAGGGAGAATTTAGAAAACAAATAAAACCAAAAATAGGCGTTCTATGGCCCACTGACTGAGAGATGACGCACCCAGGAGTCAAGACTGGCACACAAGCAGAAAGGCCAATATTAATCTCCCACTGTTTTTTTTTTTTTTTTTCAGGGAGACTTTAGAAAAAAAAATAATAAAAAAAATGTGATTTTATCAGGAAGAATTTAGAAACCAAATAAAATAAAATGATTTTTTCTGGGAGAATTTATAAAACAAATAAAACCAAAAATAGGCGTTCTATGGCCCACTGACTGAGAGATGACGCACCCAGGAGTCAAGACTGGCACACAAGCAGAAAGGCCAATATTAATCTCCCACTGTTTTTTTTTTTTTTTTTCAGGGAGACTTTAGAAAAAAAAATAATAAAAAAAATGTGATTTTATCAGGAAGAATTTAGAAACCAAATAAAATAAAATGATTTTTTCTGGGAGAATTTATAAAACAAATAAAACCAAAAATAGGCGTTCTATGGCCCACTGACTGAGAGATGACGCACCCAGGAGTCAAGACTGGCACACAAGCAGAAAGGCCAATATTAATCTCCCACTGTTTTTTTTTTTTTTTTTCAGGGAGACTTTAGAAAAAAAAATAATAAAAAAAATGTGATTTTATCAGGAAGAATTTAGAAACCAAATAAAATAAAATGATTTTTTCAGGGAGAATTTAGAAAACAAATAAAACCAAAAATAGGCGTTCTATGGCCCACTGACTGAGAGAGAGAGAGAGAGAGATGGAACGCTTAGTACTGGCACACAAGCCCAAAGGGCAATATTAATCTCCCTTTTTTTTTCCAGGGAGAATTTCTAAAACCCAAAAAAAAAAAAAAATAGGCTTTCTATGGCCCACTATTTGTGAGAGAGATGGGACGCTCAGGACTGGCACAGATGGCACGCTCAGGACTGGCACAGAAGCCCAGAGGCCAATATTAATCTCCCTTTTTTTCTGGTAGAATTTATAAAACCAAAAAAAAATTTAAATAGGCTTTCTATGGCCCACTATTTGTGAGAGAGATGGCACGCTCAGGACTGGCACAGATGGCACGCTCACAACTGGCACACAAGCCCAGAGGCCAATATTAATCTCCCTTTTTTCAGGGAAAATTTATAAAACAAAAAAAAAAAATAAATAGGCTTTCTATGGCCCACTATTTGTGAGAGAGATGGCACGCTCAGGGCTGGCACAGATGGCACGCTCAGGACTGGCACACAAGCCCAGAGGCCAATATTAATCTCCCTTTTTTTCAGGGAGAATTTATAAAACCCCCAAAAAAAATAAAATAGGCTTTCTATGGCCCACTATTTGTGAGAGAGATGGGACGCTCAGGACTGGCACAGATGGCACGCTCAGGACTGGCACAGAAGCCCAGAGGCCAATATTAATCTCCCTTTTTTTCTGGGAGAATTTATAAAACCAAAAAAAAATTTAAATAGGCTTTCTATGGCCCACTATTTGTGAGAGAGATGGCACGCTCAGGACTGGCACAGATGGCACGCTCACAACTGGCACACAAGCCCAGAGGCCAATATTAATCTCCCTTTTTTCAGGGAAAATTTATAAAACAAAAAAAAAAATTAAATAGGCTTTCTATGGCCCACTATTTGTGAGAGAGATGGCACGCTCAGGGCTGGCACAGATGGCACGCTCAGGACTGGCACACAAGCCCAGAGGCCAATATTAATCTCCCTTTTTTCAGGGAAAATTTATAAAACAAAAAAAAAAATTAAATAGGCTTTCTATGGCCCACTATTTGTGAGAGAGATGGCACGCTCAGGGCTGGCACAGATGGCACGCTCAGGACTGGCACACAAGCCCAGAGGCCAATATTAATCTCCCTTTTTTTCAGGGAGAATTTATAAAACCAAAAAAAAAAATAAATAGGCTTTCTATGGCCCACTATTTGTGAGAGAGATGGCACGCTCAGGGCTGGCACAGATGGCACGCTCAGGACTGGCACACAAGCCCAGAGGCCAATATTAATCTCCCTTTTTTTCAGGGAGAATTTATAAAACCCCAAAAAAAATAAAATAGGCTTTCTATGGCCCACTATTTGTGAGAGAGATGGCACACTCAGGACTGGCACACAAGCCCAAAGGCCAATATTAATCTCCCACTGTATTTTTATCAGGGAGAATTTATACACCCCACAAAAAAAAATACAGAAAAATGAAAAGGCTTTCTATGGCCCACTATGTGAGAGAGATGGCACACACAGGGATGGCACTCTAGCAGAAATGCCAAATTGCCAATCTTAATCTCCCACCAAAAAAAAAAACAAAAAAAAAAACAGGGAATGTCCTACAATTACTATCTCCCTGCCTGCAGTAATCTCAGCCAGGTATGGCAGGCAGCAATAAGGAGTGGACTGATGCACAAATGAAATAAAAAGTGTGGACAAACAAAAAAGATAGCTGTGCAGAAAGGAAGGAACAAGAGGATTTGTGCTTTGAAAAAAGCAGTTGGTTTGCACAGCGGCGTACACACAGCAATGCAGCTATCAGGGAGCCTTCTAGGGCAGCCCAATGAGCTACAGCGCTGAGGGGAAAAAAAAAAAAAAAAAAACTTCCACTGTCCCTGCACACCGAGGGTGGTGTTGGACAGTGCAAATCGCTGCAGCACAAGCGGTTTTGTGGTTAATGGACCCTGCCTAACGCTATCCCTGCTTCTGACAAAGCGGCAGCAACCTCTCCCTAAGCTCAGATCAGCAGCAGTAAGATGGCGGTCGGCGGGAACGCCTCTTTATAGCCCCTGTGACGTCGCAGACAGCAAGCCAATCACTGCAATGCCCTTCTCTAAGATGGTGGGGACCAGGACCTATGTCATCACGCTGCCCACACTCTGCGTTTACCTTCATTGGCTGAGAAATGGCGCTTTTCGCGTCATTGAAACGCGACTTTGGCGCGAAAGTCGCGTACCGCATGGCCGACCCCGCACAGGGGTCGGATCGGGTTTCATGAAACCCCGACTTAGCCAAAAGTCGGCGACTTTTGAAAATGTTCGACCCGTTTCGCTCAACCCTAGTAATTGGCGCTAATGTTGATGTTATGTCATCACTGTAGCCTCAACACAGACATCGGTGCAAAGAAGAACGGAGTACTGGCTAGGGAAGCAGAATACCCAGGTATAGAAAGGTGTTTGGGGTCCACTTTTCTTAAAGTGAATCAACCCTAAAAATACTACTACGGGATCCAAGACTCGAAAACTTTGGGCATGCCCATACTTTAAATAATGAGTAAAAGGTATAAATTAATCTTTACTACTAAAATGAGGGAGACTAAAAGAACTTGGATTGGCTGATATTTCAGCTTCTTTCCAACGATTGATTGACGGGACTCATCTAATACATTTCCTTGTCAATAGGACTTTTTGCTCACAACGATCTGCATGGAAGCGAATGAGACAAGGCAGGATCGGAAACAGATTGTACACTCTGAAGAGCACACATATTCGGTTCCGCTCTGATTCCCATTCTTATTAATTCCCATTACATTTGTATCAGGTGGTGACAATATTCCTTTGTATCGTTCCTTTATTCGCCGCTCGCAAACTGCTTTTCAGACCTATCTGCCGCTTTATACGGGGCTGGTTTATTTGGGAAGTGGAAAAAAAGAAATTAAATAACTCAGGTCCTGTAATTATCTTACTGGAAATATTTTAATTAACCAGATCAGCATGACTTGATAAGTGAAGGGTAATTTTAGATTCTTTGACTTTTGCTGAGGAGCATTGTATATTTTATTGCTTTTTTCCCCATTTACTTGACTATTTTTTCCTAATAAAATCTTTTTAAGTGCAAGCAATAAAGTAATGTGAATCAGATACAGTATTTTGGTATATGCTTATCCCTGTAACGAGCTAACACGGTGTATCAATCAGACTTACTAAATTAACATTTCACTCATACTGATGCACAAAGCCTTTTAATAAGGACTTTCAAGCCTCGAGCTTCGGATTCCTGGCTGCCTGTTTCTAGGCAACTGAGAAAATGGCATAAAACATTTTAATGCACATTTTAAAGAACTATCCGTGGCCCGAAAAACAAAAAAGGTGGAAAAAACATTGGTAGGAAATTAAAAAATATACATCCTATTGTTGGACATTAAAATGAATGTACATCCCAGAATAACATATTTATTTTTTAGTCTATATTACTTTAAATTCCTATCTTAAAAGTGTACCTGTTACTTGCAAATAATATGTAGGTTTTTACCCAGTGTAAATACCGCTATTCTCCTGAGTCCGGCGCGGTTTTTTTTTTGTTCCACGGTTTACCATTCCCTACATATGGCTATCTTTACTCTGTATGCAATGGCAGTATTCTTAGCCAAGAACGATGTCAGTCCACAGACAATTTGAGGACTATGCCTACTTGGCTAACAAAACTAGAAATTCAAACAATTTGTTATGTGATTTGCGTAAATCGACAAAAATCAATGCCTGTCATTATTTACACATTGTAGAAGATTGCTTTAGTCACAGAAGGCTCATGTGACCTCAGAAGCGACCATGCAGGATTGACTGGCAGCTATCACATTACAAGGCACAGCAAAGCCAATCAGGATAGATTATCATGGCCTGTATAAAAGCCGAGGCAGGAAATGCAGGTATTTTATAGTGATTTAGAATAATGAAAATATTTCACAGCTCAGCAATAAAGAAAATAGAGGAAGAGAAGGAAGAGAAAACCCTAAATCTTTGGGCAAATACTCCAACGGTGTGTGTTGAATAACTGTAGAAGTGAAGATGAGGGTAGTAGACTGGGAAAATACCGATATTCAATTGATAAATAGCAGAGGTGACAGCAGCAGTGCATTTTTGCCTTAATTTTTAATGCATTAGAAGGCAGAAGCAAGGCAGTACAAAAGGTTTTGCGAAAAAGAAAGCTCTGAAACCAGTGACAGTCAAAGACAGTTTAATGTACTGAGCGACTGGGCTGAGTTTTTGCAACCAATTGTTTGAAGGGTTGGAATTCTTGTTTTTTTTTAAATACAAACGAAAATTCCTCAAAATTCAGACATTTACCTGTGACTGCCTACCTTACAAAGTGTGTTTCACAAAATGTTTTATTTTTGCATATCTGTTTTAAATGTCAAATTTTACAATCATAAATGTTACATATAATACAGTGCCCTGTTGCTGGTGCTGGCTTTTTGGTTGTGTACCTACCTAGCATTGCTAATCACGTGATTTTATAAATGAGGATTGAATTTTATAAAAAAAAATAAATAAATAAATGTAACATTTAATTGCACATGTTTATTTTTGCATACCTGCTTTTCTAAACAGTCCAATTTGACATCCAATCATGCTGCACCTATACTACAGCCTGGAATTTACTACCAGCAGCAGAAGCATCACCACCAACGGCACCAAACGCAGGACACAATTGCCCTCCTTTGCCTCTGGCAAGTGTGATAGGAAGAATCTGAGGCCTTATGGAAAATATGGGACATCGCTTGTGTCAGTGACAGCAGGATAATGTTACTTTCGATAAAGACACCATCAGTTTGAGTCACAGTTCTGCACAGAAAATTCAACGTGATCACAAATGACCAAAATGGATAATTTTTGGACCTTTGTTAATTTATGGAAAACATGAAAGTTAGAAGGTGCGCGGTGTTATTAAATGGGCTGTCGGATGACCATACATTTCTATGGTGAGGTCACTTTGACAATACTAGTGCGGTGTTTGCGTTAAAGAGATTAAGACCTTCCAGGACTATATTCAACCCCTTTCAGTGTTATACACATCGTTCAAGGGCAATTTGAGTACATGGCATCACTGCAAATATACTTCTTTCAAAAAATCAGTGGAATCTAGTGAAATTGCATTTCAGATAATCTGTAATAAATGTATAAAATATAAATAAAATTAATAATAATAATAATAATTTTTATTTATATAGCGCCAACATATTCCGCAGCGCTTTACAAATTATAGAGGGGACTTGTACAGACAATAGACATTACAGCATAACAGAAATACAGTTCAAAACAGATACCAGGAGGAATGAGGGCCCTGCTCGCAAGCTTACAGACTATGAGGAAAAGGGGATACACGAGAGGTGGATATTTATGTGTGTCATGCCATGGCTTAAGAAAAGAAAGAAAATAAAAAAAAGGGAAGGAAAAAGAAAGAATAAACAAAGGAAATTAAGTAAAAAAAACACACGTAAAGAGACTAAGGTATGATGAGCTAGCTAACTATACAGATTAATAGATGATAGGTATATTAGTTAAAGGGACTGTCTAGTAAAAAGAAATGATTGCTTTTCTGAAGGATAGGTGGTAACTTGGTGATTGTGGAGTCAGACTGCTGTGTCCGCCACCGATCAGCAGAATGAGGAACTTTGATCCATAGAAAATGGTGCAGCAGTGCACATGCTTCAGCCTTATTGCTCCATTCATTCCCTAAGGAGTTGCTGAGTGCTGCACTTGGCATTTCCAGCAGCCCCATAGAGAACGAATGGAGCGTCAGTCGGGCATCCGACCTGCCATTCCATTTTGTTAGGAGGATAAAAGTGTCTGTTGGGCATAAAATAGTCCCCGCTCTGCTGATTGTTGCAGGTATCAATGTTCAGACAACCATGGATCAGCAAATTATCACAAATCCTGTGTAGGTGATAAATGGTTTTCACTGGAGAGCCCATGTAATCTTCTTATGATAGGAATTTGCTGATAATTACTATAATTTGGTTCTACGTCTGCTAAATACACAAACTGCATAAAGAAGCAAATATAGCACAATTATACAATTTACATTTACAACGTAAATCTACTAATGCTTCTCACTTAGTTTTAAGTATAATATGTTCTAGAAAATCAGTTGAATGTCGACATTGATGATTTCTTTAAAACAACGTAATTTATCTAACTGCAAACTGTAAATTTTAATTTAGGTTAATTAAAATATTACTTTGCTTTATGCTAGTGATTTAGGATTGAGTGTGTGATAGATGAGGGCGAAGGAAAAACAGGGTTGTTCATGACTCAATCTGTAGCCCCCGATAACAGCAGTCTGGATGTGTTGCCTGGAGCCCCGTATAATAGCAATCTGGCTGTGTGGTCTGGAGCCCCTTTTAACAGCAGTCTGGAGGTGTAGTCTGGAGCCACCTATAACAGCAGTCTGGATGTGTAGTCTGGAACCCCCCTATAACAGAAGTCTGGATGTGTAGTCTGGAGCCTCCTATAACAGCAGTCTGGATGTGTAGCCTGGAACCCCCCTATAACAGAAGTCTGGATGTGTAGTCTGGAGCCCCCTATAACTGCAGTCTGGATGTGTAGTCTGGAACCCCCCTATATCAGAAGTTTGGATGTGCAGTCTGGAGCTCAAATAACAGCAGTCTGGAGGTGTAGTCTGGAGCTCAAATAACAGCAGTCTGGAGGTGTAGTCTCGAGCCCCCTATAACAGCAGTCTGGATGTGTAGTCTGGAAACCACTTATAACAGCAGTCTGGATGTGTAGTCTGGAGCCTCCTATAACAGCAGTCTAGATGTGCAGTCTGGAGCCTCCTATAACAGCAGTCTGGATGTATAGTCTGGAGCCCCCTATAACAGCAGTCTGGATGTGTAGTCTGGAGCCCTCTATAACAGCAGTCTGGATGTGTACTCTGGAGCCCAAATAACAGCAGTCTGGATGTGTAGTCTGGAGCCTCCTATAACAGCAGTCTGGATGTGTAGTCTGAAGCCCAAATAACAGCAGTCTGGATGTGTAGTCTGGAGCCCCCTATAACAGAAGTCTGGATGTGTAGTCTGGAGCCTCCTATAACAGCAGTCTGGATGTGTAGTCTGGAGCCCAAATAACAGCAGTCTGGATGTGTAGTCTGGAGCCTCCTATAACAGCAGTCTGGATGTGTAGTCTGAAGCCCAAATAACAGCAGTCTGGATGTGTAGTCTGGAGCCCCCTATAACAGCAGTCTGGATGTGTAGTCTGGAGCCCCCTATAACAGTAGTTTGGATGTGCAGTCTGGAGCCCCCTATAACAACAGTCTGGATGTGTAGTCTGGAGCCTCCTATAACAGCAGTCTGGATGTGTAGTCTGGAGCCCAAATAACAGCAGTCTGGATGTGTAGTCTGGAGCCTCCAATAACAGCAGTCTGGAAGTGTGTTGTCTGGAGCACAAATAACAGCAGTCTGGATGTGTAGTCTGGAGCCCCCTATAACAGCAGTTTGGATGTGTAGTCTGGAGCCCCCTATAACAGCAATCTGGATGTGTAGTCTGGAGCCGCCTATTACCGCCGTCTGGATGTGTTGCTTGGAGCCCCATATAATAGTTGTCTGGCTTTGTGGTCTGGAGCCCCTTCTAACAGCAGTCTGGATGTGTAGTCTGGAGCCCCCTATAGAAGCAGTCTGGATGTGTAGTCTGGAGCCTCCTATAACAGCAGTCTGGATGTGTAGTATGGAGCCCTCTATAACAGCAGTCTGGATGTGTAGTCTGGAGCCCAAATAACAGCAGTCTGGATGTGTAGTCTGGAGCCCAAATAACAGCAGTCTGGATGTGTAGTCGGGAGCCCCCTATAACAGCAGTCTGGATGTGTAGTCAAAAGCCCCCCTATAACAGCAGTCAAGATATGCAGTCTGCAGCCCCCCTATAACAGCAGTCTGGGTGTGCAATCTGGAGCCACCTATAACAGTAGTCTGGATGTGTAGTTAGGAGCCCCCTATAAAAGCAGTCTGGATGTGCAGTCTGGAGCCCCGCCTATAACAGCAGTCTGGGTGTGCAGTCTGGAGACTCCCTATAACAGCAGTCTGAATTTGTAGTCTGGAGTCCCCTATAGAAGCAGTCTGGATGTGTAGTCTGGAGCTCCCTATAACAGCAGTCTGGATGTGTAGTCTGTAGCCCCCTATAACAGCAGTCTCGATGTGAAGTCTGGAGCCCCCTACAACAGCAGTCTGGATGTGTAGTCTGGAGCCCCCTATAACAGCAGTCTGGATGTGTAGTCTGCAGCCCCGCCTATAACAGCAGTCTGGGTGTGCAGTCTGGAGCCTACCTATAACAGCAGTCTGAATTTGTAGTCTGGAGCCCCCTATAGAAGCAGTCTGGATGTGTAGTCTGGAGCTCCCTATAACAGCAGTCTGGATGTGTAGTCTGTAGCCCCCTATAACAGCAGTCTCGATGTGAAGTCTGGAGCCCCCTACAACAGCAGTCTGGATGTGTAGTCTGGAGCCCCCTATAACAGCAGTCTGGATGTGCAGTCTGGAGCCCCCTATAAAAGCAGTCTGGATGTGTAGTCTAGAGCTCCCTATAACAGCAGTCTGGATGTGTAGTCTGGAGCCCCCTATAACAGCAGTGTGGATGTGTATTCTGGAGCCCCCTATAATGGCAGTCTGGATGTGTAGTCTGGAGCCCCCTATAACAGCAGTCTGGTTGTGTAGTCTGGAGCCCCCTTTAATGGCAGTCTGGATGTGTAGTCTGGAGCCCCCTATAACAGCAGTCTGGATGTGTAGTCTGGAGCCACCTATAACGGCAGTCTGGATGTGTAGTCTGGAGCCCCATATAACAGCAGTCTGGATGTGTAGTCTGGAGCCCCCTATAACACCACTCTGGATGTGTAGTCTGGAGACCCCCTAAACAAGCAGTCTGGATGTGCAGTCTGGAGCCTCCTATAACAGCAGTCTGGAAGTGTAGTCTAGGGCCCCCTATAACAACAGTCTGGCTGTGTAGTCTGGAGCCCCCTATAACAGCAGTCTGGCTGTGTAGTCTGGAGCCCCCTATAACAGCAGTCTGGATGTGTAGTTTGGAGCCCCTCTATAACAGCAGTCTGGATGTGTAGTCTGGAGCCCCCTATAACAGCAGTCTGGATGTGTAGTCTGGAGCCCCCTATAACAGCAGTCTGGATGTGTAGTCTTGAGCCCCCTATAACTGCAGTCTGGCTGTGTAGTCTGGAGCCCCCTATAACTGTAGTCTGGATGTGCAGTCTGGAGCCCCCTATAGCAGCAGTCTGGATGTGTAGTCTGGAGCCCCCTATAGCAGCAGTCTGGATGTGTAGTCTGGAGCCCCTATAGCAGCAATCTGGATGTGTAGTCTGGAGCCCCCTATAACTGCAGTCTGGCTGTGTAGTCTGGAGCCCCCTATTACTGCAGTCTGGATGTGTGTAGTCTGGAGCCCCCTATAGCAGCAGTCTGGGTGTGTAGTCTGGAGCCCCCTATAACAGCAGTCTGGATGTGTAGTCTAGAGCCCCCTATAGCAGCAGTCTGGATGTGCAGTCTGGAGCCCCCTATAGCAGCAGTCTGGATGTGTAGTCTGGAGCCCCCTATAGAAGCAGTCTGGATGTGTAGTCTGGAGCCCCCTATAGCAGCAGTCTGGATGTGTAGTCTGGAGCCCCCTATAACAGCAGTCTGGATTTGTAGTCTGGAGCCCTCTATAACAGCAGTCTGGATGTGTAGTCTGTAGCCCCCTATAGAAGCAGTCTGGATGTGTAGTCTGGAGCTCCCTATAGCAGCAGTCTGGATGTGCAGTCTGGAGCCCCCTATAACAGCAGTTTGGATGTGTAGTCTGGAGCCTCCTATAACAGCAGTCTGGATGTGTAGTCTGGAGCCCACTATAACAGCAGTCTGGTTGTGTAGTCTGGAGCCCCCTTTAATGGCAGTCTGGATGTGTAGTCTGGAGCCCCCTATAACAGCAGTCTGGATGTGCAGTCTGGAACCCCTTATAACAGCATTCTGGATGTGTAGTCTGGAGCCCCCTATAACGGCAGTCTGGATGTGTAGTCTGGAGCCCCCTATAGAAGCAGTCTGGATGTGTAGTCTGGAGCCCCCTATAGAAGCAGTCTGGATGTGTAGTCTGGAGCCCCGTATAGCAGCAGTCTGGATGTGTAGTCTGGAGCCCCCTATAGAAGCAGTCTGGATGTGTAGTCTGGAGCCCCCTATAGCAGCAGTCTGGATGTGTAGTCTGGAGCCCCCTATAACAGCAGTCTGGATTTGTTGTCTGGAGCCCTCTATAACAGCAGTCTGGATGTGTAGTCTGGAGCCCCCTATAGAAGCAGTCTGGATGTGTAGTCTGGAGCTCCCTATAGCAGCAGTCTGGATGTGCAGTCTGGAGCCCCCTATAACAGCAGTTTGGATGTGTAGTCTGGAGCCTCCTATAACAGCAGTCTGGATGTGTAGTCTGGAGCCTCCTATAACAGCAGTCTGGATGTGTAGTCTGGAGCCTCCTATAACAGCAGTCTGGATGTGTAGTCTGGAACCCCCTATAACAGCATTCTGGATGTGTAGTCTGGAGCCCCCTATAACGGCAGTCTGGATGTGTAGTCTGGAGCCCCCTATAACAGCAGTCTGGATGTGTAGTCTGGAGCCCCATATAACAGCAGTCTGGATGTGTAGTCTGGAGCCCCCTATAACGGCAGTCTGGATGTGTAGTCTGGAGCCCCATATAACAGCAGTCTGGATGTGTAGTCTGGAGCCCCCTATAACGGCAGTCTGGATGTGTAGTCTGGAGCCCCCTATAACAGCAGTCTGGATGTGCAGTCTGGAACCCCCTATAACAGCATTCTGGATGTGTAGTCTGGAGCCCCCTATAACGGCAGTCTGGATGTGTAGTCTGGAGCCCCATATAACACCAGTCTGGATGTGTAGTCTGGAGACCCACTAAACAAGCAGTCTGGATGTGTAGTCTGGAGCCTCCTATAACAGCAGTCTGGAAGTGTAGTCTAGGGCCCCCTATAACAACAGTCTGGATCTGTAATCTGGAGCCCCCTATAACAGCAGTCTGGATCTGTAGTCTGGAGCCCCCTATAACTGCAGTCTTGCTGTGTAGTCTGGAGCCCCCTATAACTGCAGTCTGGATGTGTGTAGTCTGGAGCACCCGATATCAGCAGTCTGGATGTGTAGTCTGGAGCCCCCTATAGAAGCAGTCTGGATGTGTAGTCTGGAGCCCCCTATAGCAGCAGTCTGGATGTGTAGTCTGGAGCCCCCTATAGAAGCAGTCTGGATGTGTAGTCTGGAGCCCCCTATAGCAGCAGTCTGGATGTGTAGTCTGGAGCCCCCTATAACAGCAGTCTGGATTTGTAGTCTGGAGCCCTCTATAACAGCAGTCTGGATGTGTAGTCTGGAGCCCCCTATAGAAGCAGTCTGGATGTGTAGTCTGGAGCTCCCGATTGCAGCAGTCTGGATGTGCAGTCTGGAGCCTCCTATAACAGCAGTCTGGATGTGTAGTCTGGAGCCTCCTATAACAGCAGTCTGGATGTGTAGTCTGGAGCCCCCTATAACAGCAGTCTGGTTGTGTAGTCTGGAGCCCCCTTTAATGGCAGTCTGGATGTGCAGTCTGGAACCCCCTATAACAGCATTCTGGATGTGTAGTCTGGAGCCCCCTATAACGGCAGTCTGGCTGTGTAGAATGGAGCCCCCTATAACAGCAGTCTGGATGTGTAGTCTGTAGCCCCCTATAACAGCAGTCTGGATCTGTAGTCTGGAGCCCCCTATAACAGCAGTCTGGGTGTGTAGTCTGGAGCCCCCTATAACTGCAGTCTGGATGTGTGTAGTCTGGAGCACGCTATATCAGCAGTCTGGATGTGTAGTCTGGAGCCCCCTATAGAAGCAGTCTGGATGTGTAGTCTGGAGCCCCCTATAGCAGCAGTCTGGATGTGTAGTCTGGAGCCCCCTATAGAAGCAGTCTGGATGTGTAGTCTGGAGCCCCCTATAGCAGCAGTCTGGATGTGTAGTCTGGAGCCCCCTATAACAGCAGTCTGGATTTGTAGTCCGGAGCCCTCTATAACAGCAGTCTGGATGTGTAGTCTGGAGCCCCCTATAGAAGCAGTCTGGATGTGTAGTCTGGAGCTCCCTATAGCAGCAGTCTGGATGTGCAGTCTGGAGCCCCCTATAACAGCAGTTTGGATGTGTAGTCTGGAGCCTCCTATAACAGCAGTCTGGATGTGTAGTCTGGAGCCTCCTATAACAGCAGTCTGGATGTGTAGTCTGGAGCCCCCTATAACAGCAGTCTGGTTGTGTAGTCTGGAGCCCCCTTTAATGGCAGTCTGCATGTGCAGTCTGGAACCCCCTATAACAGCAGTCTGGATGTGCAGTCTGGAACCCCCTATAACAGCATTCTGGATGTGTAGTCTGGAGCCCCCTATAACGGCAGTCTGGATGTGTAGTCTGGAGCCCCATATAACAGCAGTCTGGATGTGTAGTCTGGAGCCCCCTATAACACCAGTCTGGATGTGTAGTCTGGAGACCCCCTAAACAAGCAGTCTGGATGTGTAGTCTGGAGCCTCCTATAACAGCAGTCTGGAAGTGTAGTCTAGGGCCCCCTATAACAACAGTCTGGCTGTGTAGTCTGGAGCCCCCTATAACAGCAGTCTGGCTGTGTAGTCTGGAGCCCCCTATGACAGCAGTCTGGATGTGTAGTTTGGAGCCCCTCTATAACAGCAGTCTGGATGTGTAGTCTGGAGCCTCCTATAACAGCAGTCTGGATGTGTAGTCTGGAGCCCCCTATAACAGCAGTCTGGATGTGTAGTCTCGAGCCCCCTATAACTGCAGTCTGGCTGTGTAGTCTGGAGCCCCCTATAACTGCAGTCTGGATGTGCAGTCTGGAGCCCCCTATAGCAGCAGTCTGGATGTGTAGTCTGGAGCCCCCTATAGCAGCAGTCTGGATGTGTAGTCTGGAGCCCCTATAGCAGCAATCTGGATGTGTAGTCTGGAGCCCCCTATAACTGCAGTCTGGCTGTGTAGTCTGGAGCCCCCTATTACTGCAGTCTGGATGTGTGTAGTCTGGAGCCCCCTATAGCAGCAGTCTGGGTGTGTAGTCTGGAGCCCCCTATAACAGCAGTCTGGATGTGTAGTCTAGAGCCCCCTATAGCAGCAGTCTGGATGTGCAGTCTGGAGCCCCCTATAGCAGCAGTCTGGATGTGTAGTCTGGAGCCCCCTATAACTGCAGTCTGGATCTGTAGTCTGGAGCCCCCTATAACTGCAGTCTTGCTGTGTAGTCTGGACCCCCCTATAACTGCAGTCTGGATGTGTGTAGTCTGGAGCACCCTATATCAGCAGTCTGGATGTGTAGTCTGGAGCCCCCTACAGAAGCAGTCTGGATGTGTAGTCTGGAGCCCCCTATAGCAGCAGTCTGGATGTGTAGTCTGGAGCCCCCTATTACTGCAGTCTGGATGTGTGTAGTCTGGAGCCCCCTATATCAGCAGTCTGGATGTGTAGTCTGGAGCCCCCTATAGAAGCAGTCTGGATGTGTAGTCTGGAGCCCCCTATAGCAGCAGTCTGGATGTGTAGTCTGGAGCCCCCTATAGCAGCAGGCTGGAAGTGTAGTCTGGAGCCTCCTATAGAAGCAGTCTGGATGTGTAGTCTGGAGCCCCCTATGGCAGCAGTCTGGATGTGTAGTCTGGAGCCCCCTATAACAGCAGTCTGGATTTGTAGTCTGGAGCCCTCTATAACAGCAGTCTGGATGTGTAGTCTGTAGCCCCCTATAGAAGCAGTCTGGATGTGTAGTCTGGAGCTCCCTATAGCAGCAGTCTGGATGTGCAGTCTGGAGCCCCCTATAACAGCAGTTTGGATGTGTAGTCTGGAGCCTCCTATAACAGCAGTCTGGATGTGTAGTCTGGAGCCTCCTATAACAGCAGTATGGATGTGTAGTCTGGAGCCCACTATAACAGCAGTCTGGTTGTGTAGTCTGGAGCCCCCTTTAATGGCAGTCTGGATGTGTAGTCTGGAGCCCCCAATAACAGCAGTCTGGATGTGCAGTCTGGAACCCCCTATAACAGCATTCTGGATGTGTAGTCTGGAGCCCCCTATAACGGCAGTCTGGATGTGTAGTCTGGAGCCCCCTATAGAAGCAGTCTGGATGTGTAGTCTGAAGCCCCCTATAGAAGCAGTCTGGATGTGTAGTCTGGAGCCCCCTATAGCAGCAGTCTGGATGTGTAGTCTGGAGCCCCCTATAGAAGCAGTCTGGATGTGTAGTCTGGAGCCCCCTATAGCAGCAGTCTGGATGTGTAGTCTGGAGCCCCCTACAGAAGCAGTCTGGATGTGTAGTCTGGAGCCCCCTATAGCAGCAGTCTGGATGTGTAGTCTGGAGCCCCCTATAACAGCAGTCTGGATGTGTAGTCTGGAGCCCCCTATAACAGCAGTCTGGATGTGTAGTCTCGAGCCCCCTATAACTGCAGTCTGGCTGTGTAGTCTGGAGCCCCCTATAACTGCAGTCTGGATGTGCAGTCTGGAGCCCCTTATAGCAGCAGTCTGGAAGTGTAGTCTGTAGCCCCCTATACCAGCAGTCTGGATGTGTAGTCTGGAGCCCCTATAACTGCAGTCTGGATGTGTAGTCTGGAACCCCCTATAACAGCAGTCTGGATGTGTAGTCTGGAGCCCCCTATAACAGCAGTCTGGATGTGTAGTCTGTAGCTCCCTATAACAGCAGTCTGGATCTGTAGCCTGGAGCCCCCTATAACTGCAATCTTGCTGTGTAGTCTGGAGCCCCCTATAACTGCGGTCTGGATGTGTGTAGTCTGGAGCCCCCTATAGCAACAGTCTGGATGTGTAGTCTGTAGCCCCCTATAACAGCAGTCTGGATCTGTAGTCTGGAGCCCCCTATAACTGCAGTCTTGCGGTGTAGTCTGGAGCCCCCTATAACTGCAGTCTGGATGTGTGTAGTCTGGAGCACCCTATATCAGCAGTCTGGATGTGTAGTCTGGAGCCCCCTATAGAAGCAGTCTGGATGTGTAGTCTGGAGCCCCCTATAGCAGCAGTCTGGATGTGTAGTCTGGAGCCCCCTATAGAAGCAGTCTGGATGTGTAGTCTGGAGCCCCCTATACCAGCAGTCTGGATGTGTAGTCTGGAGCCCCTATAACTGCAGTCTGGATGTGTAGTCTGGAACCCCCTATAACAGCAGTCTGGATGTGTAGTCTGGAGCCCCCTATAACAGCAGTCTGGATGTGCAGTCTGTAGCCCCCTATAACAGCAGTCTGGATCTGTATTCTGGAGCCCCCTATAACTGCAGTCTTGCTGTGTAGTCTGGAGCCCCCTATAACTGCAGTCTGGATGTGTGTAGTCTGGAGCCCCCTATAGCAGCAGCCTGGATGTGTAGTCTGTAGCCCCCTATAACAGCAGTCTCGATCTGTAGTCTGGAGCCCCCTATAATTGCAGTCTTGCTGTGTAGTCTGGAGCCCCCTATAACTGCAGTCTGGATGTGTGTAGTTTGGAGCACCCTATATCAGCAGTCTGGATGTGTAGTCTGGAGCCCCCTATAGAAGCAGTCTGGATGTGTAGTCTGGAGCCCCCTATAGCAGCAGTCTGGATGTGTAGTCTGGAGCCCCCTATAGAAGCAGTCTGGATGTGTAGTCTGGAGCCCCCTATAGCAGCAGTCTGGATGTGTAGTCTGGAGCCCCCTATAACAGCAGTCTGGATTTGTAGTCTGGAGCCCTCTATAACAGCAGTCTGGATGTGTAGTCTAGAGCCCACTATAGAAGCAGTCTGGATGTGTAGTCTGGAGCCCCCTATAACAGCAGTTTGGATGTGTAGTCTGGAGCCTCCTATAACAGCAGTCTGGATGTGTAGTCTGGAGCTCCCCTTTAACAGCAGTCTGGATGTGTAGTCTGGAGCCTCCTATAACAGCAGTATGGATGTGTAGTCTGGAGCCCCCTATAACAGCAGTCTGGATGTGTAGTCTGGAGCCCCCTATAACAGCAGTATGGATGTGTAGTCTGGAGCCCCCTATAACAGCAGTCTGGATGTGTAGTCTGGAGCCTCCTATAACAGTAGTATGGATGTGTAGTCTGGAGCCCCCTATAACAGCAGTCTGGATGTGTAGTCTGGAGCCTCCTATAACAGCAGTATGGATGTGTAATCTGGAGCCCCCTATAACAGCAGTCTGGATGTGTAGTCTGGAGCCCCCTTTAACAGCAGTCTGGATGTGTCGTCTGGAGCCCCCTATAACAGTAGTCTGGATGTGTAGTCTGGAGCCTCCTATAACAGCAGTCTGGATGTGTAGTCTGGAGCCCCCTATAACAGCAGTCTGGATGTGCAGTCTGGAGCCCCCTATAACAGCAGTCTGGATGTGTAGTCTGGAGCCTCCTATAACAGCAGTCTGGAGGTGTAGTCTGGAGCCTCCTATAATAGCAGTTTGGATGTGTAGTCTGGAGCCCCCTATAACAGCAGTCTGGATGTGTAGTCTGGAGCCCCCAATAACAGCCGTCTGGATGTGTAGTCTGGAGCCCCCTATAACAGCAGACTGGATGTGTAGTCTGGAACCCCCTATAACAGCAGTCTGGATGTGTAGTCTGGAGCCCCCTATAACAGCAGTCTGGATGTGTAGTCTGGAGCCCCCTATAACAGCAGTCTGGATGTGTAGTCTGGAGCCTCCTATAAAAGCAGTCTGGATGTGTAGTCTGGAGCCCCCTATAACAGCAGTCTGGATGTGTAGTCTGGAGAACCCCTATAACAGTAGTCTGGATGTGTAGTCTGGAGCCCCTTATAACAATAGTCTCGGTGTGTAGTCTGGAGCCCCCAATAACAGCAGTCTGGATGTATAGTCTGGAGCCCCCTATAACAGCAGTCTGGATGTGTAGTCTGGAGATCCCCTATAACAGTAGTCTGGATGTGTAGTCTGGAGCCCCCTATAACAATAGTCTGGGTGTGTAGTCTGGAGCCCCCAATAACAGCAGTCTGGATGTGTAGTCTGGAACCCCCCTATAACAGAAGTCTGGATGTGTAGTCTGGAGCCTCCTATAACAGCAGTCTGGATGTGTAGCCTGGAACCCCCCTATAACAGAAGTCTGGATGTGTAGTCTGGAGCCCCCTATAACTGCAGTCTGGATGTGTAGTCTGGAACCCCCCTATATCAGAAGTCTGGATGTGCAGTATGGAGCTCAAATAACAGCAGTCTGGAGGTGTAGTCTGGAGCTCAAATAACAGCAGTCTGGAGGTGTAGTCTCGAGCCCCCTATAACAGCAGTCTGGATGTGTAGTCTGGAAACCACTTATAACAGCAGTCTGGATGTGTAGTCTGGAGCCTCCTATAACAGCAGTCTAGATGTGCAGTCTGGAGCCTCCTATAACAGCAGTCTGGATGTATAGTCTGGAGCCCCCTATAACAGCAGTCTGGATGTGTAGTCTGGAGCCCCCTATAACAGCAGTCTGGATGTGTACTCTGGAGCCCAAATAACAGCAGTCTGGATGTGTAGTCTGGAGCCTCCTATAACAGCAGTCTGGATGTGTAGTCTGAAGCCCAAATAACAGCAGTCTGGATGTGTAGTCTGGAGCCCCCTATAACAGAAGTCTGGATGTGTAGTCTGGAGCCTCCTATAACAGCAGTCTGGATGTGTAGTCTGGAGCCCAAATAACAGCAGTCTGGATGTGTAGTCTGGAGCCTCCTATAACAGCAGTCTGGATGTGTAGTCTGAAGCCCAAATAACAGCAGTCTGGATGTGTAGTCTGGAGCCCCCTATAACAGCAGTCTGGATGTGTAGTCTGGAGCCCCCTATAAAGGTAGTTTGGATGTGCAGTCTGGAGCCCCCTATAACAACAGTCTGGATGTGTAGTCTGGAGCCCCCTATAACAGCAGTCTGGATGTGTAGTCTGGAGCCCAAATAACAGCAGTCTGGATGTGTAGTCTGGAGCCCCCTATAACAGCAGTTTGGATGTGTAGTCTGGAGCCCCCTATAACAGCAATCTGGATGTGTAGTCTGGAGCCGCCTATTACCGCCGTCTGGATGTGTTGCTTGGAGCCCCATATAATAGCTGTCTGGCTGTGTGGTCTGGAGCCCCTTCTAACAGCAGTCTGGATGTGTAGTCTGGAGCCCCCTATAGAAGCAGTCTGGATGTGTAGTCTGGAGCCTCCTATAACAGCAGTCTGGATGTTTAGTATGGAGCCCTCTATAACAGCAGTCTGGGTGTGTAGTCTGGAGCCCAAATAACAGCAGTCTGGATGTGTAGTCTGGAGCCCAAATAACAGCAGTCTGGATGTGTAGTCGGGAGCCCCCTATAACAGCAGTCTGGATGTGTAGTCAAAAGCCCCCCTATAACAGCAGTCAAGATATGCAGTCTGCAGCCCCCCTATAACAGCAGTCTGGGTGTGCAATCTGGAGCCACCTATAACAGTAGTCTGGATGTGTAGTTAGGAGCCCCCTATAACAGCAGTCTGGATGTGCAGTCTGGAGCCCCGCCTATAACAGCAGTCTGGGTGTGCAGTCTGGAGACTCCCTATAACAGCAGTCTGAATTTGTAGTCTGGAGCCCCCTATAGAAGCAGTCTGGATGTGTAGTCTGGAGCTCCCTATAACAGCAGTCTGGATGTGTAGTCTGTAGCCCCCTATAACAGCAGTCTCGATGTGAAGTCTGGAGCCCCCTACAACAGCAGTCTGGATGTGTAGTCTGGAGCCCCCTATAACAGCAGTTTGGATGTGTAGTCTGCAGCCCCGCCTATAACAGCAGTCTGGGTGTGCAGTCTGGAGCCTCCCTATAACAGCAGTCTGAATTTGTAGTCTGGAGCCCCCTATTGAAGCAGTCTGGATGTGTAGTCTGGAGCTCCCTATAACAGCAGTCTGGATGTGTAGTCTGTAGCCCCCTATAACAGCAGTCTCGGTGTGAAGTCTGGAGCCCCCTACAACAGCAGTCTGGATGTGTAGTCTGGAGCCCCCTATAACAGCAGTCTGGATGTGTAGTCTGGAGCCCCCTATAAAAGCAGTCTGGATGTGTAGTCTAGAGCTCCCTATAACAGCAGTCTGGATGTGTAGTCTGGAGCCCCCTATAACAGCAGTGTGGATGTGTATTCTGGAGCCCCCTATAATGGCAGTCTGGATGTGTAGTCTGGAGCCCCCTATAACAGCAGTCTGGTTGTGTAGTCTGGAGCCCCCTTTAATGGCAGTCTGGATGTGTAGTCTGGAGCCCCCTATAACAGCAGTCTGGATGTGTAGTCTGGAGCCACCTATAACGGCAGTCTGGATGTGTAGTCTGGAGCCCCATATAACAGCAGTCTGAATGTGTAGTCTGGAGCCCCCTATAACACCACTCTGGATGTGTAGTCTGGAGACCCCCTAAACAATCAGTCTGGATGTGTAGTCTGGAGCCTCCTATAACAGCAGTCTGGAAGTGTAGTCTAGGGCCCCCTATAACAACAGTCTGGCTGTGTAGTCTGGAGCCCCCTATAACAGCAGTCTGGCTGTGTAGTCTGGAGCCCCCTATAACAGCAGTCTGGATGTGTAGTTTGGAGCCCCTCTATAACAGCAGTCTGGATGTGTAGTCTGGAGCCCCCTATAACAGCAGTCTGGATGTGTAGTCTGGAGCCCCCTATAACAGCAGTCTGGATGTGTAGTCTTGAGCCCCCTATAACTGCAGTCTGGCTGTGTAGTCTGGAGCCCCCTATAACTGTAGTCTGGATGTGCAGTCTGGAGCCCCCTATAGCAGCAGTCTGGATGTGTAGTCTGGAGCCCCCTATAGCAGCAGTCTGGATGTGTAGTCTGGAGCCCCTATAGCAGCAATCTGGATGTGTAGTCTGGAGCCCCCTATAACTGCAGTCTGGCTGTGTAGTCTGGAGCCCCTATTACTGCAGTCTGGATGTGTGTAGTCTGGAGCCCCCTATAGCAGCAGTCTGGGTGTGTAGTCTGGAGCCCCCTATAACAGCAGTCTGGATGTGTAGTCTAGAGCCCCCTATAGCAGCAGTCTGGATGTGCAGTCTGGAGCCCCCTATAGCAGCAGTCTGGATGTGTAGTCTGGAGCCCCCTATAGAAGCAGTCTGGATGTGTAGTCTGGAGCCCCCTATAGCAGCAGTCTGGATGTGTAGTCTGGAGCCCCCTATAACAGCAGTCTGGATTTGTAGTCTGGAGCCCTCTATAACAGCAGTCTGGATGTGTAGTCTGTAGCCCCCTATAGAAGCAGTCTGGATGTGTAGTCTGGAGCTCCCTATAGCAGCTGTCTGGATGTGCAGTCTGGAGCCCCCTATAACAGCAGTTTGGATGTGTAGTCTGGAGCCTCCTATAACAGCAGTCTGGATGTGTAGTCTGGAGCCTCCTATAACAGCAGTATGGATGTGTAGTCTGGAGCCCACTATAACAGCAGTCTGGTTGTGTAGTCTGGAGCCCCCTTTAATGGCAGTCTGGATGTGTAGTCTGGAGCCCCCTATAACAGCAGTCTGGATGTGCAGTCTGGAACCCCCTATAACAGCATTCTGGATGTGTAGTCTGGAGCCCCCTATAACGGCAGTCTGGATGTGTAGTCTGGAGCCCCCTATAGAAGCAGTCTGGATGTGTAGTCTGGAGCCCCCTATAGAAGCAGTCTGGATGTGTAGTCTGGAGCCCCCTATAGCAGCAGTCTGGATGTGTAGTCTGGAGCCCCCTATAGAAGCAGTCTGGATGTGTAGTCTGGAGCCCCCTATAGCAGCAGTCTGGATGTGTAGTCTGGAGCCCCCTATAACAGCAGTCTGGATTTGTTGTCTGGAGCCCTCTATAACAGCAGTCTGGATGTGTAGTCTGGAGCCCCCTATAGAAGCAGTCTGGATGTGTAGTCTGGAGCTCCCTATAGCAGCAGTCTGGATGTGCAGTCTGGAGCCCCCTATAACAGCAGTTTGGATGTGTAGTCTGGAGCCTCCTATAACAGCGGTCTGGATGTGTAGTCTGGAGCCTCCTATAACAGCAGTCTGGATGTGTAGTCTGGAGCCTCCTATAACAGCAGTCTGGATGTGTAGTCTGGAACCCCCTATAACAGCATTCTGGATGTGTAGTCTGGAGCCCCCTATAACGGCAGTCTGGATGTGTAGTCTGGAGCCCCCTATAACAGCAGTCTGGATGTGCAGTCTGGAACCCCCTATAACAGCATTCTGGATGTGTTGTCTGGAGCCCCCTATAACGGCAGTCTGGATGTGTAGTCTGGAGCCCCATATAACAGCAGTCTGGATGTGTAGTCTGGAGCCCCCTATAACGGCAGTCTGGATGTGTAGTCTGGAGCCCCCTATAACAGCAGTCTGGATGTGCAGTTTGGAACCCCCTATAACAGCATTCTGGATGTGTAGTCTGGAGCCCCCTATAACGGCAGTCTGGATGTGTAGTCTGGAGCCCCATATAACACCAGTCTGGATGTGTAGTCTGGAGACCCCCTAAACAAGCAGTCTGGATGTGTAGTCTGGAGCCTCCTATAACAGCAGTCTGGAAGTGTAGTCTAGGGCCCCCTATAACAACAGTCTGGCTGTGTAGTCTGGAGCCCCCTATAACAGCAGTCTGGATGTGTAGTCTGTATCCCCCTATAACAGCAGTCTGGATCTGTAGTCTGGAGCCCCCTATAACTGCAGTCTTGCTGTGTAGTCTGGAGCCCCCTATAACTGCAGTCTGGATGTGTGTAGTCTGGAGCCCCCGATAGCAGCAGTCTGGATGTGTAGTCTGTAGCCCCCTATAACAGCAGTCTGGATCTGTAGTCTGGAGCCCCCTATAACTGCAGTCTTGCTGTGTAGTCTGGAGCCCCCTATAACTGCAGTCTGGATGTGTGTAGTCTGGAGCACCCTATATCAGCAGTCTGGATGTGTAGTCTGGAGCCCTCTATAGAAGCAGTCTGGATGTGTAGTCTGGAGCCCCCTATAGCAGCAGTCTGGATGTGTAGTCTGGAGCCCCCTATAGAAGCAGTCTGGATGTGTAGTCTGGAGCCCCCTATAGCAGCAGTCTGGATGTGTAGTCTGGAGCCCCCTATAACAGCAGTCTGGATTTGTAGTCTGGAGCCCTCTATAACAGCAGTCTGGATGTGTAGTCTGGAGCCCCCTATAGAAGCAGTCTGGATGTGTAGTCTGGAGCTCCCGATTGCAGCAGTCTGGATGTGCAGTCTGGAGCCTCCTATAACAGCAGTCTGGATGTGTAGTCTGGAGCCTCCTATAACAGCAGTCTGGATGTGTAGTCTGGAGCCCCCTATAACAGCAGTCTGGTTGTGTAGTCTGGAGCCCCCTTTAATGGCAGTCTGGATGTGCAGTCTGGAACCCCCTATAACAGCATTCTGGATGTGTAGTCTGGAGCCCCCTATAACGGCAGTCTGGCTGTGTAGAATGGAGCCCCCTATAACAGCAGTCTGGATGTGTAGTCTGTAGCCCCCTATAACAGCAGTCTGGATCTGTAGTCTGGAGCCCCCTATAACAGCAGTCTGGGTGTGTAGTCTGGAGCCCCCTATAACTGCAGTCTGGATGTGTGTAGTCTGGAGCACGCTATATCAGCAGTCTGGATGTGTAGTCTGGAGCCCCCTATAGAAGCAGTCTGGATGTGTAGTCTGGAGCCCCCTATAGCAGCAGTCTGGATGTGTAGTCTGGAGCCCCCTATAGAAGCAGTCTGGATGTGTAGTCTGGAGCCCCCTATAGCAGCAGTCTGGATGTGTAGTCTGGAGCCCCCTATAACAGCAGTCTGGATTTGTAGTCCGGAGCCCTCTATAACAGCAGTCTGGATGTGTAGTCTGGAGCCCCCTATAGAAGCAGTCTGGATGTGTAGTCTGGAGCTCCCTATAGCAGCAGTCTGGATGTGCAGTCTGGAGCCCCCTATAACAGCAGTTTGGATGTGTAGTCTGGAGCCTCCTATAACAGCAGTCTGGATGTGTAGTCTGGAGCCTCCTATAACAGCAGTCTGGATGTGTAGTCTGGAGCCCCCTATAACAGCAGTCTGGTTGTGTAGTCTGGAGCCCCCTTTAATGGCAGTCTGCATGTGCAGTCTGGAACCCCCTATAACAGCAGTCTGGATGTGCAGTCTGGAACCCCCTATAACAGCATTCTGGATGTGTAGTCTGGAGCCCCCTATAACGGCAGTCTGGATGTGTAGTCTGGAGCCCCATATAACAGCAGTCTGGATGTGTAGTCTGGAGCCCCCTATAACACCAGTCTGGATGTGTAGTCTGGAGACCCCCTAAACAAGCAGTCTGGATGTGTAGTCTGGAGCCTCCTATAACAGCAGTCTGGAAGTGTAGTCTAGGGCCCCCTATAACAACAGTCTGGCTGTGTAGTCTGGAGCCCCCTATAACAGCAGTCTGGCTGTGTAGTCTGGAGCCCCCTATGACAGCAGTCTGGATGTGTAGTTTGGAGCCCCTCTATAACAGCAGTCTGGATGTGTAGTCTGGAGCCTCCTATAACAGCAGTCTGGATGTGTAGTCTGGAGCCCCCTATAACAGCAGTCTGGATGTGTAGTCTCGAGCCCCCTATAACTGCAGTCTGGCTGTGTAGTCTGGAGCCCCCTATAACTGCAGTCTGGATGTGCAGTCTGGAGCCCCCTATAGCAGCAGTCTGGATGTGTAGTCTGGAGCCCCCTATAGCAGCAGTCTGGATGTGTAGTCTGGAGCCCCTATAGCAGCAATCTGGATGTGTAGTCTGGAGCCCCCTATAACTGCAGTCTGGCTGTGTAGTCTGGAGCCCCCTATTACTGCAGTCTGGATGTGTGTAGTCTGGAGCCCCCTATAGCAGCAGTCTGGGTGTGTAGTCTGGAGCCCCCTATAACAGCAGTCTGGATGTGTAGTCTAGAGCCCCCTATAGCAGCAGTCTGGATGTGCAGTCTGGAGCCCCCTATAGCAGCAGTCTGGATGTGTAGTCTGGAGCCCCCTATAACTGCAGTCTGGATCTGTAGTCTGGAGCCCCCTATAACTGCAGTCTTGCTGTGTAGTCTGGACCCCCCTATAACTGCAGTCTGGATGTGTGTAGTCTGGAGCACCCTATATCAGCAGTCTGGATGTGTAGTCTGGAGCCCCCTACAGAAGCAGTCTGGATGTGTAGTCTGGAGCCCCCTATAGCAGCAGTCTGGATGTGTAGTCTGGAGCCCCCTATTACTGCAGTCTGGATGTGTGTAGTCTGGAGCCCCCTATATCAGCAGTCTGGATGTGTAGTCTGGAGCCCCCTATAGAAGCAGTCTGGATGTGTAGTCTGGAGCCCCCTATAGCAGCAGTCTGGATGTGTAGTCTGGAGCCCCCTATAGCAGCAGGCTGGAAGTGTAGTCTGGAGCCTCCTATAGAAGCAGTCTGGATGTGTAGTCTGGAGCCCCCTATGGCAGCAGTCTGGATGTGTAGTCTGGAGCCCCCTATAACAGCAGTCTGGATTTGTAGTCTGGAGCCCTCTATAACAGCAGTCTGGATGTGTAGTCTGTAGCCCCCTATAGAAGCAGTCTGGATGTGTAGTCTGGAGCTCCCTATAGCAGCAGTCTGGATGTGCAGTCTGGAGCCCCCTATAACAGCAGTTTGGATGTGTAGTCTGGAGCCTCCTATAACAGCAGTCTGGATGTGTAGTCTGGAGCCTCCTATAACAGCAGTATGGATGTGTAGTCTGGAGCCCACTATAACAGCAGTCTGGTTGTGTAGTCTGGAGCCCCCTTTAATGGCAGTCTGGATGTGTAGTCTGGAGCCCCCAATAACAGCAGTCTGGATGTGCAGTCTGGAACCCCCTATAACAGCATTCTGGATGTGTAGTCTGGAGCCCCCTATAACGGCAGTCTGGATGTGTAGTCTGGAGCCCCCTATAGAAGCAGTCTGGATGTGTAGTCTGAAGCCCCCTATAGAAGCAGTCTGGATGTGTAGTCTGGAGCCCCCTATAGCAGCAGTCTGGATGTGTAGTCTGGAGCCCCCTATAGAAGCAGTCTGGATGTGTAGTCTGGAGCCCCCTATAGCAGCAGTCTGGATGTGTAGTCTGGAGCCCCCTACAGAAGCAGTCTGGATGTGTAGTCTGGAGCCCCCTATAGCAGCAGTCTGGATGTGTAGTCTGGAGCCCCCTATAACAGCAGTCTGGATGTGTAGTCTGGAGCCCCCTATAACAGCAGTCTGGATGTGTAGTCTCGAGCCCCCTATAACTGCAGTCTGGCTGTGTAGTCTGGAGCCCCCTATAACTGCAGTCTGGATGTGCAGTCTGGAGCCCCCTATAGCAGCAGTCTGGAAGTGTAGTCTGTAGCCCCCTATACCAGCAGTCTGGATGTGTAGTCTGGAGCCCCTATAACTGCAGTCTGGATGTGTAGTCTGGAACCCCCTATAACAGCAGTCTGGATGTGTAGTCTGGAGCCCCCTATAACAGCAGTCTGGATGTGTAGTCTGTAGCTCCCTATAACAGCAGTCTGGATCTGTAGCCTGGAGCCCCCTATAACTGCAATCTTGCTGTGTAGTCTGGAGCCCCCTATAACTGCGGTCTGGATGTGTGTAGTCTGGAGCCCCCTATAGCAGCAGTCTGGATGTGTAGTCTGTAGCCCCCTATAACAGCAGTCTGGATCTGTAGTCTGGAGCCCCCTATAACTGCAGTCTTGCGGTGTAGTCTGGAGCCCCCTATAACTGCAGTCTGGATGTGTGTAGTCTGGAGCACCCTATATCAGCAGTCTGGATGTGTAGTCTGGAGCCCCCTATAGAAGCAGTCTGGATGTGTAGTCTGGAGCCCCCTATAGCAGCAGTCTGGATGTGTAGTCTGGAGCCCCCTATAGAAGCAGTCTGGATGTGTAGTCTGGAGCCCCCTATACCAGCAGTCTGGATGTGTAGTCTGGAGCCCCTATAACTGCAGTCTGGATGTGTAGTCTGGAACCCCCTATAACAGCAGTCTGGATGTGTAGTCTGGAGCCCCCTATAACAGCAGTCTGGATGTGCAGTCTGTAGCCCCCTATAACAGCAGTCTGGATCTGTATTCTGGAGCCCCCTATAACTGCAGTCTTGCTGTGTAGTCTGGAGCCCCCTATAACTGCAGTCTGGATGTGTGTAGTCTGGAGCCCCCTATAGCAGCAGCCTGGATGTGTAGTCTGTAGCCCCCTATAACAGCAGTCTCGATCTGTAGTCTGGAGCCCCCTATAATTGCAGTCTTGCTGTGTAGTCTGGAGCCCCCTATAACTGCAGTCTGGATGTGTGTAGTTTGGAGCACCCTATATCAGCAGTCTGGATGTGTAGTCTGGAGCCCCCTATAGAAGCAGTCTGGATGTGTAGTCTGGAGCCCCCTATAGCAGCAGTCTGGATGTGTAGTCTGGAGCCCCCTATAGAAGCAGTCTGGATGTGTAGTCTGGAGCCCCCTATAGCAGCAGTCTGGATGTGTAGTCTGGAGCCCCCTATAACAGCAGTCTGGATTTGTAGTCTGGAGCCCTCTATAACAGCAGTCTGGATGTGTAGTCTAGAGCCCACTATAGAAGCAGTCTGGATGTGTAGTCTGGAGCCCCCTATAACAGCAGTTTGGATGTGTAGTCTGGAGCCTCCTATAACAGCAGTCTGGATGTGTAGTCTGGAGCTCCCCTTTAACAGCAGTCTGGATGTGTAGTCTGGAGCCTCCTATAACAGCAGTATGGATGTGTAGTCTGGAGCCCCCTATAACAGCAGTCTGGATGTGTAGTCTGGAGCCCCCTATAACAGCAGTATGGATGTGTAGTCTGGAGCCCCCTATAACAGCAGTCTGGATGTGTAGTCTGGAGCCTCCTATAACAGTAGTATGGATGTGTAGTCTGGAGCCCCCTATAACAGCAGTCTGGATGTGTAGTCTGGAGCCTCCTATAACAGCAGTATGGATGTGTAATCTGGAGCCCCCTATAACAGCAGTCTGGATGTGTAGTCTGGAGCCCCCTTTAACAGCAGTCTGGATGTGTCGTCTGGAGCCCCCTATAACAGTAGTCTGGATGTGTAGTCTGGAGCCTCCTATAACAGCAGTCTGGATGTGTAGTCTGGAGCCCCCTATAACAGCAGTCTGGATGTGCAGTCTGGAGCCCCCTATAACAGCAGTCTGGATGTGTAGTCTGGAGCCTCCTATAACAGCAGTCTGGAGGTGTAGTCTGGAGCCTCCTATAATAGCAGTTTGGATGTGTAGTCTGGAGCCCCCTATAACAGCAGTCTGGATGTGTAGTCTGGAGCCCCCAATAACAGCCGTCTGGATGTGTAGTCTGGAGCCCCCTATAACAGCAGACTGGATGTGTAGTCTGGAACCCCCTATAACAGCAGTCTGGATGTGTAGTCTGGAGCCCCCTATAACAGCAGTCTGGATGTGTAGTCTGGAGCCCCCTATAACAGCAGTCTGGATGTGTAGTCTGGAGCCTCCTATAAAAGCAGTCTGGATGTGTAGTCTGGAGCCCCCTATAACAGCAGTCTGGATGTGTAGTCTGGAGAACCCCTATAACAGTAGTCTGGATGTGTAGTCTGGAGCCCCTTATAACAATAGTCTCGGTGTGTAGTCTGGAGCCCCCAATAACAGCAGTCTGGATGTATAGTCTGGAGCCCCCTATAACAGCAGTCTGGATGTGTAGTCTGGAGATCCCCTATAACAGTAGTCTGGATGTGTAGTCTGGAGCCCCCTATAACAATAGTCTGGGTGTGTAGTCTGGAGCCCCCAATAACAGCAGTCTGGATGTGTAGTCTGGAACCCCCCTATAACAGAAGTCTGGATGTGTAGTCTGGAGCCTCCTATAACAGCAGTCTGGATGTGTAGCCTGGAACCCCCCTATAACAGAAGTCTGGATGTGTAGTCTGGAGCCCCCTATAACTGCAGTCTGGATGTGTAGTCTGGAACCCCCCTATATCAGAAGTCTGGATGTGCAGTATGGAGCTCAAATAACAGCAGTCTGGAGGTGTAGTCTGGAGCTCAAATAACAGCAGTCTGGAGGTGTAGTCTCGAGCCCCCTATAACAGCAGTCTGGATGTGTAGTCTGGAAACCACTTATAACAGCAGTCTGGATGTGTAGTCTGGAGCCTCCTATAACAGCAGTCTAGATGTGCAGTCTGGAGCCTCCTATAACAGCAGTCTGGATGTATAGTCTGGAGCCCCCTATAACAGCAGTCTGGATGTGTAGTCTGGAGCCCCCTATAACAGCAGTCTGGATGTGTACTCTGGAGCCCAAATAACAGCAGTCTGGATGTGTAGTCTGGAGCCTCCTATAACAGCAGTCTGGATGTGTAGTCTGAAGCCCAAATAACAGCAGTCTGGATGTGTAGTCTGGAGCCCCCTATAACAGAAGTCTGGATGTGTAGTCTGGAGCCTCCTATAACAGCAGTCTGGATGTGTAGTCTGGAGCCCAAATAACAGCAGTCTGGATGTGTAGTCTGGAGCCTCCTATAACAGCAGTCTGGATGTGTAGTCTGAAGCCCAAATAACAGCAGTCTGGATGTGTAGTCTGGAGCCCCCTATAACAGCAGTCTGGATGTGTAGTCTGGAGCCCCCTATAAAGGTAGTTTGGATGTGCAGTCTGGAGCCCCCTATAACAACAGTCTGGATGTGTAGTCTGGAGCCCCCTATAACAGCAGTCTGGATGTGTAGTCTGGAGCCCAAATAACAGCAGTCTGGATGTGTAGTCTGGAGCCCCCTATAACAGCAGTTTGGATGTGTAGTCTGGAGCCCCCTATAACAGCAATCTGGATGTGTAGTCTGGAGCCGCCTATTACCGCCGTCTGGATGTGTTGCTTGGAGCCCCATATAATAGCTGTCTGGCTGTGTGGTCTGGAGCCCCTTCTAACAGCAGTCTGGATGTGTAGTCTGGAGCCCCCTATAGAAGCAGTCTGGATGTGTAGTCTGGAGCCTCCTATAACAGCAGTCTGGATGTTTAGTATGGAGCCCTCTATAACAGCAGTCTGGGTGTGTAGTCTGGAGCCCAAATAACAGCAGTCTGGATGTGTAGTCTGGAGCCCAAATAACAGCAGTCTGGATGTGTAGTCGGGAGCCCCCTATAACAGCAGTCTGGATGTGTAGTCAAAAGCCCCCCTATAACAGCAGTCAAGATATGCAGTCTGCAGCCCCCCTATAACAGCAGTCTGGGTGTGCAATCTGGAGCCACCTATAACAGTAGTCTGGATGTGTAGTTAGGAGCCCCCTATAACAGCAGTCTGGATGTGCAGTCTGGAGCCCCGCCTATAACAGCAGTCTGGGTGTGCAGTCTGGAGACTCCCTATAACAGCAGTCTGAATTTGTAGTCTGGAGCCCCCTATAGAAGCAGTCTGGATGTGTAGTCTGGAGCTCCCTATAACAGCAGTCTGGATGTGTAGTCTGTAGCCCCCTATAACAGCAGTCTCGATGTGAAGTCTGGAGCCCCCTACAACAGCAGTCTGGATGTGTAGTCTGGAGCCCCCTATAACAGCAGTTTGGATGTGTAGTCTGCAGCCCCGCCTATAACAGCAGTCTGGGTGTGCAGTCTGGAGCCTCCCTATAACAGCAGTCTGAATTTGTAGTCTGGAGCCCCCTATTGAAGCAGTCTGGATGTGTAGTCTGGAGCTCCCTATAACAGCAGTCTGGATGTGTAGTCTGTAGCCCCCTATAACAGCAGTCTCGGTGTGAAGTCTGGAGCCCCCTACAACAGCAGTCTGGATGTGTAGTCTGGAGCCCCCTATAACAGCAGTCTGGATGTGTAGTCTGGAGCCCCCTATAAAAGCAGTCTGGATGTGTAGTCTAGAGCTCCCTATAACAGCAGTCTGGATGTGTAGTCTGGAGCCCCCTATAACAGCAGTGTGGATGTGTATTCTGGAGCCCCCTATAATGGCAGTCTGGATGTGTAGTCTGGAGCCCCCTATAACAGCAGTCTGGTTGTGTAGTCTGGAGCCCCCTTTAATGGCAGTCTGGATGTGTAGTCTGGAGCCCCCTATAACAGCAGTCTGGATGTGTAGTCTGGAGCCACCTATAACGGCAGTCTGGATGTGTAGTCTGGAGCCCCATATAACAGCAGTCTGAATGTGTAGTCTGGAGCCCCCTATAACACCACTCTGGATGTGTAGTCTGGAGACCCCCTAAACAATCAGTCTGGATGTGTAGTCTGGAGCCTCCTATAACAGCAGTCTGGAAGTGTAGTCTAGGGCCCCCTATAACAACAGTCTGGCTGTGTAGTCTGGAGCCCCCTATAACAGCAGTCTGGCTGTGTAGTCTGGAGCCCCCTATAACAGCAGTCTGGATGTGTAGTTTGGAGCCCCTCTATAACAGCAGTCTGGATGTGTAGTCTGGAGCCCCCTATAACAGCAGTCTGGATGTGTAGTCTGGAGCCCCCTATAACAGCAGTCTGGATGTGTAGTCTTGAGCCCCCTATAACTGCAGTCTGGCTGTGTAGTCTGGAGCCCCCTATAACTGTAGTCTGGATGTGCAGTCTGGAGCCCCCTATAGCAGCAGTCTGGATGTGTAGTCTGGAGCCCCCTATAGCAGCAGTCTGGATGTGTAGTCTGGAGCCCCTATAGCAGCAATCTGGATGTGTAGTCTGGAGCCCCCTATAACTGCAGTCTGGCTGTGTAGTCTGGAGCCCCTATTACTGCAGTCTGGATGTGTGTAGTCTGGAGCCCCCTATAGCAGCAGTCTGGGTGTGTAGTCTGGAGCCCCCTATAACAGCAGTCTGGATGTGTAGTCTAGAGCCCCCTATAGCAGCAGTCTGGATGTGCAGTCTGGAGCCCCCTATAGCAGCAGTCTGGATGTGTAGTCTGGAGCCCCCTATAGAAGCAGTCTGGATGTGTAGTCTGGAGCCCCCTATAGCAGCAGTCTGGATGTGTAGTCTGGAGCCCCCTATAACAGCAGTCTGGATTTGTAGTCTGGAGCCCTCTATAACAGCAGTCTGGATGTGTAGTCTGTAGCCCCCTATAGAAGCAGTCTGGATGTGTAGTCTGGAGCTCCCTATAGCAGCTGTCTGGATGTGCAGTCTGGAGCCCCCTATAACAGCAGTTTGGATGTGTAGTCTGGAGCCTCCTATAACAGCAGTCTGGATGTGTAGTCTGGAGCCTCCTATAACAGCAGTATGGATGTGTAGTCTGGAGCCCACTATAACAGCAGTCTGGTTGTGTAGTCTGGAGCCCCCTTTAATGGCAGTCTGGATGTGTAGTCTGGAGCCCCCTATAACAGCAGTCTGGATGTGCAGTCTGGAACCCCCTATAACAGCATTCTGGATGTGTAGTCTGGAGCCCCCTATAACGGCAGTCTGGATGTGTAGTCTGGAGCCCCCTATAGAAGCAGTCTGGATGTGTAGTCTGGAGCCCCCTATAGAAGCAGTCTGGATGTGTAGTCTGGAGCCCCCTATAGCAGCAGTCTGGATGTGTAGTCTGGAGCCCCCTATAGAAGCAGTCTGAATGTGTAGTCTGGAGCCCCCTATAGCAGCAGTCTGGATGTGTAGTCTGGAGCCCCCTATAACAGCAGTCTGGATTTGTTGTCTGGAGCCCTCTATAACAGCAGTCTGGATGTGTAGTCTGGAGCCCCCTATAGAAGCAGTCTGGATGTGTAGTCTGGAGCTCCCTATAGCAGCAGTCTGGATGTGCAGTCTGGAGCCCCCTATAACAGCAGTTTGGATGTGTAGTCTGGAGCCTCCTATAACAGCGGTCTGGATGTGTAGTCTGGAGCCTCCTATAACAGCAGTCTGGATGTGTAGTCTGGAGCCTCCTATAACAGCAGTCTGGATGTGTAGTCTGGAACCCCCTATAACAGCATTCTGGATGTGTAGTCTGGAGCCCCCTATAACGGCAGTCTGGATGTGTAGTCTGGAGCCCCCTATAACAGCAGTCTGGATGTGCAGTCTGGAACCCCCTATAACAGCATTCTGGATGTGTTGTCTGGAGCCCCCTATAACGGCAGTCTGGATGTGTAGTCTGGAGCCCCATATAACAGCAGTCTGGATGTGTAGTCTGGAGCCCCCTATAACGGCAGTCTGGATGTGTAGTCTGGAGCCCCCTATAACAGCAGTCTGGATGTGCAGTTTGGAACCCCCTATAACAGCATTCTGGATGTGTAGTCTGGAGCCCCCTATAACGGCAGTCTGGATGTGTAGTCTGGAGCCCCATATAACACCAGTCTGGATGTGTAGTCTGGAGACCCCCTAAACAAGCAGTCTGGATGTGTAGTCTGGAGCCTCCTATAACAGCAGTCTGGAAGTGTAGTCTAGGGCCCCCTATAACAACAGTCTGGCTGTGTAGTCTGGAGCCCCCTATAACAGCAGTCTGGATGTGTAGTCTGTATCCCCCTATAACAGCAGTCTGGATCTGTAGTCTGGAGCCCCCTATAACTGCAGTCTTGCTGTGTAGTCTGGAGCCCCCTATAACTGCAGTCTGGATGTGTGTAGTCTGGAGCCCCCGATAGCAGCAGTCTGGATGTGTAGTCTGTAGCCCCCTATAACAGCAGTCTGGATCTGTAGTCTGGAGCCCCCTATAACTGCAGTCTTGCTGTGTAGTCTGGAGCCCCCTATAACTGCAGTCTGGATGTGTGTAGTCTGGAGCACCCTATATCAGCAGTCTGGATGTGTAGTCTGGAGCCCTCTATAGAAGCAGTCTGGATGTGTAGTCTGGAGCCCCCTATAGCAGCAGTCTGGATGTGTAGTCTGGAGCCCCCTATAGAAGCAGTCTGGATGTGTAGTCTGGAGCCCCCTATAGCAGCAGTCTGGATGTGTAGTCTGGAGCCCCCTATAACAGCAGTCTGGATTTGTAGTCTGGAGCCCTCTATAACAGCAGTCTGGATGTGTAGTCTGGAGCCCCCTATAGAAGCAGTCTGGATGTGTAGTCTGGAGCTCCCGATTGCAGCAGTCTGGATGTGCAGTCTGGAGCCTCCTATAACAGCAGTCTGGATGTGTAGTCTGGAGCCTCCTATAACAGCAGTCTGGATGTGTAGTCTGGAGCCCCCTATAACAGCAGTCTGGTTGTGTAGTCTGGAGCCCCCTTTAATGGCAGTCTGGATGTGCAGTCTGGAACCCCCTATAACAGCATTCTGGATGTGTAGTCTGGAGCCCCCTATAACGGCAGTCTGGCTGTGTAGAATGGAGCCCCCTATAACAGCAGTCTGGATGTGTAGTCTGTAGCCCCCTATAACAGCAGTCTGGATCTGTAGTCTGGAGCCCCCTATAACAGCAGTCTGGGTGTGTAGTCTGGAGCCCCCTATAACTGCAGTCTGGATGTGTGTAGTCTGGAGCACGCTATATCAGCAGTCTGGATGTGTAGTCTGGAGCCCCCTATAGAAGCAGTCTGGATGTGTAGTCTGGAGCCCCCTATAGCAGCAGTCTGGATGTGTAGTCTGGAGCCCCCTATAGAAGCAGTCTGGATGTGTAGTCTGGAGCCCCCTATAGCAGCAGTCTGGATGTGTAGTCTGGAGCCCCCTATAACAGCAGTCTGGATTTGTAGTCCGGAGCCCTCTATAACAGCAGTCTGGATGTGTAGTCTGGAGCCCCCTATAGAAGCAGTCTGGATGTGTAGTCTGGAGCTCCCTATAGCAGCAGTCTGGATGTGCAGTCTGGAGCCCCCTATAACAGCAGTTTGGATGTGTAGTCTGGAGCCTCCTATAACAGCAGTCTGGATGTGTAGTCTGGAGCCTCCTATAACAGCAGTCTGGATGTGTAGTCTGGAGCCCCCTATAACAGCAGTCTGGTTGTGTAGTCTGGAGCCCCCTTTAATGGCAGTCTGCATGTGCAGTCTGGAACCCCCTATAACAGCATTCTGGATGTGTAGTCTGGAGCCCCCTATAACGGCAGTCTGGATGTGTAGTCTGGAGCCCCCTATAACAGCAGTCTGGATGTGCAGTCTGGAACCCCCTATAACAGCATTCTGGATGTGTAGTCTGGAGCCCCCTATAACGGCAGTCTGGATGTGTAGTCTGGAGCCCCATATAACAGCAGTCTGGATGTGTAGTCTGGAGCCCCCTATAACACCAGTCTGGATGTGTAGTCTGGAGACCCCCTAAACAAACAGTCCGGATGTGTAGTCTGGAGCCTCCTATAACAGCAGTCTGGAAGTGTAGTCTAGGGCCCCCTATAACAACAGTCTGGCTGTGTAGTCTGGAGCCCCCTATAACAGCAGTCTGGCTGTGTAGTCTGGAGCCCCCTATGACAGCAGTCTGGATGTGTAGTTTGGAGCCCCTCTATAACAGCAGTCTGGATGTGTAGTCTGGAGCCCCCTATAACAGCAGTCTGGATGTGTAGTCTGGAGCCCCCTATAACAGCAGTCTGGATGTGTAGTCTGGAGCCCCCTATAACTGCAGTCTGGCTGTGTAGTCTGGAGCCCCCTATAACTGCAGTCTGAATGTGCAGTCTGGAGCCCCCTATAGCAGCAGTCTGGATGTGTAGTCTGGAGCCCCCTATAGCAGCAGTCTGGATGTGTAGTCTGGAGCCCCTATAGCAGCAATCTGGATGTGTAGTCTGGAGCCCCCTATAACTGCAGTCTGGCTGTGTAGTCTGGAGCCCCCTATTACTGCAGTCTGGATGTGTGTAGTCTGGAGCCCCCTATAACTGCAGTCTGGCTGTGTAGTCTGGAGCCCCCTATAACTGCAGTCTGAATGTGCAGTCTGGAGCCCCCTATAGCAGCAGTCTGGATGTGTAGTCTGGAGCCCCCTATAGCAGCAGTCTGGATGTGTAGTCTGGAGCCCCTATAGCAGCAATCTGGATGTGTAGTCTGGAGCCCCCTATAACTGCAGTCTGGCTGTGTAGTCTGGAGCCCCCTATTACTGCAGTCTGGATGTGTGTAGTCTGGAGCCCCCTATAGCAGCAGTCTGGGTGTGTAGTCTGGAGCCCCCTATAACAGCAGTCTGGATGTGTAGTCTAGAGCCCCCTATAGCAGCAGTCTGGATGTGCAGTCTGGAGCCCCCTATAGCAGCAATCTGGATGTGTAGTCTGGAGCCCCCTATAACTGCAGTCTGGATCTGTAGTCTGGAGCCCCCTATAACTGCAGTCTTGCTGTGTAGTCTGGACCCCCCTATAACTGCAGTCTGGATGTGTGTAGTCTGGAGCACCCTATATCAGCAGTCTGGATGTGTAGTCTGGAGCCCCCTACAGAAGCAGTCTGGATGTGTAGTCTGGAGCCCCCTATAGCAGCAGTCTGGATGTGTAGTCTGGAGCCCCCTATAACAGCAGTCTGGATGTGTAGTCTGGAGCCCCCTATAACAGCAGTCTGGATGTGTAGTCTCGAGCCCCCTATAACTGCAGTCTGGCTGTGTAGTCTGGAGCCCCCTATAACTGCAGTCTGGATGTGCAGTCTGGAGCCCCCTATAGCAGCAGTCTGGAAGTGTAGTCTGTAGCCCCCTATACCAGCAGTCTGGATGTGTAGTCTGGAGCCCCTATAACTGCAGTCTGGATGTGTAGTCTGGAACCCCCTATAACAGCAGTCTGGATGTGTAGTCTGGAGCCCCCTATAACAGCAGTCTGGATGTGTAGTCTGTAGCCCCCTATAATAGCAGTCTGGATCTGTAGCCTGGAGCCCCCTATAACTGCAGTCTTGCTGTGTAGTCTGGAGCCCCCTATAACTGCAGTCTGGATGTGTGTAGTCTGGAGCCCCCTATAGCAGCAGTCTGGATGTGTAGTCTGTAGCCCCCTATAACAGCAGTCTGGATCTGTAGTCTGGAGCCCCCTATAACTGCAGTCTTGCTGTGTAGTCTGGAGCCCCCTATAACTGCAGTCTGGATGTGTGTAGTCTGGAGCACCCTATATCAGCAGTCTGGATGTGTAGTCTGGAGCCCCCTATAGAAGCAGTCTGGATGTGTAGTCTGGAGCCCCCTATAGCAGCAGTCTGGATGTGTAGTCTGGAGCCCCCTATAGAAGCAGTCTGGATGTGTAGTCTGGAGCCCCCTATACCAGCAGTCTGGATGTGTAGTCTGGAGCCCCTATAACTGCAGTCTGGATGTGTAGTCTGGAACCCCCTATAACAGCAGTCTGGATGTGTAGTCTGGAGCCCCCTATAACAGCAGTCTGGATGTGCAGTCTGTAGCCCCCTATAACAGCAGTCTGGATCTGTATTCTGGAGCCCCCTATAACTGCAGTCTTGCTGTGTAGTCTGGAGCCCCCTATAACTGCAGTCTGGATGTGTGTAGTCTGGAGCCCCCTATAGCAGCAGTCTGGATGTGTAGTCTGTAGCCCCCTATAACAGCAGTCTGGATCTGTAGTCTGGAGCCGCCTATAATTGCAGTCTTGCTGTGTAGTCTGGAGCCCCCTATAACTGCAGTCTGGATGTGTGTAGTTTGGAGCACCCTATATCAGAAGTCTGGATGTGTAGTCTGGAGCCCCCTATAGAAGCAGTCTGGATGTGTAGTCTGGAGCCCCCTATAGCAGCAGTCTGGATGTGTAGTCTGGAGCCCCCTATAGAAGCAGTCTGGATGTGTAGTCTGGAGCCCCCTATAGCAGCAGTCTGGATGTGTAGTCTGGAGCCCCCTATAACAGCAGTCTGGATTTGTAGTCTGGAGCCCTCTATAACAGCAGTCTGGATGTGTAGTCTGGAGCCCCCTATAGAAGCAGTCTGGATGTGTAGTCTGGAGCCCCCTATAACAGCAGTTTGGATGTGTAGTCTGGAGCCTCCTATAACAGCAGTCTGGATGTGTAGTCTGGAGCTCCCCTTTAACAGCAGTCTGGATGTGTAGTCTGGAGCCTCCTATAACAGCAGTATGGATGTGTAGTCTGGAGCCCCCTATAACAGCAGTCTGGATGTGTAGTCTGGAGCCCCCTATAACAGCAGTATGGATGTGTAGTCTGGAGCCCCCTATAACAGCAGTCTGGATGTGTAGTCTGGAGCCTCCTATAACAGTAGTATGGATGTGTAGTCTGGAGCCCCCTATAACAGCAGTCTGGATGTGTAGTCTGGAGCCTCCTATAACAGCAGTATGGATGTGTAATCTGGAGCCCCCTATAACAGCAGTCTGGATGTGTAGTCTGGAGCCCCCTTTAACAGCAGTCTGGATGTGTAGTCTGGAGCCCCCTATAACAGTAGTCTGGATGTGTAGTCTGGAGCCTCCTATAACAGCAGTCTGGATGTGTAGTCTGGAGCCCCCTATAACAGCAGTCTGGATGTGCAGTCTGGAGCCCCCTATAGCAGCAGTCTGGATGTGTAGTCTGGAGCCTCCTATAACAGCAGTCTGGAGGTGTAGTCTGGAGCCTCCTATAATAGCAGTTTGGATGTGTAGTCTGGAGCCCCCTATAACAGCAGTCTGGATGTGTAGTCTGGAGCCCCCAATAACAGCCGTCTGGATGTGTAGTCTGGAGCCCCCTATAACAGCAGACTGGATGTGTAGTCTGGAACCCCCTACAACAGCAGTCTGGATGTGTAGTCTGGAGCCCCCTATAACAGCAGTCTGGATGTGTAGTCTGGAGCCCCCTATAACAGCAGTCTGGATGTGTAGTCTGGAGCCTCCTATAAAAGCAGTCTGGATGTGTAGTCTGGAGCCCCCTATAACAGCAGTCTGGATGTGTAGTCTGGAGAACCCCTATAACAGTAGTCTGGATGTGTAGTCTGGAGCCCCCTATAACAGTAGTCTGGGTGTGTAGTCTGGAGCCCCCAATAACAGCAGTCTGGATGTATAGTCTGGAGCCCCCTATAACAGCAGTCTGGATGTGTAGTCTGGAGAACCCCTATAACAGTAGTCTGGATGTGTAGTCTGGACCCCCTATAACAGTAGTCTGGGTGTGTAGTCTGGAGCCCCCTATAACAGCAGTTTGGATGTGTAGTCTGGAGCCTCCTATAACAGCAGTCTGGATGTGTAGTCTGGAGCTCCCCTTTAACAGCAGTCTGGATGTGTAGTCTGGAGCCTCCTATAACAGCAGTATGGATGTGTAGTCTGGAGCCCCCTATAACAGCAGTCTGGATGTGTAGTCTGGAGCCCCCTATAACAGCAGTATGGATGTGTAGTCTGGAGCCCCCTATAACAGCAGTCTGGATGTGTAGTCTGGAGCCTCCTATAACAGTAGTATGGATGTGTAGTCTGGAGCCCCCTATAACAGCAGTCTGGATGTGTAGTCTGGAGCCTCCTATAACAGCAGTATGGATGTGTAAACTGGAGCCCCCTATAACAGCAGTCTGGATGTGTAGTCTGGAGCCCCCTTTAACAGCAGTCTGGATGTGTAGTCTGGAGCCCCCTATAACAGTAGTCTGGATGTGTAGTCTGGAGCCTCCTATAACAGCAGTCTGGATGTGTAGTCTGGAGCCCCCTATAATAGCAGTCTGGATGTGCAGTCTGGAGCCCCCTATAGCAGCAGTCTGGATGTGTAGTCTGGAGCCTCCTATAACAGCAGTCTGGAGGTGTAGTCTGGAGCCTCCTATAATAGCAGTTTGGATGTGTAGTCTGGAGCCCCCTATAACAGCAGTCTGGATGTGTAGTCTGGAGCCCCCAATAACAGCCGTCTGGATGTGTAGTCTGGAGCCCCCTATAACAGCAGACTGGATGTGTAGTCTGGAACCCCCTACAACAGCAGTCTGGATGTGTAGTCTGGAGCCCCATATAACAGCAGTCTGGATGTGTAGTCTGGAGCCCCCTATAACAGCAGTCTGGATGTGTAGTCTGGAGCCTCCTATAAAAGCAGTCTGGATGTGTAGTCTGGAGCCCCCTATAACAGCAGTCTGGATGTGTAGTCTGGAGAACCCCTATAACAGTAGTCTGGATGTGTAGTCTGGAGCCCCCTATAACAGTAGTCTGGGTGTGTAGTCTGGAGCCCCCAATAACAGCAGTCTGGATGTATAGTCTGGAGCCCCCTATAACAGCAGTCTGGATGTGTAGTCTGGAGAACCCCTATAACAGTAGTCTGGATGTGTAGTCTGGAGCCCCCTATAACAATAGTCTGGGTGTGTAGTCTGGAGCCCCCAATAACAGCAGTCTGGATGTATAGTCTGGAGCCCCCTATAACAGCAGTCTGGATGTGTAGTCTGGAGCCCCCTATAACAGCAGTCTGGATGTGTAGTCTGGAGCCCCCTATAACAGCAGTCTGGATGTGTAGTCTGGAGCCCCCTATAACAGCAGTCTGGATGTGTAGTCTGGAGCCTCCTACAACAGCAGTCTGGATCTGTAGACTGGAGCCCCCTATAACAGCAGTCTGGATGTGTAGTCTGGAGCTCCCTATAGCAGCAGTCTGGATGTGCAGTCTGGAGCCCCCTATAACAGCAGATTGGATGTGTAGTCCGGAGCCCCCTATAACAGCAGTCTGGATGTGTAGTCTGGAGCCCACTATAACAGCAGTCTGGATGTGTAGTCTGGAGCCTCCTATAACAGCTGTCGGGATGTGTAGTCTGGAGCTCCCTATAGCAGCAGTCTGGATGTGCAGTCTGGAGCCCCCTATAACAGCAGTTTGGATGTGTAGTCTGGAGCCTCCTATAACAGCAGTCTGGATGTGTAGTCTGGAGCCCCCTATAACAGCAGTCTGGATGTGTAGTCTGGAGTTCCCTATAACAGCAGTTTGGATGTGTAGTCTGGAGCCTCCTATAACAGCAGTTTGGATGTGCAGTCTGGAGCCTCCTATAACAGCAGTCTGGATGTGTAGTCTGGAGATCCCTATAGCAGCAGTCTGGATGCGCAGTCTGGAGCCCCCTATAACAGCAGTCTGGATGTGTAGTCTGGAGCCCCCTATAACAGCAGTCTGGATGTGTAGTCTGGAGCCTCCTATAACAGCAGTCTGGATGTGTAGTCTGGAGCCCCCTATAACAGCAGTCTGGATGTGTAGTCTGGAGCCCCCTATAACAGCAGTCTGGATGTGTAGTCTGGAGCCCCCTATAACAGCAGTCTGGATGTGTAGTCTGGAGCTCCCTATAGCAGCAGTTTGGATGTGTAGTCTGGAGTTCCCTATAACAGCAGTTTGGATGTGTAGTCTGGAGCCTCCTATAACAGCAGTCTGGATGTGTAGTCTGGAACTCCCTATAGCAGCAGTCTGGATGTGCAGTCTGGAGCCCCCTATAACAGCAGTTTGGATGTGTAGTCTGGAGTTCCCTATAACAGCAGTTTGGATGTGTAGTCTGGAGCCTCCTATAACAGCAGTCTGGATGTGCAGTCTGGAGCCCCCTATAACAGCAGTCTGGATGTGTAGTCTGGAGCCCCCTATAACAGCAGTCTGGATGTGTAGTCTGGAGCCCCCTATAACAGCAGTCTGGATGTATAGTCTGGAGTCTCCTATAACAGCAGTCTGGATGTGTAGTCTGGAGCTCCCTATAGCAGCAGCCTGGATGTGCAGTCTGGAGCCCCCTATAACAGTAGTTTGAATGTGTAGTCTGGAGACCCCTATAACAGCAGTCTGGATGTGTAGTCTGGAGCCCCCTATAACAGCAGTCTGGATGTGTAGTCTGGAGCCTCCTATAACAGCAGTCTGGATGTGTAGTCTGGAGCCTCCTATAACAGCAGTATGGATGTGTAGTCTGGAGCCCCCTATAACAGCAGTCTGGATGTGTAGTCTGGAGCTCCCTATAACAGTAGTCTGGATGTGTAGTCTGGAGCCTCCTATAACAGCAGTCTGGATGTGTATTCTGGAGCCCGCTATAACATCAGTCTGGATGTGCATCTGGAGCCCCCTATAACAGCAGTCTGGAGGTGTAGTCTGGAGCCTCCTATAATAGCAGTTTGGATGTGTAGTCTGGAGCCCCCTATAAGAGCAGTCTGGATGTGTAGTCTGGAGCCCCCTATAACAGCAGTCTGGATGTGTAGTCTGGAGCCCCCTATAACAGCAGTCTGGATGTGTAGTCTGGAGCCCCCTATAACAGCAGTCTGGATGTGTAGTCTGGAGCCCCTTATAACAGCAGTCTGGATGTGTAGTCTGGAGCCTCCTATAACAGCAGTCTGGATGTGTAGTCTGGAGCCCCCTATAACAGCAGTCTGGATGTGTAGTCTGGAGCCTCCTTTAACAGCAGTCTGGATGTGTAGTCTGGAGCCCCCTATAACAGCAGTCTGGATGTGTAGTCTGGAGAACCCCTATAACAGTAGTCTGGATGTGTAGTCTGGAGCCCCCTATAACAATAGTCTGGGTGTGTAGTCTGGAGCCCCCAATAACAGCAGTCTGGATGTATAGTCTGGAGCCCCCTATAACAGCAGTCTGGATGTGTAGTCTGGAGCCCCCTATAACAGCAGTCTGGATGTGTAGTCTGGAGCCTCCTATAACAGCAGTCTGGATGTGCAGTCTGGAGCCTCCTATAACAGCAGTCTGGATGTGTAGTCTGGAGCTCCCTATAGCAGCAGTCTGCATGTGCAGTCTGGAGCCCCCTATAACAGCAGTTTGGATGTGTAGTCTGGAGTTCCCTATAACAGCAGTTTGGATGTGTAGTCTGGAGCCTCCTATAACAGCAGTCTGGATGTGTAGTCTGGAGCCCCCTATAACAGCATTCTGGATATGTAGTCGGGAGCCCCCTATAACTGCAGTATTGCTGTGTAGTCTGGAGCCCCCTATAACTGCAGTCTGGATGTGTGTAGTCTGGAGCCCCCTATAGCAGCAGTCTGGATGTGTAGTCTGTAGCCCCCGATAACAGCAGTCTGGATCTGTAGTCTGGAGCCCCCTATAACTGCAGTCTTGCTGTGTAGTCTGGAGCCCCCTATAACTGCAGTCTGGATGTGTAGTCTGGAGCCCCCTATAGAAGCAGTCTGGATGTGTAGTCTGGAGCCCCCTATAGCAGCAGTCTGGATGTGTGTAGTCTGGAGCCCCCTATAACTGCAGTCTGGATGTGTAGTCTGGAGCCCCCTATAGCAGCAGTCTGGATGTGTAGTCTGGAGCCCCCTATAGCAGCAGTCTGGATGTGTAGTCTGGTGCCCCCTATAACAGCAGTCTGGATTTGTAGTCTGGAGCCCTCTATAACAGCAGTCTGGATGTGTAGTCTGGAACTCCCTATAGCAGCAGTCTGGATGTGCAGTCTGGAGCCCCCTATAACAGCAGTTTGGATGTGTAGTCTGGAGCCTCCTATAACAGCAGTCTGGATGTGTAGTCTGGAGCCTCCTATAACAGCAGTATGGATGTGTAGTCTGGAGCCCCCTATAACAGCAGTCTGGATGTGTAGTCTGGAGCCCCCTATAACAGCAGTATGGATGTGTAGTCTGGAGCTCCCTATAACAGTAGTCTGGATGTGTAGTCTGGAGCCTCCTATAACAGCAGTCTGGATGTGTTGTCTGGAGCCCCCTATAACAGCAGTCTGGATGTGCATCTGGAGCCCCCTATAACAGCAGTCTGGATGTGTAGTCTGGAGCCCCCTATAACAGCAGTCTGGAGGTGTAGTCTGGAGCCTCCTATAATAGCAGTTTGGATGTGTAGTCTGGAGCCCCCTATAACAGCAGTCTGGATGTGTAGTCTGGAGCCTCCTATAACAGCAGTCTGGATGTGTAGTCTGGAGCCCCCTATAACAGCAGTCTGGATGTGTAGTCTGGAGCCTCCTTTAACAGCAGTCTGGATGTGTAGTCTGGAGCCCCCTATAACAGCAGTCTGGATGTGTAGTCTGGAGAACCCCTATAACAGTAGTCTGGATGTGTAGTCTGGAGCCCCCTATAACAATAGTCTGGGTGTGTAGTCTGGAGCCCCCAATAACAGCAATCTGGATGTATAGTCTGGAGCCCCCTATAACAGCAGTCTGGATGTGTAGTCTGGAGCCCCCTATAACAGCAGTCTGGATGTGTAGTCTGGAGCCCCCTATAACAGCAGTCTGGATGTGTAGTCTGGAGCCCCCTATAACAGCAGTCTGGAGGTGTAGTCTGGAGCTTCCTATAATAGCAGTTTGGATGTGTAGTCTGGAGCCCCCTATAACAGCAGTTTGGATGTGTAGTCTGGAGCCTCCTATAACAGCAGTCTGGATGTGTAGTCTGGAGAACCCCTATAATAGTAGTCTGGATGTGTAGTCTGGAGCCCCCTATAACAGCAGTCTGGATGTGTAGTCTGGAGCCCCCTAAAACAGCAGTCTGGATGTGTAGTCTGGAGCCCCCTATAACAGCAGTCTGGATGTGTAGTCTGGAGCCCCCTATAACAGCAGTCTGGATGTGTAGTCTGGAGCCCCCTATAACAGCAGTCTGGATGTGTAGTCTGGAGCCTCCTATAACAGCAGTCTGGATGTGTAGTCTGGAGCCCCCTATAACAGCATTCTGGATGTGTAGTCTGGAGCCTCCTTTAACAGCAGTCTGGATGTGTAGTCTGGAGCCCCCTATAACAGCAGTCTGGATGTGTAGTCTGGAGAACCCCTATAACAGTAGTCTGGATGTGTATTCTGGAGCCCCCTATAACAATAGTCTGGGTGTGTAGTCTGGATCCCCCAATAACAGCAGTCTGGATGTATAGTCTGGAGCCCCCTATAACAGCAGTCTGGATGTGTAGTCTGGAGCCCCCTATAACAGCAGTCTGGATGTGTAGTCTGGAGCCTCCTATAACAGCAGTCTGGATGTGCAGTCTGGAGCCTCCTATAACAGCAGTTTGGATATGTAGTCTGGAGTTCCCTATAACAGCAGTTTGGATGTGTAGTCTGGAGCCTCCTATAACAGCAGTCTGGATGTGTAGTCTGGAGCTCCCTATAGCAGCAGTCTGGATGTGCAGTCTGGAGCCCCCTATAACAGCAGTTTGGATGTGTAGTCTGGAGTTCCCTATAACAGCAGTTTGGATGTGTAGTCTGGAGCCTCCTATAACAGCAGTCTGGATGTGTAGTCTGGAGCCCCCTATAACAGCAGTCTGGATCTGTAGTCTGGAGCCCCCTATAACTGCAGTCTTGCTCTGTAGTCTGGAGCCCCCTATAACTGCAGTCTGGATGTGTAGTCTGGAGCCCCCTATAACAGCAGTCTGGATGTGTAGTCTGGAGCCCCCTATAACAGCAGTCTGGATGTGTAGTCTGGAGCCCCCTATAACAGCAGTCTGGATGTGTAGTCTGGAGCCCCCTATAACAGCAGTCTGGATGTGTAGTCTGGAGCCTCCTATAACAGCAGTCTGGATGTGTAGTCTGGAGCCCCCTATAACAGCATTCTGGATGTGTAGTCTGGAGCCTCCTTTAACAGCAGTCTGGATGTGTAGTCTGGAGCCCCCTATAACAGCAGTCTGGATGTGTAGTCTGGAGAACCCCTATAACAGTAGTCTGGATGTGTATTCTGGAGCCCCCTATAACAATAGTCTGGGTGTGTAGTCTGGAGCCCCTAATAACAGCAGTCTGGATGTATAGTCTGGAGCCCCCTATAACAGCAGTCTGGATGTGTAGTCTGGAGCCCCCTATAACAGCAGTCTGGATGTGTAGTCTGGAGCCTCCTATAACAGCAGTCTGGATGTGCAGTCTGGATCCTCCTATAACAGCAGTTTGGATATGTAGTCTGGAGTTCCCTATAACAGCAGTTTGGATGTGTAGTCTGGAGCCTCCTATAACAGCAGTCTGGATGTGTAGTCTGGAGCTCCCTATAGCAGCAGTCTGGATGTGCAGTCTGGAGCCCCCTATAGCAGCAGTTTGGATGTGTAGTCTGGAGTTCCCTATAACAGCAGTTTGGATGTGTAGTCTGGAGCCTCCTATAACAGCAGTCGGGATGTGTAGTCTGGAGCCCCCTATAACAGCAGTCTGGATCTGTAGTCTGGAGCCCCCTATAACTGCAGTCTTGCTCTGTAGTCTGGAGCCCCCTATAACTGCAGTCTGGATGTGTGTAGTCTGGAGCCCCCTATAGCAGCAGTCTGGATGTGTAGTCTGTAGCCCCTATAACAGCAGTCTGGATCTGTAGTCTGGAGCCCCCTATAACTGCAGTCTTGCTGTGTAGTCTGGAGCCCCCTATAACTGCAGTCTGGATGTGTGTAGTCTGGAGCCCCCTATAGCAGCAGTCTGGATGTGTAGTCTGGAGCCCCCTATAGAAGCAGTCTGGATGTGTAGTCTGGAGCCCCCTATAGCAGCAGTCTGGATGTGTGTAGTCTGGAGCCCCCTATAACTGCAGTCTGGATGTGTAGTCTGGAGCCCCCTATAGCAGCAGTCTGGATGTGTAGTCTGGAGCCCCCTATAGCAGCAGTTTGGATGTGTAGTCTGGAGCCCCCTATAACAGCAGTCTGGATTTGTAGTCTGGAGCCCTCTATAACAGCAGTCTGGATGTGTAGTCTGGAGCCCCCTATAGAAGCAGTCTGGATGTGTAGTCTGGAACTCCCTATAGCAGCAGTCTGGATGTGTAGTCTGGAGCCTCCTATAACAGCAGTCTGGATGTGTAGTCTGGAGCCTCCTATAACAGCAGTCTGGATGTGTAGTCTGGAGCCTCCTATAACAGCAGTTTGGATGTGTGGTCTGGAGCCTCCTATAACAGCAGTCTGGATGTGTAGTCTGGAGCCTCCTATAACAGCAGTATGGATGTGTAGTCTGGAGCCCCCTATAACAGCAGTCTGGATGTGTAGTCTGGAGCCTCCTATAACAGCAGTCTGGATGTGCAGTCTGGAGCCCCCTATAACAGCAGTTTGGATGTGTAGTCTGGAGCTCCCTATAACAGCAGTCTGGATGTGTAGTCTGGAGCCTCCTATAACAGCAGTCTGGATGTGTAGTCTGGAGCCCCCTATAACAGCAGTCTGGATGTGTAGTCTGGAGCCCCCTATAACAGCAGTCTGGATGTGTAGTCTGGAGCCCCCTATAACAGCAGTCTGGATGTGTAGTCTGGAGCCTCCTATAACAGCAGTCTGAATGTGTAGTCTGGAGCCCCCTATTACAGCAGTCTGGATGTGTAGTCTGGAGCCTCCTTTAACAGCAGTCTGGATGTGTAGTCTGGAGCCCCCTATAACAGCAGTCTGGATGTGTAGTCTGGAGAACCCCTATAATAGTAGTCTGGATGTGTAGTCTGGAGCCCCCTATAACAATAGTCTGGGTGTGTAGTCTGGAGAACCCAATAACAGCAGTCTGGATGTATAGTCTGGAGCCCCCTATAACAGCAGTCTGGATGTGTAGTCTGGAGCCCCCTATAACAGCAGTCTGGATGTGTAGTCTGGAGCCCCCTATAACAGCAGTCTGGAGGTGTAGTCTGGAGCTTCCTATAATAGCAGTTTGGATGTGTAGTCTGGAGCCCCCTATAACAGCAGTTTGGATGTGTAGTCTGGAGCCTCCTATAACAGCAGTCTGGATGTGTAGTCTGGAGAACCCCTATAATAGTAGTCTGGATGTGTAGTCTGGAGCCCCCTATAACAATAGTCTGGTTGTGTAGTCTGGAGCCCCCAATAACAGCAGTCTGGATGTATACTCTGGAGCCCCCTATAACAGCAGTCTGGATGTGTAGTCTGGAGCCCCCTATAACAGCAGTCTGGATGTGTAGTCTGGAGCCCCCTATAACAGAAGTCTGGATGTGTAGTCTGGAGCCTCGTATAACAGCAGTCTGGATGCGTAGTCTGGAGCCCCTTATAACAGCAGTGTGGATGTGTAGTCTGGAGCTCCCAATAACAGCAGTCTGGATGTGTAGTCTGGAGCCCCCTATAACAGCAGTCTGGATGTGTAGTCTGGAACCCCCTTATAACAGCAGTGTGGATGTGTAGTCTGGAGCCCCCTATAACAGCAGTCTGGATGTGTAGTCTGGAACCCCCTTATAACAGCAGTGTGGATGTGTAGTCTGGAGCTCCCAATAACAGCAGTCTGGATGTGTAGTCTGGAGCTTCCTATAACAGCAGTCTGGATGTGTAGTCTGGAGCCCCCTATAACAGCAGTCTGGATGTGTAGTCTGGAGCCCCCTATAACAGCAGTCTGGATGTGTAGACTGGAGCCCCCTATAACAGTAGTCTGGATGTGTAGTCTGGAGCCCCCTATAACAGCAGTCTGAATGTGTAGACTGGAGCCTCCTATAACAGCAGTCTGGATGTGTAGTCTGGAGCCCCCTATAACAATAGTCTGGATGTGTAGTCTGGAGCCCCCTATAACAGCAGTCTGGATGTGTAGTCTGGAGACCCCTATAACAGCAGTCTGGATGTGTAGTCTGGAACCCCCTATAACAGCAGTCTGGATGTGTAGTCTGGAGCCCCCTATAACAATAGTCTGGATGTGTAGTCTGGAGCCCCCTATAACAGCAGTCTGGATGTGTAGTCTGGAGCCCCCTATAACAATAGTCTGGATGTGTAGTCTGGAGCCCCCTATAACAGCAGTCTGGATGTGTAGTCTGGAGCCCCTTATAACAGCAGTCTGGATGTGTAGTCTGGAGCCCCCTATAAGATCAGTCTGTGCTATAATTTGGACACCGTGTGTTGACTTTTGTGCAGTGTGATGGTATTTCTTAGGTTTTGTGTATAAGTGTTACTACTTTTTGTTTTTTTGGTCAGTATTTATTATTCATATTGATATGTTTCTCTGTACACAAGGTATGTCACTGGTTAGTGGGTTTCACTGGGTGTAGCAGCAATAACTGGGCATTGTATACGGGATGATGACTGTGCACGGTATGACGGTACACTGAGTGTATGTGAGGTATGCATGTCCTCCAGTACAATGTGTATCTTCATTTCTAATTGATAACACTAGATAATAAAGGAACAGTCTACTTCTAATGTGTTTATTTCCTCTATTGGTGCTCGTGTTAAATGGAATATACTGTCCCGAATGTGATAAATTATTTTTTTAATAGATGTCATGCTTTTTTTATCGTTCTCAGTGTTAACGTTCTATCAACTGCAGCCAGAGATTTTCCTCTGTCATTTTAATCTCTGGAACCGGTACGTTCCCATGAGTGCGGAATATTGCCTGGAAAGTATCTAGGTCAGATAGGAGGCCGAGCATATCCCTTATCCTACAATAATATTCAGGCAGCATACATGAGCGTAGCCAGAGAAATGATTGAGGTGTGCTGGCCTGAATCTAAAGCAATGTGCTATGAATTACTGATAACATGCAGATCCTTTCAAGCTGCAAAAGTTGGGCTCGACGGAAAGTCTGGAGCATTGTGCAGTGGAGGACGCGGTAATTGTAGAGGATTTGGCCATAGTATTCTGAGTGATATTCAATGTAGCCACTCGGGCGGATAAAATAACGTACAAGTATCCGGTGAAGTGCAGCTTTAAAAGCTAACTTTCTGTAAATGCCACTGAGCATTTCATGCTGTAAATTAATGTCACTGGGGAAGCAAATACGAAGATACGTGATGGACACACTGGAAGAAGGTTCTGTGCCGTGCATAATAATAAGCAGCTCCACCCCTGCTTAGGAGAGCAGGTGTGTGACAGAGGGGAGCCAAAAAAGACATTCCACTTTTGTCTGGAAGTATAGAAATGCGACTTTCAACCTGGCTAGTATGTGAGGTCTTCAATTCTATTACATCATCATGGATACCACCTGAAAGACCTCATCCTAAAAGGGGTTATTAGTTGATGTCAACATTCCCTAATAATAGGGGGTCACAATCGATGGACCTTCTCAATTAACTCAACATAACGCCAAAAATATTACAAACCTCTTCTGTAACCATAAACTGAGCTTGTAGAGGATACCAATTAATGAACCTCATCCACTAAACTAAACCTGACCTAAGATGGTTTCAATTGATGGATGGCATCTGTTACCTCAACATGATCTAACAGTTAGTTCCAATCCACGTACCTAATCCATAACCTAACCATGATCTAAGAGTGTCTCAATAAATGGATCAACTCTATAACCACATATTGATCAAATTGAGGGATCCAAATCATTGACCCCTTTTGTAATCTCAACCTTAACTAATAGAAGGACCTAATTGATGAAACTCCTCTATAACTTCAACTTGACCTAATGGGGGTATCAATTAATGGACTTCTTCCATAAACTAATCCTGATCTAAGAGGGTCTCAATGAATTTACCTTATCCATAAGCTCAACCTGACCTAAGGGGATCCTAATAAATGGATCACCTCAAATTGACCTAATCAAGGTCTCCAAGTGACGGACCTGCTCTGTAACCTCAACCTCACCAAATAGGGTCCCAATTGAAAGACTTCCTCTGTAATCTTAACCTGATCTAAGAGAAGGTTTCAGGTAATGGGCATCTTACATAACCTCAACCTGACCTAGAAGAATGCAAATGAGTGAATCTTACCTGTAATCTCAAACCTGATAGAGGGATCTAATTACTGAACCTCCTCTGTAACCTCAACCTGGGTTAACAGTGTCCCAATTGAGAGAACTCATCTGTGACTTCAACATGACTTAATAGAACGTTCCAAGTAAAGGACATCCTCAGCCTGACCCAAGAGGAAGCCTCAATTAATGGAACTCCTCCATAACCTCAAACTGATCCAACTGAGATTCCAGCCTGATAAACCTTTTTCATAACCTCAAGCTTACATAATAAGTCATCCCAATTGTTGGACCACCTCTTTAACATCTACCTGATCCGATAGAAATTGCCAATTGATCTACTTCCGACAATATGACCCAATAGGGCATTTTTACGAAGAGACAACTCTTTTCAGTGGAGCTGATGTAATTTACTACAGATGGGAAAGTTGATGCTGAACCACCAGGGATATCTATAGCGCATGATGTTACGTGATTAGATAAGTATTTTTAACAAGATTGAAACAAGAACCTAAACAGATGAATTTTTGATCATGCCGGCTGATAAAATGGATAGAACACAGCTCCATTTCCAGACGTAAGTGCTTTTCCTATTAATATCCCCAGACAGCTTGGTAACAGCAGACGTGTTCCAGTAAATGTATTGGGATAAAAACAAAAAAAAAATGGTTTCTACAATTTAAAGGATTTGTGAAAAAGTGAAATATGCCTGGAGGGTTAAGGTGCTGCTATATTTAATTGTTTCTTAAAGATTTCAGTGGAAACAATGAGAGAGATCAGCCCTGATTATCATATTGACACAAGTCAAGAGTGTAGGGATTAGATACCTTGTATATCTGTACTCTGCACAGAGAGGACATAATGATGGCTAATCCAGCTGGTTATTATTTGTCTGTTTGTCGAATCAAGCCATTAAGGATTATCGCAATCCAATATAGGTTTCTGCTGTGTGTAGAATTCTGTATGATGACAGCTGTATGTAATGGCTGCCGTGGTGGGAACGGCAATATCGGCTTGGAATGTTTATACATCATATGCTCTATATATGTGACAGGGTAGAGGACAAAACACGTTTTTCCTAAGAGTATTTAGAAAATGTAATTCCTGGAAGTCTAAGTCCCTTTTGCAATAGCTCTTAATGCATATGATATCACGGTCTTCCGTTTGGGAGCATGCTAGGTGATGACACGTGATAGAAGTGGTTAGCACAGCAGCCTTGCAGTGCTGGGGTCCTGGGTTCTAATCCCACCTTGGACAACATCTGCAAAGAGTTTGTATGTTCTCTCCATGTTTGTGTGGGTTTCCTCTGGGTACTCCGGTTTCCTCCCACATTCCAAGACATATTGATAGGGAATTTAGATTGTGAGCCTCATCAGGGACGGTGATGATAATGTGTGCAAACTGTAAAGCGCTGCGGAATATGTTGGCGCTATATAAAAATAAATATTATTTATTTATTACTTTGACCATTGGATTCTCTTCATCTGCACTTTAAAGACCCTGATTGCAACGTAGAGGTCTATAAACCCACCAAGCATGTGTCAAATGTACACATTCTACAATATGTGGTAACAGGACCTAAGGTCCTAATACCTTTACTAGCTACAAAAAAACAAAAAAAAACAAAACCTGGATGTGGATAATGATGCAATAAATAATGAATAATAATAAAACAATAAATAATAAAAATGCCACTCAAAAACACAGGATCTCATAATCCAAAAAACTGTGAAACAGTGCCACTCAGAAATTCACGATCTAATGATCAACTGCACTAGACTGCCTTAAAACCAGTGAAAGAAATTATACACCAGTGTGCGCTGCATAAAGGTGGCAGAGATGGATTTACCTGTCAATTAGTATGGCTGTGGTCCCGGAAGAGGTGAGGTGCACACACCCCGATGCGCATTTTGGTAAAAGTCCCTTGTCAGACCCTGAGTGGCACTGTTTCACAGTTTTTTGGATTATGAGATCATGTGTTTTTGAGTGGCATTTTTATTATTTATTGCACACATGGCGATAGATTACTTTAAATATATTAATATATACAGGTTTTATTTTTGATTAATATAGTTTGTGGTTTTTATATCACATCTTAGCACTGCATACAGGTGTCAGGTAATTAATTTAATAATTGATCCACCTATTATACCCCCTTTTTTTCGCACACTATCTTGATATTTATGTGGGATTATATTTATATCTTTAGTTATTCATCCATTTTACTGTGATGTATTATGATATATTCTCATAATATTTTTATAATATATTCTGTCCTCATATATCTAGTGGTTCTTCTATGTGGTCCCCATGATTTATTTATATACATTGTTTGTTCAGTCTTTTATTATTTTTATGTGTGCGGACACATTTTGCATATAGTGCCAATTTCTTGCCAAATTACCACTAATAAAGGCATATTTTTAACCTTACTATTCTTATACATTATTTGCGCGTTATATACTATTTCCATCGTTATCCACATCCAGGTTTTGCTTTTTTCTTATTTATGAGTGTTCCTTGCACTCTTTATTTGTTGTTGGACGTATAGAATATTTATATATATATATATATATATATATATATAGTTATATATATGTATTTAGATAGATTACACATAAGTATATTTTTGTATATATTTTTATTATTTTCAAAAATGTCTATTCTGTCCATTTGTTTCGGTTACTTTACTAGCTACAAAGACTTAGAGCTTCTAAAACCATATAGATTTGTTATGGGCACACCGTGTGAGGCAGATACCATGAACCTTAGGTCAGAGTGAGCAGCACAGACCAGATATGATGATGCAGAAGACTGGACTAGCTGGACCACTCATGGAACAGCCAGGACCAATTGAGACAGATATACAGGACATCATGTGGATAAAAAAAAAAGCTGGAAACACTACATGCAGCACAGTCAAAATGAGCGAACAATATAGGAACAGCAGAGATGTGTAGGCAATCTGGATCCTTGATCCAGGAGTACAGTATCACTCAGAAACAGCAGGGTTGTGAGTGTGGACAGCTTCGAAATAGCTGAGATGAGTTGGTTACCAGGTAACTTGACACATATTTATTTAAGGCAAAATGGGCAAGTAACACACGTCATTCAGATGGCTTACTCTAAAATACATTTCATAGTCAGCCTAAGGAGCTGAAATCAGGGCCAGGAAGTGCTCCAGGCCTGTGGATGAATCTCTGTTCACCTAGCCTAACTGAAAGCTGCTCAGTGACCCTCCTCCCTGCTGCTGAATCATTGCAAACCTAGCTTTACTGAAATTTGTTCAGTGTACCTCCTCCCTGCTGCTTAATCATTGCCCATCTAACTTTATTGAAATTTGTTCAGTGTACCTCATCCCTGCTGCTGCTGAATCATTGTCCACGAAGCTTTACTGAAAGTACTTCGGTGTACCTCCTCCCTACTGCTATTGAATAATTGTCCATGAAGCTTTACTGAAAGTACTTCGGTGTACCTCCTCCCTACTGCTATTGAATAATTGTTCACCAAGCTTTACTGAAAGTTCTTCAGTGTACCTCCTCCCTGCTGCTAAATAATTGTCCACCAAGTTTTACTGAAACTTCTTCAGTGTACCTCCTCCCTGCTGCTGCTGAATAATTGTCCACCAAGCTTTACTGAAAGTTCTTCAGTGTACCTCCTATTTGCTGCTGGCGAAGCTCTGCTCATCTAGACTGACTGAAAGCTCCTCAGTGAGCCTCCTTCTTCTTCCTGCTACTGAATCATTGCCCCCTAGCTTGACTGAAAGCTCCTCAGCTACCCTCCTCCCTGCTGCTCTTGAATCATCCTCCACTTAGCCTGACTGAAAGATTTTCAGAGTACTGCCTCTCCTGCTGCTCCTATCACTGCTCTGTACAAGCTGCAGCTGCTAGTCAGGTAAAGTGGGCAGAGAGTGACTAAACTGGGAGTCATAAGCTCTCTCGCTATTTAGCTGGACTCATACAATGATCATTTTAATATCAGATTAATAGGACCATTTTGACATGGATTTTCAAAGTAAGTATATCATCTTCATCAGGTCCAGGATATCTATTAAACAATGTATGCAGCTTGTATTGTGAAATCCAGTGACAGATCCATGTTGAAGGATTTAATGAATCATTAAAGAGCAGTTTGTTCTAGAAGTTGTCGAATAAAACAGGCTTCAAAGACAATTGTGATGAATTCTGAGCAAACGAAGAGTAATATCCACTTACTTTAAGATCTATTTTTTTTGGCTTCATTGATGTTAATTTTGCATTGTCTGAAGGACTCACCAGCTGGTGCTTTCTAATGCTCATCCATCTTCACACATGAGTAGATAAATACGGTGGGATAAGTGATCTGTAAGTAGATTATGTTGTCTTAAATAACCACAAAAATACAAATATTAGGCCATACAATACACGGACTTGCATTAGCACAATTTTCTCATTAAGTTCCAATTCAGAATGTAAATGTACTTTAGCTGCTGCCTTGGTAATGGAGCAGCCGCCTCCCTGGTTGATATATCTTTACATTGTGCTTCTAGAATGTATAATATGATTACCACTGATTTCCAAAGAAAAGAAGTGAAAAGCTCAGGATAAAGGAGATTTCATCATTTCAATTGTGACCACTATAGACTTCCAGGCACTAACAGTAAAAGGTCCCTGTGAAAGAACAGTATATGGGCCATTTCCATCCCAAGAGCTCATCATAATGCACTATTCCACCTGCTTTGAACGTAGAAATGGACCCCTTTCCTCTTGGGCCCCGGTGCAGCTGCACTGACTTCACCAATAATATGTCGGCCCTTGATAAGGCATATTGAATTTCAAAGCCCAATAATTTTCTTCCCAGGAGTTCTAAGCTCTTGGAGATGTCTGATTGCAGCTTCCACCTTTTGCTCATATATATACAGCTGAAATCTATGAGCATACATGTGTACTGGGGTCAGTTAGATAAGCATTCACTCAAATGAATGAACCAAATAGATATGGGTAATTAAATAGTTGCAACTATCAGATATTCCTACGAAGGAGCTATTAAGTTATTTGGCACTATCTGCAGTCACAATAAAAAATGTAATCTCCATTACAAGGTGGGTTTAATTATTATCAAGATTTACAAACTTTTTGCTATATGGAAAAAGTCTCAGAAATATTCACCCCCTTCATGACAAGAGTCTTTAGTATTTACTACAGCATGTGAGGCAGTGACCGGTGTCATATGTGAGGGTCGCTATGTGTCCCCCCAGGATGCGCAAGGAGGCGTATTGAGGCCATGGGAGTGCATTGCTGTCACAGGCATCGCTGTGATTGCAATGAAGAATAAAAGTAAGTGCTGGTCTTGAGCAAGATATTTGTCCATGGCAAATTTAAGAAAGCCAGTTCTGGGCTTTTATTTTTAAAACAGACTACAGGATGGTAGTGGGGCAGTCCATTTCCTTCCCGGCTGGGTTTTCCATATGGCCTACGGCCACAGGTTCCTTGTGAAGACCCCTGGAGCAGAGGGTTGGGTGTGTCAGTTTGGTTTAGTGTGCAGAGAAGAAGGCTCTGCAGAGCTCCACCTGTGTGAGGTAAAACAGGGCCAATTGGAGCAGAGAGGCCTTGTATCCACAACATACACAGCGGTGCAGTCGCCCATGGCAACTAGTCTCGGGTGTGGACTGCCATGTTTACCAGCTGCAACCTGGAGGATATCGTTCCCGGGTGTGATCCGGAGGATATTGTGTACTGTGTATTGCTCTGAGTTGGACATTAAAACATGTTTTGCTTTGAACTTTGCTGGGTCACTGCCTCATCACTGCACAGTGTGGATACCGCTGCACTACAAGCCCTATCAGCTGTTATGACATGCTGCAAATGTGATGCATAGCCACACACAGTGTTCCTAATGAATCTTAGCCTATTCCTCATGAGCAAGGGCGTCCAATAGTTAAGTCTGTGCCGAAACCCCTGCAATTGTTATCTTCCTCTCCCCTGCAGGGATGCCGGCATGTTTACTTACCCGTCCACACTCCCTCAGGATGTCTGCTCCCAGGACCTGCGCACAGCAGGTCTCTTGGAAGTGTGTTTAGGGCTCGCGCTTCCTGACTGATTTAGGGCCAGCGCGCCCTAATTAAAACCTTCTAATTGCTGGGAGAAGTCTGGTATATAAGACACCCTCCCCTATTGGCAAGCTTTGTGTAACCTTCTGAATGTTGTCCTGGATTTCTTGTTTGCATACCACCCTTAATCCAACGGACATGTAGAGAGAATCAACCAAATACTGGCCAATTTCCTGCGGCACATCACAAACGCACATCAAGATGATTGGGTTAAGCTCTCCCCGTGGGAAGAGTTCTCCTATAACAAACACGGAAGTGAGGCTTCTGCAAGTTCTCCATTCTTTAATGTTTTTTGGGCAACAGCCAAAATGCCCTCTTACGGTGTTGGCCGCTTCTGGTGTACCAGCAGCCGATGATCTTAGAAAGGATTTCTCGAAGATATGGGAGAACACCAGAGGCATAGCTAGGGTTTTGGTTCAGGGGGTGAGAAGCTTCTGAGTTGGCCCTTAACCAAGTAGCCTTGATTACAACTCAGTGATGCGCCCTAATAGTGGAGGAGAATCTCGGCAGATGACAGCCCTGTTACTGAAAATAATCTCTATATAAAGACCAATATGGATATTACCGCCATATGGTCAGTGGTAGATACCAGTCCTACAGAACATATAACAGATCACTGCACAGTTACAAATAATGTCTTACCACTGACGTCCTTTCTGATGGAATCGTTAATTTTTCTTGTGTTTTCCATCTGGCCCAGACCGACATTACAACTTCTTCCAGCCACAACTCGTCTGCAGAGAATACAACAAAGACACATTTAACTTCTCATATTCCAGCACCATCACCATCTATTCCCAACCTGCACAAACTCCTCATCCTGCTGATACCCCAATACTGAGCCGCTGCTGCCGTATGTGTCCTTATTACTGCTCCTAATACCCCAATACTAAGCCGCTGCTGCCGTATGTGTCCTTATTACTGCTCCTAATACCCCAATACTAAGCCGCTGCTGCCGTATGTGACCCTATTACTGCCCCTGATACCCCAATACTGAGCTGCTGCCATATGTCCCTATTACTGCACGTGATACCCCAATACTGAGCCGCTGCTGCCGTATGTGTCCTTATTACTGCCCCTGATACGCCAACACTAAGCCGCTGCTGCCATATGTGTCCCTATTACTGCCCCTGATACCCCAATACTGAGCCGCTGCTGCCGTATGTCCCTATTACTACACCTGATACCCCAATACTGAGCCGCTGCTGCCGTATGTGTCCCTATTACTGCCCCTGATACCGCAATACTGAGCCGCTGCTGCCATATGTGTCCCTATTACTGCCCCTGATACCCCAATAATGAGCCTCTGCCGTATGTGTCCTTATTAATACACCTGATACCCTAATACTGAGCCGCTGTTGCCGTATGTGTCCCTATTACTGCCCCTGATACCGCATTACTGAGCCGCTGCTGCCATATGTGTACCTATTACTGCCCCTGATACCCGAATACTGAGCCTCTGCCGTATGTGTCCCTATTACTACACCTGATACCCCAATACTGAGCCGCTGCTGCGGACCTTCATCAGTCAGACAGATTGCATTGTGCACAAGGTTACAGGCAGAAACGAATGCTTAGGATATGCAAAACTTGAGCATCACATGCAAGTCTCCTGGGAGTGTGCTTAGGGCGCTCATGTTCCCTGTCTCATAAGGGCCAGCACATGCTGCTAAAATGTCCCCAGCCAATTGCTGGGAGACGTCTGGTATATAATGCACCTTCCCCAATTGGGAGGTGCCCTAGCAACATAAGTCAAACAATGTATAGCCTGCTAGCTACTGTAGTTGTAAGGTCCCCATACTCCCTGATCTTGTCCACCCGACTTACCTGATCCTGTCTGCCTTATCTTCACCTGTTCCAGTCCATTTTGTTGAGTCCATACTCAAATCCATCCTGCCCGTGCCTAGTCTTGCACCTGATCCACCTGAACCTGCACCTGTGTACCTGCATCTCTGATCCCGTACCTGTGGCCGTCCTGTGTTTCTGTTCCTCTCCTGCCTGTGCCTGATTCCTCATCTCCCTACCAGCCATATTCCTCCTGTTTAACCAGTTACTGGCGAGTCCCACTTCCCTGCTTCTTTGGAGGTCAGCTTCCATGGCTTCGGGGTCCGTCCTGAAGTAGTCCCTGATGTTCTACTGGAGTCAAGTCAAACCCCACCATCAGGACCTCTAGTGAAGAGTAAGAAATTCTCCTAGTTACACCCCAGGCTAACCCCGGACCATGGCATAGGAGTTCTACATCCATGTGCGTAACACAAAGTCACTCATATTCTTGGGTTTTGAGCTGCAACCACTTTATTCACATCGCACCAAAGATCCAAAGATATTCTATGGGTTTCATGTCAGACCACTGTGATGGCCACTCCACAATCTTCCAGGACTTCTGAAACCAAAACATGGTGGACTGAGATATGCTTGGTATCATTATCCTGTCGAAAGGCTCAAATGACACCCAAGCTTCAGCTTCCTCACAGAACACCTGATGTTTCCTCAAATGATTTCCTATTGGTTGATTTAATCCATCTTTCCTCTATATGCTGCAGATTTCCAGTGCCAGGAAAAAAACTAAACAGCCCCAAAGCATCACCAAGCCATCCCATTCTTCAGTTTAGGCATCCCCAAGCTGCCATCATGCTTCACTGTAGCTATCACCAAGCCATCATCATGCTTCACTATAGGCATCATCGAACCACTGTCATGCTTCATTGTAGGCATCACAGAGCAGTCGACGTGCTCCACTGTAGACATCACCAAGATCCTGCTATCCTACACTTTAGGCATGGTGTTCTTTTTCAGTGCATGCTCCAGACATACCATTGATCTATAGGACCCAATACGTTCCAGTTTTGTTTCATCGCTCTACAGAACAGAACATGTGTACAATATCAAAACCACTGTCAGCACATGAATGCAGCACCAGAATCACCCGTCTGTACATGAATGCAGCGCCAGAACCACCATCTGTACATGACTGCAGCGCCAGAACCAACATCAGTACATTAGTGCAGTACCAGACACATCATTAGTTCATTAATGCAGAGCCAGAACTACCATCAGTACACAAATACAGCTCCAGACCCACTAACAGTAGATGGATAAGTCACCAAGATTTGTATAGTGATTAATTGGTAAGTCAGCCCTATATACTATTGTATGGCATGAACCTACAACTCCCAGTATGTCTTTAACAATGGTAAGGAGATGCTGGGAGCTGTTACCAGCCATCATCAGACTACAGAACATGCAGGAATCACAGTACCAATGAAACGCAGCAGCATCATAAAAACATTTTACACTTAGGTACCACATAGGTGACATCTTTTCTGATTGGAGTTGTTCCCATCCCTTTTATCTCCACAGACGTCATGATGAGATTTCACGCCCAGAGTTAGTCTCTCCAGACTTTCCTCTTCTCAGTCTTCAGCAGCAGATCTATACATGGAGCCCATAAAAATAAAAGTATTATACTGCCCCACAAATATCAATATTTCCCATGCAGCACCCCTGAATAAATAATTGCTGTGCTACCTGCACAAAATATCCCCCCTACAATGCCATGCTCCGTAATGTCCCCCCACACTACCCCTCTACAAAATATCCCCACTATACTGCCCTTCTGCAAAATATCCTCCATACACACACTGCATCTCTGCAAAATAACGCCTTTCCCCCCACACACACACACACTGCCCCTCGGAATAAAGTAGCTCCCACCCCCCGCAATGCCTCTAGCAAACGGTGCTCCCTTTCACAATTGTCCTGCCCATCCACAATGATAAAGCATTTAAAACCTTATTCACGTCTGAAACTTGTGAGCACATTTAAATCTAGGAAAAAGCTGCCATTTTGCTGGACAGCTCCGCAAGCAGCAACAAACCCCTAGGTGGGCCACATGCAGCCTGGGGGACTGTACCCGGTCTATACATGAAGGCAATGATCTCTTCTCTCAACTTTTTTAGTAACTCTCTTGACTTAGCCATATTTGTAATACGCAATCAAACGTCAGTGTGAACGAACCCCCATAGCCAGTCCAGGCATTTGATCTGTTTTATATCAAGTATAACAGCAGAAAGTTTGTAAATGTTGATAATAAACATAATTTATAATGGAGGATGGAATAATTTTGATAACCCTTATCTTTTTGTGAATGTCAAATAGTTTGGAATTTCTCATAATCCAGCACTTTGCCTGTTCTATTGATGTTGTAATGAGATAATATTTTCTTATTTACTTTGTGAAAAGTGATTTTATTCTTTTATGTTTTTGGATGAATAAAACAGATAAGGACAACATTAATTAAAACAAGTAGTTACCATAGACAAGTTTTTGTGTAGTTTTCTAAACTTTTTGCTTACTTGTTAGAAACTAAATGAGCAAAAAAAAAAAAAGTTGAGCAGAGTTTAGATGATAATTTATTAAGCACCAGCACTTTGTTAATAACATATTAAAATGCTCAGGGAGAAACAGTCATCCATTTTTCATTATTCTCCAAGGCAGGCATTACAAAACCCCTGTGTATAGTCAGGAAAAGGTCTTTCAGTGATCCTGCCAAAATGTTGCTTCTAATGCTTGCTCCTGCCAGCCAAACCTGGCTTGGCAAGCAATACATTATTGCACCAATGTATGCTTGATATGATTTATCACTATTGGCTGACCCGTGAATGATACATTAATGCATCAACAGATCAACAGCTCTCCGCGCACGAGTGTCCCGTGATGTGATGTATTTGTTTGTATGAACTGAGAAGGTCGTTCGGCTGATGAGTTTATAACTCATCATTGTCGTCTTGCAAAACTATCTCCAAAATCTAAATGCAAATTGTACATGGAACAAAATTCAATGAGATATTTGCACAATTTGCTAAAATATCTCAAAAGGTTTCCAGCTGTTATAAGACACTGACCCAACTCTCTGTTCTGACTTCATTGACTTAATCTCCTTGTCGTTTCAGGTTCAGGTGTGCATATGAGAAATTACACTACCTCTGACCATTATATGATTTGTACCCAGCATTTTCTTACAGTTTTCCTCTCTGTAGACTCTGTCTCTGATTTTCAGTTGTCTCTGAGCTAGTGGGTGGAACCAAGCTGCTATGTTGTCTCCCATACACAGCACACACAGATAGATGTACTCTAGCTCTTCTTTCTCTGTAGAACAGAGACAGAGGCAATAGCAGCATGAAATTTGTTATAAGTAGTGAGCTGTGTTGCTGTGAAACCTGATGACATTTGCAGCTAGATCTTCTAGCTTGCCTCTCACTATGCTGGGTCCTCCTCACTCCTTTCCTTTCACCATAAAGTTTTGTAGGAGCTGTAACCTGACCCTTGATTGCTCTGACAGTACAGCTTGCTTTGACAAAAACGAAGCTGATTTTCAAAGGGAATTGTGAAATTAGGAGGTCTGGGTGGAGATAAAATGGTTTATAAATGGAGAAAGAAGCAGATTTTTCTGATAAAATATATTACAAAGTTTTTTTTACTTGTTTTCTACCTTTCATTTATGCAAAGTTTGTTAAAAGGACAGTGACCAAGTCTCATAACTTTTAATACTGGACAATATTATGTAAAAAAAAAACAAAGTTTTTGACCTGACACTTAATAAAAAAAATTCCCTGAGCGCCCTTCATTTTGCACATTTGGTGCTTTTTGAGCACAGTATGTGAAATTTCTGCTTGCAGTCTTCAGAGTCTTCTTTTGGAGTGTGCGATTTCTACTCCTCCCACCTAGGGGAGCCAATCACATCTCGGCATTGACCTAGCAGTTACAGACACTGCCAATCTGTGATTGGTGCATCTGGAAGAGAGGGATGAAAGTGCACACTCCCGGAGAAGAAGTGCAAAAACGCCCAGCTGGTTTATAAGCGGAGACTTCACTTACTGCGCTTCAAAAGCAAGTAACGTAAATACTTTGTAATTGAGTAATGATGTAGTGCACATAATGGGAGCTCATGGATTTTTTACAAGGTATTTATCTCAATTTTTCTTGAACAAGTGACAGGTCCTCCTTAAAAAGAATCTGCCAGTAGGATTATCTCTCCTAAGCCATCTATATGGCCATGCAGGTCATTGAAAGATGAATAAAATGATACCTTGATATCTACGATCCAATGTTTCATTCCAGATTTTTCTTAATATTTAAGTGAACTGTTAAGATCTATGGGCTTGACAGAGTTTTTCCCAGAATCTGCCTCTACAGTTTTTTTCCCCGCAGCTTTTTTTAACCCCGTTCTGCCATCTGACGTACTATCCCGTCCATGTGCCCTGGGCCCGTCTGACCATGGATGGGATAGTATGTCATTGGTGATCGGCTTATTCTCACAGCTGACACCCGGCAGAAGATCGCAGCATTCCGGTGCCGGCAGAGGCATAGAGAAGCATCGCGCAGGGAGGGGTGCTTCCCTCAGAACAACGCGATGTGATCGCGTTGTCCTGAGGTTCTCCTTTCAGACCCCGGCTCCAAGATGGCCACGGGGACCTTCCGGGTCCTGCAGGGAGGTGGCTTCTCAGTTCCTCCTCCTTCACTGCCTGTCAGATTGCTGACCTGATACAGTGCAGTGCAAAGTGTCAGATCAGCAATCTGACTTTATATAGTAAAAAAAAATATTAGCAAGTGTAAAAACATTTTTTTTTCAATTCCTAAATAAAGATAAAAAATAAATATTTTCCCAATAAATGCATTTCTTTATGTAAATAAAGCAAACAATAAAAGCACACGTGTTGCCACGTCCATAACGACCCAACCTAAAAAACTGTCCCACTTTTTAACTCCTTCAGTGAACCCCATAAAAAAACAAAAAAAAACAATTCTTTAACATCATACCGCCAAACAAAAAGTGGAATAACACGCAATCAAAAAGACGAATATAAATAAACATGGTAACGCTGAAAATGTCATCTTGTCCTGCAAAAAATGAAAAATTAAAAAAATTATAGCTCTCAGTTATAGCTCTCAGAATAAAGCGATGCAAAAATCATTATTTTTTATATAAAATAGTTTTTATTGTATGAAAGCGCCAAAACATAAAAAATGATTTGAGTTATTGTTGTCATCGTACTAACCCGAAGAATAAAACTGCATTATCATTTTTACCACACGCGGAACGGTATAAACGCCCCTCCCAAAAAAATTCATGAATTGCTGGTTTTTGTTCATTCTGCCTCACAAAACTCAGAATAAAAGCGATCAAAAAATATCATGTGCCCGAAAATGGTACAAATAAAAACACCAACTCGTCCCGCAAAAACAAGACCTCACATGTGGGCCAAAATATGGAAAAGTTATAGCTCTCATTTTTTTGCAATAAAAAGCATCTTTTAGCCTGTGACAGCAGCCAAACATAAAACCCCCCTATAAATAGTATTTATTTCCATTTTCCCATTAGGGTTGGGGCTAAAGTTAGGGTTAGGGTTTGGATTAGGGTTAGGGTTGGGATTAGGGTTAGGGTTGGGATTAGGGATAGCGGTGTGTTAGGGTTAGGTTTGTGGTTAGGGTTATGATTAGGGATGGGATTAGGGTTAGGGGTGTGTTGGGGTTAGGGCTGGAGTTAGAATTGGGGGGTTTCCACTGTTTAGGCACATCAGGGGCTCTCCAAATGAGACATGGTTCCGATCTCAATTCCTTCCCTTCCGAGCTCTGCTGTGTGCCCAAACAGTGATTTACCCCCACATATAGGATATCAGTGTACTCAGGACAAATTGGACAACAACTTTTTGGGTCCAATTTCTCCAGTTACCCTTGTGAAAATAAAAAATTGGGGGTGAAAAGATCATTTTTGTAAAAAATATGATTTATTTTTACGGCTGTATGTTAAACATTTCTGTGAAGCACTTGGGGGTTGAAAGTGCTCCCGACACATCTAGATAAGTTCCTTAGGGGGTCTACTTTGCAAAATGGCATCACTTGTGTGGGGGTTCCACTGTTTAGGCACATCAGAGGCTCTCCAAATGCAACATAGCATCCAGCAATTTTGCATTGAAAAGTCAAATGGCGCTCTTTCCCTTCCGAGCTCTGCCGTGCACCCAAACAGTGCTTTACCCCCACATGTGGAGTATCAGCGTACTCAGGACAAATTGTACAATAACTTTTGGGGTCTAATTTCTCCTCTTACCCTTAGTAAAATAAAAGAAAATTGGATCTGAAGTACATTTTTGGTGAAAAAAATTAAATGTTCATTTTTTTTAAACATTCCAAAAATTCCCGTGAAGCATCTGAAGGGTTAATAAACTTCTTGAATGTGGTTTTGAGCACCTTGGGGGGTGCAGTTTTTAGAATGGTGTCACTTTTGGGTATTTTCTATCATATAAACCCTACAAAGTGACTTCATATGTGATGTGGTCCCCCCAAAAAATGGTGTTTTAAAAATGAGAAATCGCTGTTTAACTTTTAACCCTTATAACTTCCTAACAAAATTAAATTTTGGTTCCAAAATTGTGCTGATGTAAAATAGACATGTGGGAAATGTTACTTAGTAAGTATTTTCTGTGACATATCTCTCTGATTTAAGGGCATGAAAATTCAAAGTTGGAAAATTGTGAAATTTTCAAAATTTTTGCCAAATTTCCATTTTTTTCCACAAATAAATGCAAGTCATATCAAATTAATTTTACCACTATCATGAAGCACAATATGTCACGAGAAAACATTGTCAGAATCACCAGGATCCATAGAAGCTTTCCAGTGCTATTACCTCATAAAGGGACAGTCATCAGAATTGTAAAAATTGCCCCAGTCATTAACAAGCAAAACCACCCTCAGGGATAAAGGGGTTAATTGAAAGATAGTGTTACCAGTGGGAGACATCTAATGACTGATAGTCTGCTCTCCTAATCCCCATGTCTCACACTGGTAGCACCCCATTTTATGTAATATAAGCTCTATAGGCAGATTCTTTTACAGATCTTTGTCCCGCCCATAGATCTTAACAGCTCATTTACATCTTAAGGAAAACATGAATTTCTCTGGAACAAGACATCAGATCACAGATATCAAGGAATCATTTTATTCAGCTTCCTATGACCTACGTGCCCATATAGATGGTTTAGAAATGCTGATTCTACTGACAGATTCACTTTAAGCAATATGAAAAATGCCAAAAAATTAACATAATAGGTAAAATTCTGAATCAATTACTGGCTGAAAATAAACGTCTTGTTATAAAGAGTCGTGCACGTAGCAATACAGCACTTGTTACTGCAGCTAAGTACATCCTCGGCATTCCTTGGCTGGGTTTCTTTTCCTAGCAAGTCTCTTAAACTCTGAAGTGGATGAGGTCAAGCGACTGTAGCAATGTCATTTCCCCCTCCCCCCTCCTCCCCCGAGGACTCCTGACAGCTAGATCGCATCCCTCATGGAAAATCAGTGCTTACATTTACTTTGCTCTCTAAAAATGGATCTGATCTGTTATGTAATGTGCAGCTAATAAACAGATGATCTGCATCTGTATACACAGCACCAAACCTGTCCTTGCCATTTCATTCCTATCTATGCTGGTGAATTGCACAGTAAATGTTATTATGGTATTGATGTAGTGGACCATCACAATTAAAGGTTTAATAAATAATTTTATATCATTGTTATTTTATACTATAGGAGACTAATTTCTGATAAGTAGGGTTCTGACATTAGACATCTCCTGCACTATGTTCCCATACATTTGGTTGTGGCTGTGCCTGGTACTTATAAGAAGGAGGCGTGTCCCTGCTGTCCTTTGACACTGTCCAATCAGAGAACTCTTTGTGGAGTCACACCTCTTTGACAAGGGGAAAAGTAAATCCCATAAGGAATATAAAAAAAAAATTAGATAACATGGAGTTATGGCAAAATGTGCTCTAGAAAAATACAAGCATCTACTAAAACAGACAAGATGTGAATGGTAAGAAGTCCTAAATAATTGGAATAAGCTGCAGCACCAGCCACATGTAACTGAAGATTAATGGTAACCTCTTAAATGCACTTAACCAATCCAGATGGTTCATTCTTTGAGGCGTCTATCACCCCCTCAATGTGAATGTGGGGTACCGATGGGATTTCATGGCAGCCCAAGCCTTTATAGTCAACTATCATTTTACCTAATACTGCAATATTGTGGATTTGTAGTATAAGAACAAGGAATGAAATGATCACTGTCACGGATCACAGGGATGATATATTTATTATCCCCACCGCTCACACTAATATATCATGAACCGGGATTGTTCGGTTGCCCTTGGTTCTTTCTGAAGGGGATTTATCTATATCCTACTTGCCAGATCCGGTTTGGAACCGGTAGCTCTCTGGTGGCCCCTTCACCCTTAGGTCAGACAGGGTACTGCAACTAGGATAATTAGTTGCCAGAAAGGCTGCCTTACTTTTTACTGGCTAATGGGCAGTTAAATATTTTACTCCAAAAAGGTAGGCAGTGTTTACAAGAGGGTAAAAAGATATTATAAAAGAAGACAAGTATCGTATGTACAAACAATTACAAATAAAAAGGGAATAAAGTTGAAAAAAAAACACAGTTCTCTCATATCATTTCAGATCATGGCAAACCATGTGGCACGGGGGGGGAAGGGCGAACATATATCCCAGTGCATGACAGACTCTCAGCTAGACCCGGGACAAAAGACTAGTGAAGACTGATGTCTCACTCACTTATCTCCGTGCCCAAAACCAAGGCACTCCCCCAGTGGTGATTTCACTCAGAGGCCGAATACTCCCTTTTCTTAGAGTTATGACAAGCCATTTCTATATATAACTCACTGTATTAACCTTGTAGAAGAGCAACACAATGATCATGATGCTCACCACATCATGGGGGTTCCTTTAAGCATAAACACGGAGTAGATTTATGACCCGCTTATGGAGAAATCCATTCCTTGCATTTCGTTGGGTTTAGATCCTAGTGATTTCAGTGAGTTATAGATCTCTCGGTGGATATCCGGAATATGTAACTTGGACATCTATGTCACTACTTGGGGTGGAATTATTCCATCTTGAATAACTCTCTGATACACCAAGGAGCACATGGTTTCAGACAAAAGATTGGCTTTTCCAGCTAAAAGCCATAAAACTCCTCAGTGAACCTTGCTGGCACGCTGGTCTCACATTACAGCTATATAGTAGGGGAGAGGGAGGGGGAAAGGTGAAATCGCACACAGGCACATGCAGGCAGAGGAAACTGCAGCTGCAAGCTCTGTATGTGTAATTGAAGTAATAAGAAATTCTTCCTATTTCCTGACAATCACAGGTACAAGCTCCTTAAAAAGACTAAAAATGTAAATGAAAAAATGTAAAAAAGGAAAAAAAACTAAATTTTTAAATTTATAAATGTTCCTTATTTATAAAGAAAAATTAAAATATAAAACTTAATCTGTATAGTAAAGCAAAAAAAAAATAAAATTCAAGGTTCAGAATTGCCATTTTTCAGTCACCACACCACCCTCAAAAAATGCGGTGAAAGCCTCTAAGTAAATTCAGCATCGCCATACTGCCAGGTAACACATTGAACACTCTAAAACAAAACACAAAGAACAATGTCAGAATTGCATATTTTCCCCCATTTTACCAAACTTGGAATTTTTTCCCTTGTTTATCAGTATATTGTATGGGAAAACGAATGGTATAATTAAAAACAAAATGAAGGGGTTAAATAGTTTGAAGGCCGGGCGAGTCTAACTAGTTGGGGTAGTAAAAGAATAAGGGATGCATGGCAGAAATTTTGGACACGGTGAGAAGTTTAGACAAGAGGAGAACAAAGGCGGAGGTCTTGTGATGAATGGATGTGGGAGACAGATATCAAAGAAAGAAGTGACTTGTACAGAAGCTGAGGATCTGTTTATACCAAGGAAGGTGACGGGCACAAGGGGGCATTCTTTGCGTCTGGAGGAGAGAAGGTTTTTCCACCAACATAGAAGAGGATTCTTTACTGTTAGGGCAGTGAGAATCTGGAATTGCTTGCCTGAGGAGGTGGTGATGGCGAACTCAGTCGAGGGGTTCAAGAGAGGCCTGGATGTCTTCCTGGAGCAGAACAATATTGTATCATACAATTATTAGGTTCTGTAGAAGGACGTAGATCTGGGTATTTATTATGATGGAATATAGGCTGAACTGGATGGACAAATGTCTTTTTTCGGCCTTACTAACTATGTTACTATGTTACTATGTTATGTTACATCACATGAGGACACAATGATAAAAGTAAGACTAACAATGGAAACTAAAACTGATCTTTAAGAAGCAATTACTAGTTGCTTTACATTAACAATAATTTATATTAAAGATAATCTGAGAGAATGTTTTTATTGCTATGGAATTTGACAGCAGCATGATGCAGGGGCTGAGACCCTGATTGCAGTGATATGTCACTTACTGTTTTATATTTGTCTGTTTCAATTAAATTAGTATTTGATCATCAGATTATTACTGCAGGACCAAGTGTCTCGTGCTTCCTAGTCCAGCCCCGCCCCAAGCACTGATTAGCAGCTTTCTGTCAATATACAGTGTACACAGCGGCCAGTCAGTGATGTGGGCTGGGTTATACACAGCTTAGCATTCCGAGCTTTGCTGGATCTGCAGTAGATAGAGAAAACTGTGATTCCATCACAACTGCTGCATGCAGTAAACTAAATGATGCATCTGTGGAATCAGGGTATCTGTCCTCATGTCATGCTGCTGTCAGATTACATAGAAAACTCCTGCTCCTTATACTCGCTCCTATGGCAAGTGGAGACTTTGCTGCTGCTCCCGTCTATACCAGCACTGTGGATCTACTCCACTGGTTTTGCATGGGAGAACAAAATGACTACATAAAAAAACTTTCGCCTTGAAGAAGACACAAAAGATCACAGAAGACCCTATTCTGACTCCACAGCTAAGCTAAAAGTCTGGGGGCTCTTGAGACAACGTTTCTATGGATTTCTGCATTGAACCAGTACTCACACCATGAAACTTCATCAGATAGCTTGACTCGACTGCAGAGGCACGTATGAAGATTCCACAAGAAGTTTATTCTCAGGCTGAATTCTTGTATCACGCACAATATTAACAGCAGCTGCTGCAACAACTAAAAAGAGAATTCTGAACCCGAGATGTTCAGAGATGAACCTAGCAAGATGGCGGAAAACCAATGAGGAAGAAGGGAGGGCTTACTTATGCTAGAGCTGTGCTACAGGGGGAGAGACTGGACAAACTCCTAAAAGGGCAAACCTTATTGCAAAGGGCATTTTCAATTTGGACTAAATTTATCTGAACCGAATCATATTTGCCGGAAATTAATTTGGAAAGACTCGCTAATCTCTAATCGTGAGGGGAGTATTTATAATCTTATTAAGCCAATCTGAGCTTTCCGTAAAATATAAAATATTTTTTAATGTTAGAATAGGTCATCAATACTGATGAGAGAACGTGCTTGGATAAAGTGTTATCTGAGCATGCTCGGGTCCTAACCGAGTGTCTTCAGTGCGCTCGAAAAATATGTTTGAGTCCCAGCGGCTGTTCGACAGCCACAACACATGCATGGATTGCTTGTTTGTTAGGCAATTCCTGCACGGGAGACATGCAGCCGCGGGGATTCGAACATATTTTTCGAGAACGCCGAAGACACTCGGTTAGGACTCAAGCATGCTCAGATAACACCTTATCCTAACACGTCGCTCATCACTAGTCATCAATATCAGATCACCTGGCACTGCTACTGGGCTGCAGGTTGCGGGTCATTCTCGGGTACTGCAGCTCAGCTCCTATTGTAAATGTGATCTGATCTGCAGTACCAAAAATGGCCACTACACCGTGTATAGAATTCTGCTGTTCCAACTTGGTGTTCTCTCTGCTTGTGGCCTATGTGGGACCTGCATTCAGCTGATCGTCCCAATCTGCTGATGACTACTTATATGGACCAAGCCCCTTTTTAACAAAGGACACTAAAATAAAACCGGTGAGACATTCCCTTTAACACCATCACTAATGGAGGTCATTGGCATTTTGCAAAAAACAGACGTGATGACAGTTTCTGATAAACGTACAGTACAGGGCACTAATGCAAATGAATAATCGCTCCTTTTTCATTCTCCATGGCTGTGCAGAAGTTCATTAGCCTAAATGGTGTCAGTGAATTAGCTGTCTGGTTATCAGGGACTCATTGATAAAAGAGTTAAAGTGAGTGACACTGATGACTCTGTTCAGTTAAGGGTTCACATGCGCATTTTCAAGAGCAGGTTGACAGCTAATTAATGCAAGCGACAAGGCCGATGCCCATAGAGTCCTATTACCAAACTGCTATTTAATTACCATATTTAGACACTAGATGGCAAAGTTGCAATAGTAATGCAGTAGGAAGCGTTAGAAAGCAAAAAAAAAAAAAAAAAAAATTGGGGGGACAGTGGGCGTCTCAGCCTTGAGGGGGTGAAGTGGTCTAGATGATTGACAGCAGCTAGAGGGGGAAGGGGCACCCAGTGAAGCTTATGTAATTGCTAGAATAATTTGTACGTGACGACTAGATTCATTCCACATCTGCAGAGGCCTCTTCCCCGGTAGTGCAGTATGTGTTGTGTCTGAAGTCAGCACAATTTGCAGAGACGCAATGAGTAAAAAGAGCAGAAAGCACAAAACTGGCCTCTCTGATCAAAGTGTATTAGCAGCAGGCAAGGATTTCAAAGCAACGGGGGATAAGTGTCGAAAACATTAAAGGACTATGCAATTGTCTAAATGAGGTGAGGTCTGGGAGGGTTTTCTATACTTGGAAATGGAAAGGTAATTTTCTTTTTTCCTCTTCCCTCCTCGGAGTACAGCAAATTTCATATGGACAACAGAATTTTCTATATATATATGGAGGATAGTTGCCTAACATACATAGCATGTCTTCTGTGTCCAATATTCAGATTGCAAGTCAATGAGTCCGTGGAAACCATCAGACTGCACTCGGATCACATCTGAGTGTAGTTCGATCTCCACCGACTGACACAATGGAGAAGATTGGGATATTTTTCTCCATCTTCTCCTCATCCGAGAGAATCTGACTGCACTATGTTTACACTTTGATCAGAGTGTCATTTGCATAATTGACAAGATCCTCTTAGTTGAGAGAATACACGGTCATCTGTGTAACACTATTGATCCACGTGTCATAATATTGTTATACGTTATATGATTCAGGTTTTGTATTTTTTTGTGTGTCTTTTTTCATATGACAGTGTAGAATATTCCAGTTTTTCACGCTGTAGCATGAGCAATAATCTGACATTTTGTCACGATTTTGTTGTCGGGTGTCTTGGGGCCCGGAATATTCTTATGGTGAAGATGCTGGGGCACGTACCTTGCCTTAGCTCCTGAATCTGCCCTCAGTCTGCACCCTTCCCCCATCCAGGGAAGAGGGGAGTAGCAGTGTACCGTAATACACCAACCAGACTAACAAGGTAATATAAACAGGAATAAAAGAAAATACCCATCATACAAATATACTTAAGCATATAACATAGGAATGCATCGGGGAGTGAAGAATGGGGTAAAACCAAAGTAGGAAACAGAAGGGAATTAACACACAACAAAAACTTAGCAACAGTCTCAGATATATCCACCAACCGCCTTCTCAAACGACAACCGCAAACATCCTTCTCCTAACCATGCAGCATGAAGCTAACTCTGACAATGAGCGCTTCCCAGGGCCCAGAATATATAGGAGAGGGGAGTGATCAACAGTGAACAACTGAGAGCTCTAATGCAGAAACGTTTCCAAGAGCTCTCAAGTGGGCAGATTAACCCCTGCAGTGCTAAAAGAAACCTGCACCATTTAATCTGATGACGAAGTGCAGAAGTAGGAGAAATCAGATGCTGCTATTTTCTGGCTCCTCTCAGTCGCTGTAAATCCGTGACACATTTCTTGCTATCTGGAGCTCAATTTTTAGCTTTGGTTTGTAAATTAGGTCAGTGTTGTCAGAGTCTTCTCTTTATTATTGCAGTGTGATGGATTTAAAGGGGTGTTGCCATCTCAGCTATTCTTGGTTAACATGGGAAACTTGCTAACCATTCATTAAGCTGTGTCTGAGAGGATTTTTTTGTCATAACATGCCTATTTTTTCAGGCCAATCATCCTTCGCCACTCTGTGCCTATTCCACACCTTTTGAAAGTAATGCTTCAGTGCCTTGGGAGGATTTTCCAACTTCTTTTAGTCATCCTGGTATGGTATATAAGTTGTGTAAATTTGGACATTGTAGTATTGCTCCATGTGTCATCGTATTGCAGCACCCCCAAGGGCTGTGGGGTACTCGGATCCGGGCCCTACTTCTCTACTCAGTGGGGATGTCATGGTGGCTGACCCGGTCCGTGGCCCTAGGGGAACGTCCGCTGTAAATTGTGGGGGAAAGGTCTTTAAAGAGATGATGTTCGTGACGCCACCTGTAGTATTCGGTCAGGGTGACCGACGCTGCTTAGGGGTCCGCTAGGGTGATGTTATGGCAGCTAGATGGTATACCTTCCCTCAGGTGAAGTGTATCCCCAGGGCTTCCCAGAGTGTAGATGGTGGATGGTGGATGATGTAAGGCACAGTGAATAACGAGGACACAAGGTTGCAGTCTCTTTACCTTTACTGAAGGCTTCAGCATCCACAGTGCAGGGTAGGGACCACATGGTAGGCAGAGTCTGGCCGGTCTGAAGGCAAATCCAGAGTACCCTTATCCAGGTGGAATTCAATAGCCTTCCTCTAGCGCCTGGGTGTTGTAGTACCTCCCTGCTGAGCAATTCGGTAAGGTCCTCGCAACTATTGTAGATGTTAAGTCTCTTCTCTCTGTCCCCCTGACGGATAGGACAAACCCGTATGACTGGTGGCCTGAGGCTTTTTATAGGGACCCTAGAGATGCCCCGGCCCCCACAAGTTGCCACGCTGCCTCCTGGGTATATGGTCAGGCAGCCGACGTGGAATCAACTGTCCTGCCAGTCTCTGAAGTAACGGCATAGAGATCCTTACTCCCTTGGTGTTCTGGCTACCGGTAGTGTGCTTCAGAAGGAGGCAGCCTGCTTCTAGCTGGTCTCCCTCTGATGGTCATCTCCTGTTGCTATGACTTCGTTGCTCACTCACTGCAACACAATTCCTTTCGTGTCCTTTCTTAGGATGCTGCCGCATGGGATGCAGGCGCAGCTCTGTGTCCCCTCGTCTTCCACAGGTCGCAGTCTGGAGCTGGCTGCAACCCACTCCAACCAGCCTCTGCCAAACTCGGTCAGGACTCACTGACTATCTCCTTCTCCCTCCAGTCAGCTTCTGTCTGGGTGAAACCCAGTCAGCTTCTGCCTAACTTCCTAACCAACCCACCAGTTTTACCTAAGTGTGAGGAGTGCCCTAATAGATAGAAGCATGGCTCCCCCTGGCGGCCCGGAGTGTGAAGTGTATTTTGTGGTTGTGATACCTGGACAGAAGATCTCCTTCATTGCCTTCAGACGTAACATCACTCCCCCTGGTGGAAGAATAACATTATTGCAACGACCAGGACTCTGGGGTGCTGCACCCCCCCTCCCGTTAAATCCAGTACTCCCGTACTGGGAAAAAGAAAACAACAATACATCAGCAAAAGACATGCAAAATTTTTGAAATGCTGTAAATCAAGTTAATATATACTAAGCTTCCCTTTATGGGAGGTGAGGACCCTTGAACGTTTCAAACAAAAACATATTTACATTGTGCGCACAACTTTTAAAGACAAATAGAAAACAATTACTATCTAACTATGGAACATAATTACCCATAAAGGTATTCTATCTACAAAGTGAAAGTACCCTCTAAGGGTATACTATCATTAAACCTTAAGGTGCTAATCAACAGTTTCCTTATCTCTCTTTTACAATGCAGGACTATCTGTCTACCCCCACGGGCCTACTGCATTTCCTTTCCTAAAACCTATCATTTTATTTAAAGTACATCAGTTTAAAGGTACCGTCACACTATACGATTTATCTACGATCACGACCAGCGATACGACCTGGCCGTGATCGTAGGTAAATCGTAGTGTGGTCGCTGGGGAGCTGTCACACAGACAGCTCTGCAGCGACCAACGATGCCGAGGTCCCCGGGTAACCAGGGTAAACATCGGGTTACTAAGCGCAGGACCGCGCTTAGTAACCCGATGTTTACCCTGGTTACCAGTGTAAAAAAAAACAAACAGCACATACTTACATTCCGGTGTCTGTCCCTTGCCGTCTGCTTCCCGCACTCAGTGACTGCCGGCCGTAAAGTGAAAGTGAAAGCACAGCACAGCGGTAACGTCACCGCTGTGCTCTGCTTTCACTTTACGGCCGGCAGTCACTGAGTGCGGGAAGCAGACGGCAAGGGACCTGACGGACATCAGAATGTAAGTATGTGCTGTTTGTTTTTTTTAGTTTTACGCTTGTAACCAGGGTAAACATCGGGTTACTAAGCGTGGCCCTGCGCTTAGTACCCCGATGTTTACCCTGGTTACAAGCGAACGCATCGCTAGATCGCATCGCTAGATCGGTGTCACACACACCGATCTAGCGATGACAGTGGGAGATCCAGCGACGAAAGAAAGTTCCAAACGATCTGCTACGACATACGATTCTCAGCAGGATCCCTGATCGCTGCTGCGTGTCAGACACAGCGATATCGTAACGATATCGCTGGAACGTCACGAATCGTACCGTCGTAGCGATCGAAATGGCACTGTGTAACGGTACCCTAACATTTTATTCTCAACATTACAAAACATTCTATCACTATCTAACCCTCTAGCTACATACTATCTGCTATGTAAACATTATTACTATTCTGACTTAGATTTCTAACTTTATTGCATTAACTCACTATCTTTTATATTAACTCTTTAGCACAGTGCAACTAGTAAACAATCCCTTTAAGGGCAAAGGCAAGTCTTTCTCTTGAGGTAGTGCAAAGCATCAATACACATGTCATTTATTAACTTTAAAACAATAGAAACTTTCACGATGTCATCAGGAACAGTCTCTTTGCAAAAGCTTCTTCTTGTAAAACCAGTAGAGAGCACCTTTAAGAAGGTGCAAACTATGTACAGTTGACAGTTTGTGATCAAGCACAGTTCATGATTCTGCAGTTCTTTTAAAACAATGATGAAACTTTGTGCAAACTGAGGATCCCTTTAACACGGGACGCTTTAAGGAATAACCCTATATGGGTTTTAAAGCAGCAAAAACAAGGAAAAGTTTTTAAAAACTATATACAACTTTCAGGTCTTCGAGGTTTATTGGTTCCACGCTGGGGTAGTACCGGTGGGGGTAGTCCTGTGGGGTATCGGCTACCACCGGATACTACGTAGAGTGCGTCCTCACTCTGGTAGGGGTTTGTGTGCTCACAGTTCTCCGTGCCACTGAGGTCTGGGTGCACTTGGAACACATGGTGACTGGTGCAGGGGTCACCTGTTCGGGTGGAGAGAGGTAGAACGGTGTTACAGTGATGTCTGGCTTATATTTGCGGACATGGAGGGCATACCACCCCTTGTCTCCCCAATGCTGCGTGTACCTAACACGGTCACCCGGGTATAGATCCCGGCCTGGGTGTCCTTCAATAAGGTGCGCCTCCACATCGTGTCGATTGACGAACACTTCGAGGTCAAGGCCGTGCTCCTTTATAAAGCCCCAGCCTCCCTGCATGCGGAAGTTTACAATGGTTCCATAATACTGTGGGCGCATGGCAGAGCTCGGAAGGGAAGGAGCGCCATTTGACTTTTCAATGCAAAATTGACTGGAATTGAGATAGGACGCCATGCCAAGTTTGGAGAGCCTCTGATGTGCCTAAACATTGAAACCCCCACAAGTGAAACCATTTTGGAAAGTATACCCCCTAAGGAACTTATCTAGATGTGTGGTGAGCACTTTGACCCACCAAGTGCTTCACAGAAGTTTATAATGTAGAGCCGTAAAAATAAAAAAATCATATTTTTTCACAAAAATGATCTTTTTACCCCCAATTTTTTATTTTCCCAAAAGTAACAGAAAAAATTGGACCCCAAAAGTTGTTGAGCAATTTGTCCTGAATACGCTGATACCCCATATGTGGGGGTAACCCACTGTTTGTGAGCATGTCAGAGCTCGGAAGGGAAGGAGCGCCGTTTGACTTTTCAGTGCAAAATTGGCTGGAATTGAGATCGGACGCCATGTCGCATTTGGAGAGCCCCTGATGTGCCTAAACAGTGGAAACCCCCCAATTCTAACTGAAACCCTAACCCAAACACACCCCTAACCCTAATCCCAAACATAACCTTAACCACACCCCTAACCCGAACACGCCCCTAACCCTAATCCCAACCATACCCCTAACCCCAACACACCCCTAACCCTAATCCCAACCCTAACCACACCCCTAACTTTAACACACCCCTAACCCTAATCCCAACCATAACCCTAACCACAACCCTAACCTTGACACACCCCTAACCCTAATCCCAACCATAATGTAATCCAAGCCCTATCCCTAACTTTAGCCCCATCACTAACTTTAACCCCAACCCTAACCCTAACTTTAGCCCCAAACCTAACCCTAACTTTAGCTCTAACCCTAACTTTAGCCCCAACCCTAACCCTGATGGGAAAATGGAAATAAATACATTTTTTTTATTTTATTATTTTTCCCTAACTAAGGGTGTGATGAAGGGGGTTTAATTTACTTTTATAGCGGCTTTTTTAGCGGATTTTTATGATTGGCAGCTGTCACACACTAAGGCTGTGTGCACACGTTGCAGTTTTTTTACCCGATAAAAACACTATAAAACTGCAAAAAAAAAACGCATACAATAAGCATCCCATCATTTAGAATGAATTCCGCATGTTTTGCGGTATTTTTGCGGATTTCCCACTACAAAATGCATTGGGAAGTGTCCGGAAAAAAACACGGCAAAAACGCGGCAAAACCGCGGCAAAATCGCTGCAAAAATGCATGCGGTTTTCTTGCGGATTTCTTGCAGAAAATGTCCGATTTTTCTCAGGAATTTTCTGCGAGAAATCCTGAACGTGTGCACATAGCCTTAAAGACGCTTTTTATTGCAAAAAATTGTTTTTGCATCTCTACATTTTGAGAGCTATAATTTTTCCATATTTTGGTCCACAGAGTCATGTGAGGTCTTGTCTTCTGCGGGACGAGTTGATGTTTTTATTGGTAACATTTTCAGGCACGTGTCATTTTTTGATCGCTTTTTATTCTGGTTTTTGTGAGGCAGAATGACCAAAAACCAACAATTCATGAATTTCTTTTTGGGGGGGGGGGCGTTTATACCATTCCATGTTTGGTAAAATTGATAAAGCAGTTTTATTTTTCGGGTCAGTATGATTACAGCGATACCTCATTTATATCCTTTTTAAGTTTTGGCGCTTTTATACGATAAAAATAATTATTTTTGCATCACTGCATTCTGAGGACTATAACTTTTTAATTTTTTTTACTGATAATGCTGTGTGGTAGCTTGTTTTTTGCGGGACAAGTTGAGGCTTCAGATTTTTTATATCCCTCTTTTTGATTGCGTGTTATTCCACATTTTGTTCGGCGGTATGATAAAAAAGCGCTGTTTTTTGCCTCTTTTTTTGGGAGGTGTTCACTGAAGGGGTTAACTAGTGGGACAGTTTTATAGGTTGGGTCGTTACAGATGCGGCGATGCTAAATATGTGAACTTTTATTGTTTTTTTTACTTAGATAAAGAAATGTATTTTTTTTTTTTTTACACATGTAAATATTTTTTTTTTACTTGTTTACATTGCCCCAGGGAGGGACATGCCTATATAGTGTCAGATCGGTGATCTGACACTTTGCAGTGCACTGTGTCAGATCAGCGATCACACAGGCACAGCAGGGAGGCTTGCCGGCGCCTGCGTTGAGCAGGCGCTTGCAAGCCACCTCCTTGCAGGACCCGGAAGGCTTCCCGTGGCCATTTTGTTTCCAGGGCCTGCAGGGAGATAGAGGTAGGAGACCCTCGGAGGAACTCGATCACATCGCGTTGCTCCGAGGGTCTCAGGGAAGCACACAGGGAGCCCCCTCCCTGTGCAATGCTTCCTTGCGCTTCCGGAACGCTGCGATCATGTTTGAACGCAGTGTTGTGGGGGTTAATGTGCCAGGAGCAGTTCGTAACCACTCCTGGCGCATAGTGCCGGATGTCAGCTGCGATAGTCAGCTGACACCCGGCCCCGATCGGCCGCGCTCCCCCCATGAGCGTGGCTGATCAGTGATGATGTACTATCCCGTCGGTGGTCATACGGGCCCATACCACCTCGACAGGATAGTACGTCATATGTCAGAAAGGGGTTAATGTTAATTAGATGATGCAGCAATTTGGTTACTATATGAACTGCTTTAACCGATGGCCTACCAATGAATGTTCATTATTGCTTGGATGTTGGATTTTTTAGCCAATCATGAGCATTAGATTATATAGTCTGAGATATTTTTTCTTCCTGCCAATGAACTACTGTTGTTTATAGGCCCATGTTTGTCTCATACGTATGGGGACATAACTACAGCAAAAGAGGAAGAAGAAGAAAGTATACAGTGATTACAGTAAGGATTCACAGCTGATTCTTTCTGTGAGGCAAAACATTTCACTGCCTGCTTTTAATCAATACTTTACCTAAAAGAAAGAAGCATGTGGGCAGCACGGTGGCGCAGTGGTTAGCACAGCATCCTTGCAGCGCTGGCGTCCTGGGTTCAAATCCCACCTTGGACAACATCTGCAAGGAGTTTGTATGATCTCCCTGTGTTTGTGTGGGTTTCCTCCGAGTTCTCCGGTTTCCTCCCACATTCCAAAAACATACTGATAGGGAATTTAGATTGTGAGCCCCAACGATGATAATGTGTGCAAAACTGTAAAGCGCTGCGGAATATGTTAGCGCTATATAAAAAAAAAAGATTATTATTGTTATTGTTATTAAAGAAGCAGCTATGATTCCCTGCTGTCCTCTCTGTATACTCGTTTGTGTCCTCCCCTGCCCAGGAGCTATGGCATGACCAGACCATGTTCATGCACGGTCAAACACAGAAATTACACAATACACAGCAGGGGTACATTTATAAGATTATCAGCACAGGAACATTTTTTTTAAATACATAGAGTTGTGTAAGTTATTAATATTTCATGATCTATTGACTAAAATATTGCTTAAAGTGAACTTTGTTCATGAGAAAACCCCTTTAAGGCACAAACCCTGTTGCAGTATCTCTAATATGGCAGCTCAATAAGTTTTCAGAAACAAAACAAATAAAATGCAGCCACAATAAAGCATGCTAAGTTACTTATAAAATAAAAACACTCGATTTATTCAGTCTAAAGTCTAAGCGCCATGTGCAGAACTCCCGTCACTTATAGCTTTTGACTGCTGTCAGTGAATTTATTAATGGATTTCTAAGGAATGTTGCTGGCAGCTCCTGTGTAATCAGTGACCAAAGATGTCCCAGATGTGCCATGGTAGCACGTTTAGGCCATGCAGACCAGTCCAGCAACATGTTGCCTGGAGTTGTTTTGTTGATAAAACATCTCCTGGGACACTTTGGAGAAATGGTCATGGAACGCCCGCCAGGGCCATGGGGTACTCGGTACCGAGTCCGGTACTTATAGGGATGTGTCACGGGCCACGGCGGCGGTGACCCGGTCCGTGGCCCTGGGCGCCCAAGTAAAAGAGACGGTCTTTAAAGGGGTTTGTGAAATAATTAAAGTTTGTGACGCCACCTGTGGTACTCGGTCAGGGGTGACCGACGCTGCTTAAAGGGGTCCTCGGGATGATGTTGTGGCAGCAGGGATGGTATGGCTTCCCACAGGTGAAGCTGGGTCCCCAGGGCTCCCGAAGTGTTTGGCAAAGATGGTGTGGTGCCAGGAATAAATGGAGGACACAGAGTTGCAGTCTCTTTACTGATGAATTCAGGCAGCCGCAGTCCAGGGTAGCTGATCACAGGTACACGTAAGGTCCATCCAGCTTGGAAGCGAATCTGGAATCCCCTTTACCAGGTGGGGTTGGAAGTCTTCCCTCTAGCGCTGTGGTGTAGACCCTTGCTGCCTTAGGCCTCACACAAGTTCCTCACGTTTTCTCTCTGTCTCCCTTTAGGTAGGACACTACCCATATGACAGGTAGCTCAAACCTTTTTACAGGATCTCTATCACGACTCAAGCTCCATTTGCTACTGTGTCCTCAGGTGTCAATGGTGGACAGGTAACTTGCAATCTGCTGCCCTGCCGGTTTCTGCCGTGGGACATAGAGTTACCTCCCACAACCTCGGTCTTCCGGCTACCGGTATCTGCGCTCAGCGTGGAGGAAGCCCAGTCACAGCTTCTCTCCAGCTCTCAACTCTCCTTTGCGCCTATTCCTCCTTCACACTCTCTACAGCTTGTTCCTTTCTTTTCTCTCTCCTTTCCAGGAGCTGCAGCACCTCACGTGGCTGCACGGCCCCTCTGTCTTTCTGACTCTCTCCCACAGACTACTTCGCTGTGTCCCTCTGACAGAATACTCACTAACTTCCCCTCCAGCCAGAATATATCTAGGGGAGCCACCCACAAGCTGGATCAGAGCTCCCCCTTCTGGCCTGGAGTAAGAACATGTTGCTTGTTTGTGAATACCTGATAAAAGAAATCCTTCCTCGCTTTCAAGCATGACATCACTCTCCCCATGACGAAAGCAATGCCACTGTAACAACCAGGAACCTGGGGTGTAACAGTCACATCACTGGATCCACAAACCACTCAATGTAACGCTGAGCTCTTATTTTACCTAAAATGAAGACTAGATGGGTCCTGCTACCCTCCATTATGCCACTCCATACCATAATCTTTGAAGACATTCCTTTGTGAAGGCTTCGCCATACCTTTGCCAATGTGGTCTCCGGACCAATCTTCAGCTATCATTGCGTCCATGAGAAAAGCGGAACTCATCACTAATATCGACTCCCATTCCAGTCTCCATTGCCATCTTGCTTTGCATCATGATAAACCTTTGAGAGGTGGTGTGAGGTCAATGGGGCCCATGTAGCTGGACATCTATTTCATAGCCCAATGTCGTACTAACGCCTTTGATGGTTTCTATAGGCACACTGGTTGAAAACTGAGGCTGTACTTGCAGTAGAGAATGGATCAATGATGGAACCGATGGTGTGGCTATTTCTCCAATGTATCCCAGGAGCCATTTTTTTAACACAACAAACCAAGGCCGCATATTGTTCGTGCTGCTGTGAGCAGCCTGTGAGGCCTAAATGTCATGTCATGTCCTGCAGTATCTCCACACTTGTCTCCCATTAACCACTAATCTGGGACATTATTGGTTTGCAATTGCAAATGAGCTGCCAGCAACAGATCTAGATGACTTATTTTTCCAAGTGTATTTAATAGAATCTCCCTCATTGATAGAGGACAAATTCTTTAGGCCTTAGTGGCTACTAGGGCAACTCCTTCTTGATCAAAATGCTTGGCTCCCATAAAATAAATAAAAAGCTTATATTCACCTCCCGTGCCGGTGCCGTTCCTGCAGTTTTGGCACTTGCTCTCCCCAGGGCTCACATGGGCTCACATGCAGAGTTGTGACATGTGATGCGTGCGCCCAATCAGTACTGTCGTCACTGTCCCAGTCTTTGAGCAAATCAAACCCGAAGAGGAAGTCTGGGCTGCAGCTGATCTTAGACTTCCTCTTCCTGCTCAATTCGAAAGGAAGCAGGGACTGTGAAGCCAGCAATGGTTGGGCGCCGACATCATATGTCACAACACAGCACGAGAGCTCTGGGGAGAGCAAGTGCCAACACTGCGGGATAGGCACCAGCACGGGAGGTGAGTATAGGCACATGACTCATAATCCAGACTGAATGAATTAAGATGTGAAAACGTCATCTCCATTTTTTCATCATTTCATCAGTAACATGTCTATCCATCCTGTGATTTCCATAAATCTACGACATTTTCTTTGTGGTGTTGTAATCTGAAAGCTATGAACCGTAAGCTTTGGATCCGCTGGCTTATAGTGGTGTTCTATAGTCAGCTATGAGTCGGCGAATTAGGAGGTTTCAGCTATTCATAAAGTGCCAGAGCACTCCATATTGTGATCTTCTATCATCTACAGGACATGTCGGAAAGTCTTGAACCTGAAATTCTTCAATGCATAAACATGGTGTCACCTTGTATTGAAAGCCGTATAGAACATTGTACCTGCTAGCTTGCTGCCGTGGCACTCGGTTATATGACTTTAATCCCCCCTCTCCAGGCTTGCAGCCAGTGTTACGCAGTGTAGATAGCATGCTGTGCATGAAGATTATGTATGAATTATCTGTGATGTTGGGAATTAAAGCCATGTTGCTCGATCTAATAAAGTGTAATGAAATATGATTGGATCAAGCAGTGTTAATTATGCGCGGTTTCTGTTTACACGTTGGTGACTGGTGCCGGGGTCTGCCAGTACGGCGTGCCACTGAATATTACTGTGGGGAAACTGGCTCCGCTTCATTTCATTATAAATGGATCATGCATTTTAAAAAGAATTAGCATAGACTTAGGAAGATCTACACGATCTGGCAGCGCTCGACTTTGGGTTGACTTTGCCAAAAACAACTCAAGGAAAATAAATCTCTAAATATAGCAACTATCGAGTATGCAGCCTTCATAGAGAGAAATGATATATTGTATGCAGCATTGTATCCTCAAGAAAACATAATTGTAGTTTCAGGAGAACTTTCAGATTAAGTCACGCATACAGGAGGAATAACACTATTTCTGGCCATTATAATACTTTTTCTCCAGTTTTTCCCTCTACACACTTTATTTCTAATTTTTATTTCTCTCTGAGCTAGTGAGTGGAGACTAAATGCTAGGATGGCTCCTGTAGGCAGAGCACACAGACATGAGGGATTTCTGCGCTCTTATATGCAGCACATGTTTAGGAGCAGCAGCACTGTAAAAATTATACAGCAGTACTGAGCAGTGTAGCTGTAAATCCACACTGGGGTTATATAGCCCAAATGCCTAGAAAGCAACAGAATGGAAGATATTATACAGCAGTACTGAGCAGAGTAGCTGTAAATCTTCACTGGGGTTTGATAATAAATGTGTAGGAAGCAGCAGCATAGAGAACATTATACAGCAGTACTGATCAGTGTAGCTGTAAACGGGGCCCCCGCTAGGGCCATCGGTACTTTGGCCGGGTCCGGTGGTCGATAAAGGGGTAGTCACGGTGGCAGTGACCCGGTCCGTGGCCCTGGGTGTCCAAGTTAAAAGGAAGGTCTTTTAAGGGGTTGTGAATAAAGAATGTTCGTGACGCCACCTGTGGTATTCGGTCAGGGATGACCGACGCTGCTTAAAGGGGTCAACTGGGGATGATGTTATTGCAGCAGGGATGGTATGGCTTCCCACAGGTGAAGCTTTGTCCCCAGGACTCATGGTGTAGTAGGCAAAGATGACAGACGGTGTACTGCCGTAAAGAATTGGAGGAAACAAGGTTGCAGTCTCTTTACCTTTTACTGGTAGTATGCAGCCACAGTTCAGGGTACGGATCACAGGTGATGGTGAGGTCCGGCCAGCCTGGAAGCGATTCAGAATCCCCCTAGCCAGGTGGGGTTGGAAGCCTTCCTTACTGCATGGAGGAGTTAGGTAGTCAGTAAGCAGGAGAGCTGGAGCCATGCAGACATGAGGTTCTGCAGCTCCTGTCAGAGCAGTCTGTGAGAGACTGTAAGGGGAGAAGAGGCGAAGGAGAGGAAATATACTGGGAGTGGACCTGCGAGAGGGCTCAGTCCAGGATCATCACAGAATACCGGAGGCCGGAGTTCCGAGGTTGTGGGGGTAACTGTATGACCCACAGCAGAAACCCGTGGGCAGGAGATTTCAAGTCGCCGGTCCATCATTACATCCGAAGGCACAGCAGCATATAGTTGCCGCAAGTAGGGACACTTGTAAAAAGTCTTGAGTTGCCTGCTATATGGATATTGTCTTATTAATAGGACAGAGAGAGAAAGTGAGGACCTTGTGTGAAGCCTTAGCGTGATTTTAGATCTGCCTAGGGGTCTCCTTTCCCGACTTTCCTAGTGTTTGGGCTCCCCCTTCCCATTTCCCTCTCACTGGTGTGCACTTACTTATCCATCATCAATCGTGACACTAACCTTCCCAAACCCAATATTGCCATCTCCGTGTGTGCTGTCTTGGGGTCATACTTGATTCAGATCTTTCCTTCACTTCCCACATCCTATCACTTGCCCGCTTCTGTTGCCTACATCTCAAAAACAACTCTAGAATTCGACCTTTTCTTACCTTTCATTCTATAAAAACTCTTACTGTAGCTCTTATTCATTCTCACCTGGACTATTGTAACTCTCTACTAATTGGTCTCCCTCTTACGAAAGTCCCCTCTACTATCCAACCTGAACACAGCAGCCAGGATCATATTCCTCGCCAAATGCTACACCGATGCCTCTACCCTGTGCAAGCCATTGCATCTGGTTGCCTATCCGCTACATGGTCCAATATAAATTTTTCTGTCTCACCCACAAAGTGCTCCATGGCTCAGCAAAACCCTCCTTATCCATCGTTTCAGTCTACCATCCTACCAGTGCCCTCCGTTCTGCTAATGACCTAAAAATAAAATTCTCAATGATCCGATCCTTCATTCCCATCTCTAAGACTTCTCGTGGGCTGCACTACTTCTCTGTAATGCACTACCTAGGACAATTCAATTAATTCCCAATACCCACAGCTTTAAGCGTGTCCTAAAAATGCACTTCTTTAGACGATCGCTTCACCTTATTTATTCAACTATTCCAGTTTTGCTCTTAGAAAATTTTCTTCCAAATCTGGTCCCTCATAGCCAAAGACGACTACAGGTTTTCGTCGGCCCCAGGTGAAAGTCTCAGTGGGCCCCTTTAACACATACTACGATTCCTGATGCACTGATAAGAAATATAGCTATAGTACAATGCCAAAGATTTCACTTGCTTCTTACAGAATGTCACGTCTCTGTTGTTGGGTGACTCAGGACCAGGTGCTTTTTTCCTGTCCCTAATGCTAGGGGGCGCCCTAACTAGCCCTGTTCCTCAGATTGCTTCTGATGGTGAAGATGCCGGGACCACGTACCTTGCCTTAGCTCCTGAATCCACCCTCAGTCTGTACCCTTACCCCACCCAGAGAAGAAGGGAGTAATAGTGTACCTTAACACACCTACCAGACTAACAAGATAATACGAACAGGGGTAACAAAAAATGCCAAACATACAAGTATACTCTCACAAACAACAGAGGAAACACTGGGGAGTGGAGGATGGGGTTAAACCAAAGTAGGAGAAGAATGGAAACTATCACACACTCAAAACCTAGTAACAGTCACAGATAAACCCACCAAATGCCTTCTCCAATAACAACCATCAACAACCTCCAGCCATGCAGCATAGGCTACTCTGACAATGACTGCTAGCCAGGACCCAGATTATATAGGAGATGGGAGTGGCTAAATGTGCACAGCTAAAAGTTAATGCAGGAAAGCTTCCAGGAGCTCTAAACTGAGAAGTTGAAACCCTCCATTGCTAAAATAAATCTACACTGTTTAATATGAAGGTAAAGTGCTTATAATCAGTGTAGGAGTATGAGAAATCAGAAGCTGCGGTCTTCTGGCTCCTCTCTGTCATGATAAACACATGACACATTACATGATATCTAATGTAAATTCTACAATAGTTCAGAAACAGGCAAATTCTCACCACACACAGTGCATGCCCTGCAGGCAATTCAAAAGTCTGCAATCACATTGCAACGCACAGTGTAGGAAAGATTAAGTGCAACACGAAGGGATGAGGGGAAGGAAGCCCAACACTAGGCAAGGGGGAGTGGAGACTCCTAGGCAGATCTAAACTCATCCTGTCTGCCCTAAACCTCCCTATATGGGATTTGCACCTATCGCCAAGCAGGAACCTTATTAATGCTTTACCCTTGCGAAAGGCTCTGCTTAGGGAATGGCAGGATGTGCACCAGTCAATCCCCACTACAACTAAAGACAGATGGGGTAGACAAACAAGGGGAACACTTATCTTGAGAATACTCAGAGATGTAACAAGCCTCAACAAATGGAAATATCACCAGCAACTCCCAGCAGCAGGCTAGGAGTCTATAAACTCCCCGATCAAGGTGTGTCAATTAGAGCCAGAGAAAGGTCACCACTGGGTCAAAGAGTCAAAAGGGTTAAGAAGGGGCCTGCAAAGCCAAATGCTGAAACCTTATGCAGCTAGATGCAGTGCAACTGTCTGCAGCTTCTGACATATCCCTAACAGTACCCCCTCTTCTATGAGTGGCCTCCAGACACTCAGGACCAGACTTCTCAGGACAAGAGGTGTGAAATTAACAAACCAGCCTGGGAACATTCACCTCTGATGCCAAGACCCACATCCTTTCCTCTGGGCCATAGCCCTTCCAGTGCACCAAGTATTGTAGGGATTTACGTTGGAGGTGAGAATCTACAATCCTTGAAATCTGAAACTCGAGATTTCCATCAACTACTATTGAGGGCGGTGGTAAGGGTGAGGGCTCAAGAGGTTCCACATACTTCTTGAGCAAAGACCTGTGGAAGACATTGTGGATCTTAAGAGCATGAGGTAGCTCAAGATGAAACACTGCTGGATTAATGACGGTGATTATATTATAAGGACAAATAAATCTAGGTCCCAACTTCCAGGAAGGAACATTCAACCTAATATTCCTGGTAGACAACCACACAAAGTCATTCACATCCAGTTCCGGATCTGGCAAACGTTTTCTGTCAGCCATACGTTTCTACCTATCTTCAAATTACTCAGAACTACTGCCACACTGAGGAGAGTGACAAAGCAAAATATTCCTGTTCTGGAACTTCTGAAGCCTGTTCCCCGCTAAAGGTACCAAACTGTGAATGGTAACCATATGCACAAAAGAACAGTGACCTGCCGGTAGATTCTTGATGGTGATTATTGATAGCGAATTCTGCCTACTGTAAGTAGGATACCCAATCCTCCTGATTTTCAGAGACAAAACACCTCAGGTAGGTCTCCAAATTCTGGTAAATGCGCTCGGTCTGTCCATTTGACTGGGGATGGAAGGCAGAGGAAAAGGACAGCTGCATCCCCAGTCGAGAACAGAACGCCCTTCAGAACTTGGAAACAAACTGGTAGGTTAGTAATAAAATCCATGGACAAGTGTGTCCATGGTCTACTAGGAATAGGAAGTGGAAGAAGTGTACCAGATGGACGGGTATGCGATACTTTAGAATATGTGCAGATACTACAAGGAGCTACTTGTTCAACCACGTCCGTATGCAACCCTGTCCACCAATAACGAGGAGAAAGGAGGTCGTTTGCCTCACCACCTGGATGACCAGCAAGCACAAGTTGTGATATTCCCCAATTACTTTGTGGCGCAGATTTGGTGGCACAAATAACCTTCCTGGAGGATAGAAGGCCGGGGCATCCCCTTGGGCCTCCAATACTTCACCCTCTAGCTCAGGGTACTATGCCGAAATGACTACCCCCTTCTGCAAAATCGGGATAGGGTCCTCATTGACACCACCCCCTGGGAAAGTAACCACAAAATTAAACTTAGTAAAAAACAAGGACCAACTATCTTGCCTAGGGTTGATACGTTTAGCCGATTCAAGATATGACAAGTTTGTATTGTCAGTGATAACATTAATAGGATGGACAGCCCCCCTCCAACCAATGTCGGCATTCTTCAAATGCCAATTTAATTGCTAACAGCTCCCTACTATCCACATCATAATTTCTCTCAGCAGAAGAATTTTTTTTTTTTTAAAAAGAAGGCACATAGATGCAATTTACCAGGGGATGGACCCTGAGACCACACAGCCCCAACCCCCACCTCCAACGCATCAACCTCCACAACAAAGGGCTGGGAAACATCAAGTTGACTAAATAATGGAGCTGTGGCAAAACAGCTCTTAAGGAAGGAAAAAGTCCGCAGGGCATTGTCCAACCATTTGGAAAAGTCCAACTCCTTCCTTGTCATGTCAGTAAGGGATTTCACTATTACTAAATAATTCCGGTTGAATTTCTAGTAAACATTAGTAAAGCCCCCAAAACATTCTAGGTCCTTCAAGTTCTGGGGCAATCCCAATCAAGGTCAGCCTGGCTCTTTTCCGGATCAATCCAAAAACCTGAAGATGACAACAGGCACCCCAAAAAACTGCACCACCTGGACGGCAAAAACTCCTTTTTCTAGTTTGGCACATAATTTGTTATCTCTTAATATTTTCAGCACCTGTTTAACATGCCCCTAATATGTCTCCAAATCAGGAGAGTAAACCAAAATATCATCTAGATAGACCATCACAAACCTACCCACCAAATGCTGGAAAATATAATTGATGAAATGCTGAAATACTGCAGGTGCATTGGTCAGACCGAATGGCATGACCAGACTCTCAAAATACCCCTCAGTGGTATTAAACGCCATGTTCCATTCATCTCCTTCTTTGATCCTAACCAGGTTGTAGGCCCCCCCTAAATCCAACTTGGAGAACACCGTAACTCCCACAGACTGGCTGAACAGATCAGGAATCAGAGGAAGAGGGTATGGATATCGGATGGTAATTTTATTTAATTCACATAAATCTAAACGGGCGTAGACCTCCATCTTTTTCCTTCACGAAGAAGAACCTTGCCACCATGGGCGTAGATGAAGGTTTCCACAATGAAATCCATCATGGCTTGTCTCTCAGGACCAGAAAGATTATACAGTCTGGATTTTGGTAGTTTAGCTTAGGAGGTCAAATTAATAGGACAGTCATATTCACGATGAGAAGGCAAATACTGATAACCCCTCTCAGAGAAAACTTCCTTAAAAAATGCAGGCAAAGTTTCTGTAGGGACTGTAGAAAGGGAAATATTCAAATAGTTCTCATGGCAGTAATCTCCCACTCAATTATCTCCCTGGCTTGCCAAATCACCAATGATTTTTCACCTACCAGGCAAGACCCAATACAATTGGGGTGGGAAAACCGTCCAGGGCATAGCACGGAATGATTTCAGGATGAACTGACCCCACGCTCAGTCTCATACTCTGTACAATTTGAGTGAGAGCTTTCTGGGCAAGTGGCACTGAGTCAGTGGCAAAGATGGGAATGGGTTTAGCTAAAGCACAGAAAACCAGCCTGTAAGTTCTGGTAAACTTAGCATTAACCATGCTGACTCAAGCTCCACTGTCAACAAATACAGAAATCTCCTCGGTCTTGCTCTCCAGCACCACCTCTTCTGTCAGGACAAACCGGGATCTGCAGATTGACGATAAATGCACCCCTTGCTTATTCCACTCCAGACTAGCAAGGGTTAAACGAGTTTCCTTTTGTTTAGGCATCAAAGGATAGACCCCAATAAAATCTCCCTGTTTTCCACACAAAAAAAACACCCTCTTAATTTTTTTTGAACATCCCATGAAATGTACGATGAAGAGGCATGGTTCCTCCTCCCTCTCCTCCCTAACTTCATGGGTTCCTCCTCCCTCTCCCATACTGGTTCACCGCTAGACTACTCCCCTGACAAAGGGTCAATACCCCGAAAAAAGAGGCTCCGGAGAAGGTGGTCTTAACCACCTATCACGAAGGTGTCTGTCAACACATATAGCCAACGACATAGCAGCCTACAAAGGCTCAAGGGTTTCAGGCATCTTTCAACCTTTCAGTGAGACCGTGAATAAATTGGCTTCTGGGATGTGGGTCATTCCACTTAGTATCATTTGGCCACCTGCGGAATTCGAAGCTGTATGTCTCCACTGACCGATTCCCCTACTGAAGGTGACGCAACCTGGACTCAGCCAAGGCGATTTGGTCAGGGTCATCATAGATGAGGGCTAAAGCCCTAAAAAAACTCCACAGGCTGCAGATAAACCAAATCCTGCGACGAAGAGAAAGCCCAGGACTGCAGATCTCGCTGTAGTAAAAAGATCACATAAACAGAAAACACTTGTCCCTTCTTCCAGAAAATTTGTCTGGTAGGTCATCCCTGGGGTCAGGTTGACCGGTCTACCTACAGAGATCCCAACATCAGCGACCTGCTGTGGCTGCTGCTGAACCTCATATCTGAGGTCATTCACCTCCAGAGATAGAGAGCATAACTGTCTCTGCTCTGTAGCTGCTCTGTCAGCCCTATAACTGTATGTCAGGTGCCAGGATTCTCATTCTGTCTAGGATGGATCCCAAGCCTTGTCTTCTACTGCTATCCGCCATTCGGTCTCGACCGCAGTGAATGCTGCTCAGCAAAGATGTTGGTCTCAGCATCTTGCTCAGACTCGGGCTATGTGCTTGGTTACTGTTCAGCTATAGTAACTGGCAATACTCAGCAGCGAGCAGTCACTCCAGAGGCTAAGTCCAGGTTTCGCCTTACGGTCTTCAGCTGCTCAGGTCCTGTGGCGAGTGAGGATTGGCCAGCGGGTAGGGTCCTGTCTGACTGGCCCAGTCTATAAATGGGTCTCTGAGGCACCTGTCAGTGCGCTATGATCACATCCATGTTCTGTGTGTGTGAGGAACCTAATGGTACTGTGGGCTTGGCTGAATGTGCTCCGGGCAGGCCCAGTGCCTTTAGAATTCCATCTCCTCCGGAGAGGAGATTGTGTGTACGAGTTCAGGGCTGGCGATGAGCCTTTAGAATTCCAGCTTCTCCGGAGAGGAGTTCTGTTTATGCTCACACTGTGTTTGGAGTCCACTGCCGATTCCCTTGCCCAGTGGGGCTCGCGTACTTCTGTGAAGCTAACAGGATACGCATTTAGTGCCATATTCACTTTGCGGTTGTGTGCCAATAAACACAGTCCTGTTGCAGAGTTCCTTTCCCATTGCTGTGTGCGATTGGCACAGCTACGAGCTTCTCAACTGAGTGATGTTAACTCAGTGCGAGTCATGCTCGCTGCTAGTTTTGCCATTGTCCTCTAAAGCTGCAATTTGCCATCTCGGCACGGTGGACCATGGGTGGCGAACGCACTTTATTATCATATTTTATTTAGTGCGTTCCAACAACCCAAAAAAGGAGCTAACCCCAAGTTGTGGTCAGAGGAGGTCTCCAAGGCCATAATGATGAGAATAAACCTTTTATATTGGAGCATATACAGATGAATATGACACATCAACATGGTAGTCAGAAAAATCTTTAAGAATATCATAAATATACTTAATAAATAAATGCGTGTACCATGTAAACTACAAAGAAGGATTTGTAGAGCCTATCATCAAATACTACATGAACAACGATACAAAAGATGATCAAAAGGCAAAATATAACTAATAAAATCACAATTTTTATTGAAAAATATCTTTAAAAACATACAGACAAGGTGCACAAAGAGAGACAAACCACTCCAAAAATCACAGTCACCCATAGACACGCGCAGCCACGGGTAATAGAGTATCATACAGTTCTATCTGCTATGTCTCGGGAAACAGCTACTGCTGTAAATCAATAATCTGCATAATCATTCCCATAATAGGGCACATATACCTACAATGGGCAGGACATATGTCCCAAAATATATGTAACCTACATGGAAAACTCTATCACAACTCCCAGGCATAGACACACCCACCACAAACAGCCATGTAAACAATTACCTTGGTAGGGTAGTGGGGGATGTGACTCTGACACCCACTACATAGTAACATAGTAACATAGTTAGTAAGGCCGAAAAAAGACATTTGTCCATCCAGTTCAGCCTATATTCCATCATAATAAATCCCCAGATCTACGTCCTTCTACAGAACCTAATTGTATGATACAATATTGTTCTGCTCCAGGAAGACATCCAGGCCTCTCTTGAACCCCTCGACTGAGTTTGCCATCACCACCTCCTCAGGCAAGCAATTCCAGATTCTCACTGCCCTAACAGTAAAGAATCCTCTTCTATGTTGGTGGAAAAACCTTCTCTCCTCCAGACGCAAAGAATGCCCCCTTGTGCCCGTCACCTTCCTTGGTATAAACAGATCCTCAGCGAGATATTTGTATTGTCCCCTTATATACTTATACATGGTTATTAGATCGCCCCTCAGTCGTCTTTTTTCTAGACTAAATATTCCTAATTTCGCTAATCTATCTGGGTATTGTAGTTCTCCCATCCCCTTTATTAATTTTGTTGCCCTCCTTTGTACTCTCTCTAGTTCCATTATATCCTTCCTGAGCACCGGTGCCCAAAACTGGACACAGTACTCCATGTGCGGTCTAACTAGGGATTTGTACAGAGGCAGTATAATGCTCTCATCATGTGTATCCAGACCTCTTTTAATGCACCCCATGATCCTGTTTGCCTTGGCAGCTGCTGCCTGGCACTGGCTGCTCCAGGTAAGTTTATCATTAACTAGGATCCCCAAGTCCTTCTCCCTGTCAGATTTACCCAGTGGTTTCCCATTCAGTGTGTAATGGTGATATTGATTCCTTCTTCCCATGTGTATAACCTTACATTTATCATTGTTAAACCTCATCTGCCACCTTTCAGCCCAAGTTTCCAACTTATCCAGATCCATCTGTAGCAGAATACTATCTTCTCTTGTATTAACTGCTTTACATAGTTTTGTATCATCTGCAAATATCGATATTTTACTGTGTAAACCTTCTACCAGATCATTAATGAATATGTTGAAGAGAACAGGTCCCAATACTGACCCCTGCGGTACCCCACTGGTCACAGCGACCCAGTTAGAGACTATACCATTTATAACCACCCTCTGCTTTCTATCACTAAGCCAGTTACTAACCCATTTACACACAATTTCCCCCAGACCAAGCATTCTCATTTTGTGTACCAACCTCTTGTGCGGCACGGTATCAAACGCTTTGAAAAAATCGAGATATACCACGTCCAATGACTCACCGTGGTCCAGCCTATAGCTTACCTCTTCATAAAAACTGATTAGATTGGTTTGACAGGAGCGATTTCTCATAAACCCATGCTGATATGGAGTTAAACAGTTATTCTCATTGAGATAATCCAGAATAACATCCCTCAGAAACCCTTCAAATATTTTACCAACAATAGAGGTTAGACTTACTGGCCTATAATTTCCAGGTTCACTTTTAGAGCCCTTTTTGAATATTGGCACCACATTTGCTATGCGCCAATCCTGCGGAACAGACCCTGTCGCTATAGAGTCCCTAAAAATAAGAAATAATGGTTTATCTATTACATTACTTAGTTCTCTTAGTACTCGTGGGTGTATGCCATCCGGACCCGGAGATTTATCTATTTTAATCTTATTTAGCCGGTTTCGCACCTCTTCTTGGGTTAGATTGGTGACCCTTAATATAGGGTTTTCATTGTTTCTTGGGATTTCACCTAGCATTTCATTTTCCACCGTGAATACCGTGGAGAAGAAGGTGTTTAATATGTTAGCTTTCTCCTCGTCATCTACAACCATTCTTTCCTCACTATTTTTTAAGGGGCCTACATTTTCAGTTTTTATTCTTTTACTATTGATATAGTTGAAGAACAGTTTGGGATTAGTTTTACTCTCCTTAGCAATGTGCTTCTCTGTTTCCTCTTTGGCAGCTTTAATTAGTTTTTTAGATAAAGTATTTTTCTCCCTATAGTTTTTTAGAGCTTCAATGGTGCCATCCTGCTTTAGTAGTGCAAATGCTTTCTTTTTACTGTTAATTGTCTGTCTTACTTCTTTGTTTAGCCACATTGGGTTTTTCCTATTTCTAGTCCTTTTATTCCCACAAGGTATAAACCGCTTACACTGCCTATTTAGGATGTTCTTAAACATTTCCCATTTATTATCTGTATTCTTATTTCTGAGGATATTGTCCCAGTCTACCAGATTAAGGGCATCTCTAAGCTGGTCAAACTTTGCCTTCCTAAAGTTCAGTGTTTTTGTGACTCCCTGACAAGTCCCCCTAGTGAAAGACAGGTGAAACTGTACAATATTGTGGTCGCTATTTCCTAGATGCCCGACCACCTGCAGATTTGTTATTCTGTCAGGTCTATTAGATAGTATTAGGTCTAAAAGTGCTGCTCCTCTGGTTGGATTCTGCACCAATTGTGAAAGATAATTTTTCTTGGTTATTAGCAGAAACCTGTTGCCTTTATGGGTTTCACAGGTTTCTGTTTCCCAGTTAATATCCGGGTAGTTAAAGTCCCCCATAACCAGGACCTCATTATGGGTTGCAGTTTCATCTATCTGCTTTAGAAGTAGACTTTCCATGGTTTCTGTTATATTTGGGGGTTTGTAACAGACCCCAATGAGAATTTTGTTACCATTTTTCCCTCCATGAATTTCGACCCATATGGACTTGACATCCTCATTTCCTACGCTAATATCCTCCCTTAAAGTGGACTTTAGACAAGACTTTACATAGAGACAAACCCCTCCTCCTCTCCGATTTTTACGATCCTTTCTAAACAGACTGTAACCCTGTAAGTTAACTGCCCAGTCATAGCTTTCATCTAACCATATCTCGGTTATTCCCACTATGTCAAAGTTACCTGTAGATATTTCTGCTTCTAGTTCTTCCATCTTGTTTGTCAGGCTTCTGGCGTTTGCGAGCATGCAGTTTAGAGGATTTTGTTTTGTTCCAATCTCCTCGCTGTGGATTGTTTTAGAAATGTTCTTACCTCCCTTCTGAGTATGTTTTCCTGGATCTTCTTTGTTCAAGTCTAATGTTTTTCTTCCCGTCCCCTCTTCTTCTAGTTTAACGCCCTCCTGATGAGTGTAGCGAGTCTTCTGGCGAATGTGTGTTTCCCAGGTTTGTTGAGGTGTAGTCCGTCTCTGGCGAGGAGTCCATAGTACAAGTAATTCACACCGTGGTCCAGGAATCCGAATCCTTGTTGTCTGCACCATCGTCTTAGCCAGTTGTTTGCATCAAGGATCCTGTTCCATCTCCTGGTGCCATGCCCGTCTACTGGTCCCGGCTGTACCCAACGATCTTCTAGCTTAGGGAGGCTCTTCGCTTTTCCCAGAAGGCACCTGGAATATGCAAATTAGCCTCCTCAGCTTGAATCCCTGGTTTGGTGACTCTTTCCAAGCAGCTGGTCCCGGCTGTACCCAACGATCTTCTAGCTTAGGGAGGCTCTTCGCTTTTCCCAGAAGGCACCTGGAATATGCAAATTAGCCTCCTCAGCTTGAATCCCTGGTTTGGTGACTCTTTCCAAGCAGCTGGTCCCGGCTGTACCCAACGATCTTCTAGCTTAGGGAGGCTCTTCGCTTTTCCCAGAAGGCACCTGGAATATGCAAATTAGCCTCCTCAGCTTGAATCCCTGGTTTGGTGACTCTTTCCAAGCAGCTGGTCCCGGCTGTACCCAACGATCTTCTAGCTTAGGGAGGCTCTTCGCTTTTCCCAGAAGGCACCTGGAATATGCAAATTAGCCTCCTCAGCTTGAATCCCTGGTTTGGTGACTCTTTCCAAGCAGCTGGTCCCGGCTGTACCCAACGATCTTCTAGCTTAGGGAGGCTCTTCGCTTTTCCCAGAAGGCACCTGGAATATGCAAATTAGCCTCCTCAGCTTGAATCCCTGGTTTGGTGACTCTTTCCAAGCAGCTGGTCCCGGCTGTACCCAACGATCTTCTAGCTTAGGGAGGCTCTTCGCTTTTCCCAGAAGGCACCTGGAATATGCAAATTAGCCTCCTCAGCTTGAATCCCTGGTTTGGTGACTCTTTCCAAGCAGCTGGTCCCGGCTGTACCCAACGATCTTCTAGCTTAGGGAGGCTCTTCGCTTTTCCCAGAAGGCACCTGGAATATGCAAATTAGCCTCCTCAGCTTGAATCCCTGGTTTGGTGACTCTTTCCAAGCAGCTGGTCCCGGCTGTACCCAACGATCTTCTAGCTTAGGGAGGCTCTTCGCTTTTCCCAGAAGGCACCTGGAATATGCAAATTAGCCTCCTCAGCTTGAATCCCTGGTTTGGTGACTCTTTCCAAGCAGCTGGTCCCGGCTGTACCCAACGATCTTCTAGCTTAGGGAGGCTCTTCGCTTTTCCCAGAAGGCACCTGGAATATGCAAATTAGCCTCCTCAGCTTGAATCCCTGGTTTGGTGACTCTTTCCAAGCAGCTGGTCCCGGCTGTACCCAACGATCTTCTAGCTTAGGGAGGCTCTTCGCTTTTCCCAGAAGGCACCTGGAATATGCAAATTAGCCTCCTCAGCTTGAATCCCTGGTTTGGTGACTCTTTCCAAGCAGCTGGTCCCGGCTGTACCCAACGATCTTCTAGCTTAGGGAGGCTCTTCGCTTTTCCCAGAAGGCACCTGGAATATGCAAATTAGCCTCCTCAGCTTGAATCCCTGGTTTGGTGACTCTTTCCAAGCAGCTGGTCCCGGCTGTACCCAACGATCTTCTAGCTTAGGGAGGCTCTTCGCTTTTCCCAGAAGGCACCTGGAATATGCAAATTAGCCTCCTCAGCTTGAATCCCTGGTTTGGTGACTCTTTCCAAGCAGCTGGTCCCGGCTGTACCCAACGATCTTCTAGCTTAGGGAGGCTCTTCGCTTTTCCCAGAAGGCACCTGGAATATGCAAATTAGCCTCCTCAGCTTGAATCCCTACCAAGGTAATTGTTTACATGGCTGTTTATAGTATGTGGCCTCTTGGCCGGGTATGATCTACATTATGTGTGGTGGGTGTGTCTATGCCTGGGAGTTGTGATAGAGTTTTCCATGTAGGTTACATATATTTTGGGACATATGTCCTGCCCATTGTAGGTATATGTGTAGTGCCCTATTATGGGAATGATTATGCAGATTATTGATTTACAGCAGTAGCTGTTTCCCGAGACATAGCAGATAGAACTGTATGATACTCTATTACCCGTGGCTGCGCGTGTCTATGGGTGACTGTGATTTTTGGAGTGGTTCGTCTCTCTTTGTGCACCTTGTCTGTATGTTTTTAAAGATATTTTTCAATAAAAATTGTGATTTTATTAGTTATATTTTGCCTTTTGATCATCTTTTGTATCGTTGTTCTTTTATATTGGAGGTGGATGCCTCTTCCGTCGGTGCTGGAGCAGTCCTGTACCAGAAGGACGCTCAAGGTTGTAAACATCCGTGTTTTTTCTTTTCCAAGACCTTCACACCGGCGGAAAGAAACTATTCCATTGGAGATAGGAAGTTACTGGCCATGAAACTGGCTTTTACGGAGTGGAGACACCTCCTAGAAGGGGCACATTTCCCCTTCCAATTCTTCACTGCCCAAAAAAATCTGCTATACTTGCAGACTGCCCAGCGGTTGAATTCTCGCTAGGCCAGATGGTCCTTATTCTTCTCCTGATTTAATTTCACCTTTCATTTTCTATCTGGGGAGAAGAATGTCTGTGCCGATGCTCTATCCTGTTCTGTTGTCTCATCTCAGGAGGGGGACGAGCCTCAGCTTATTGTCCTGTCGGAGAGTCTGCAAATTGTAGCCCTGGTTTCGCTTGAGTCGGTGCCTTCGAGCAAGACTCTGGTACCTCCAAATCTGCGGCTGGAGGTTCTCTCTTGGGCTAACTCGTCTAGGTTGGGTGGACATTTCAGGACCAAAAGGACATCTGAGCTTTTAGCGAGGTCATATTGGTGGCCGCGAATGGCGCACAACGTTAGGGACTATGTCCAGGCATGCATCTCCTGCGCCAAGAATCGGCCATCTCGGCAGAAGCCTGCAGGCTTGTTACATCCCTTTCCGATGGCAGATAGGCCTTGGGAGATGGTTGGGATGGACTTTGTTGTGGGTTTGCCCAAGTCTCTCAACAATACAGTCATCTGGGTAGTCACCGACCATTTCTCCAAGATGTTACACTTAGTTCCACTTCCGCAAGGTCCGTCAGCATGGGCCTTGGCTGCGCTTTTTGTGACGCATACCTTCCATCTTTACGGCATGCCTGACAAGATAGTCAGTGACCGGGGTCCCCAGTTCGTTCTCGGATCTGGAGAGAGCTCTGTCGTCCGCTCAGTATTGAGCTTAATCTCTCTTCAGCATACAATCCTGAGATGAACGGGTTGGTGGAGAGGGCCAATCAGACTCTGGTCACATACCTATGGCACTTGGTCTCTGCCAGCCATGATGATTGGGCATCTTTGCTGCCTTGGGCAGAGTTTGCTCTTAATAACCCAGTCATCGATTCTACAGGGCAGACTCCGTTCTTCATTAAATACGATCAGCATCTGCGTGTTCCCGTCCCCATGCCCATCTCGTCTTCCTACTCTAGGGTGATAGACTAGGCTGTGGAGGCTTGTGACATCTGGGACCACACAAAGGATGCAATCAAGGCCTCTAAGGAGAGAATGAGGGTTTCTGCTGATGCACATTGCCGAAATGCTCCTGTCTTCGCTCTTGGCGACTTGGTGTGGCTCTCAGCTCGTAATATCAAGCTGTGCGTAGAGTCCACTAAGTTTGATCCTCGTTATCTAGGTCCTTTTAAAGACCTGGAGCAAGTATCCTGTGGTTTATCGCCAGTTCATTCCACCGTGCCTGAATATCACCGACACCTTTCACGTGTCTCTCTTGAAACCCGTTCACATGTCCCAATTTTCTGAGTCATCTGCTGAGACGTTGGGTACATCCTCAGATGACTTTGAGGTGAACGCGACTGTCGGTTCCAAAGTGGTACGTGGCAAAAAAATCTATTTAGCAGACTGGAAGGGTCATGGGCCAGAGGATAGGACTTGGGCGCCGGTTGAGCACATTCATGCCCCCCAGGTTATTTGCACCTTCAAGCGTGGTGAGGCTAGCAGGGGGGGCAATGTTAGGCACCAGGATTCTCCCTCTGCACAGGATGGATCCGAAGCCTTGTCTTCTCCTGTGGTCCCCCATTCAGTCTCGAACACAGTGAATGCTGCTCAGCAAAGACATCAGTCACAGCATTTTGCTCAGACTCAGGCTGTGCGCTTGGCTACTGCTGCCTCTCCAGGTTCAGCTATAGTAACTGGCAATACTCAGCGGCGAGCAGTCACTCCTGAGGCAAAATCCAGGTTTCACCTTACTGAGCATGCTCATGAGGTAGCGATCTCCCATTGGTGATCGGTCATCAGCTGCTCAGGTCCGGCCACGAGTCCGGTTTGGCCTGCGAGTAAGGTCCTTTCTGACTGGCCTAGTTTATGAAAGGGTCTTTGAAGTGCCTGTCAGCATGCTATGATCACATCCATGTTCTGTGTGTGTGAGGAACCTAATGGTACTGTGGACTTGGCTCAATGTGCTCAGGGCAGGCCTAGTGCCTTTAGAATTCCGTCTCCTCCAAAGAGGAGATTGTGTGTACAAGATCAGGGCTGGCGTTGAGCCTTTAGAATTCTGGCTTCTCAAGAGAGGAGTTCTGTGTATGCTTGCACTGTGTTTGGAGTCCACTACCAGTTCCCTTGCCCCAGTGGGGTTTGCGTGCTCCTGTGAAGCTAACAGGGTATGCGTTTAGCACCATATTCACTCTTCGGCTGTGTGCCGATAAACACAGTCCTGTTGCAGAGTTCCTTTCCTGTCGGTGTGTGTGATTGGCAAAGCCACGTGCTTCTCTATTGAGTGACGTTAACTCAGTGCGAGTCACTTACGCTCACTGCTAGTTTAGCCATTGTCCTCTTAGCTGCAGTTTGCCATCTCTGCATGGTGGACCTTGGGTGGCGAATGCACTTCATATTTTATTTAGTGCGTTCCACCAACCCTAACACCGTAGGAGATAGCAAGAGAAAAAAGGAAAAAAAAACACACAAAAAAAAACACACAGTGTCGGTGATAATCTCACGCACAGTGTAGGAAGACTAAGTGCAACATGAAGAGATGAGGAGAAGAGAGCCCAACGCTAGGGAAGGGGGAGTAGAGATCCCAAGGCAGATCTAAAGTTACCCTGTCTGCCCTAAACATCCCTATATAGGATCTGCTCCTATCGTCGAGCAGGAACCTAATCCCTGCCTTACCCTGGTGATAAGCCCTGCTTAGGGAATGACAGAATGAGCACTAGTCAATCCCCACTACCAATAAAGACAGCTGGGGTAGACAAAAAAGGGGAAAACTTATCTTGAGAAGACTCAGAGATGTAACACAGACTGCTCCGTACAGTATAATTGGCCCCCTATATTACTCCATACAGTATAATGGGCCCCATAAATGATACCATACAGTATATTGAGCTCCAAATATTGCTCCATACAGTAAAATGGACTTCACATATTGCTCTGTACAGGATAATGGGCCCCAGAAATGACCCATACACTATAATGGGCCCCATATAATGCCGTATACATAAAAAATGAATAATCAAATACTCTCCCTGTTCGCTTGCTGCTCCGGTCTCCTCAGCGTCTTCCAACCCTCTGCACTGCTCAGCACAGAGGGCACACTATAGTGATGTCATTGCGTCCTCTGCACTGAGACATCACAGTGCTCAGATGCAGTGTCACACTGTGACGGTCTTCAGTAAGGAAGAGGGGCCTCAAACTATACCTGGAGCTGGGGCCTTAACTATTCCTGTCCCAGAGGTACTCTTAAAGATGAGGGGGTGTGTTATGACCTGGTGGTCAGGACAATAATGGACCTGGTGGTTAAGAGCACACGGAATGACCTGATAGTTACTGATAATAAAGGACGAGCTCTGGGACGTTGGAACTCTGCTGACCGCAATCTCTAATCCTATCAAAACACACTAGAAATAGCCGTGGATTGCTCCTAACGCTCCCTATGCAACTCGGCACAGCCTAAGGAACTAGCTAGCCCTGAAGATAGAAAAATAAAGCCTACCTTGCCTCAGAGAAATTCCCCAAAGGAAAAGGCAGCCCCCCACATATAATGACTGTGAGTAAAGATGAAAATACAAACATAGAGATGAAATAGATTTAGCAAAGTGAGGCCCGACTTACTGAACAGACCGAGGATAGGAAAGGTTGCTTTGCGGTCAGCACAAAAATCTACAAAATGACCAAGCAGAGGGCGCAAAAAGACCCTCCGCACCGACTCACGGTGCGGAGGCGCTCCCTCTGCGTACCAGAGCTTCCAGCAAGCAAGCTGTTTCTTCTAATTTATGATTTCGACTGGATTAACCCCAGGTCCAGCCTGCCCCTACCTCATATCTAGCCATTTCTGTAGAACTGTGACCTCACTCAGAGGCTGAATACCCCCCCTTTCTTACAGTTATGACAAGCCATTTCTATACATAACTCGCTGTATGAACCTCATAGAAGAACGACACAAGGACCATGAGGCTCACCACCCCAGGGGTGTTCTTTTAAGTATAAAGACGGCGTAGATGTATGACCCGCTTACAGAGAAATACTGTTCCTTGCATTTCGTTGGCTTAGATCCTAGCGATTTCTGTGAGTGATAAATTTCTCTGTGGACATTTGGAATATGTAACCCTTATCTCGCTATCCCTGATCGGTGCCAGTATACATAACTTTTCAAGAACAAAAGAGTCCCATGAAGTTTGGGAAATGGCTCTACCAGTTTTAGCTAGTATCAGGTGGGAGGGGGAATGAGGCATTTTGGGAGAGACTGGCTTTCGCAGCACAGAGCCATAAAAATCCCTCCATGGAGCTGGCAGGCTGTTCTCACATTACAACTATATAGCAGGGGGAGGGAGTTGCCTGCAGGATAAGAGAGAAGCAGAGCTTTCTAAAGCTTTCTAGGCAGAGTGAAGAGGGGTGGTCGGAAAAGCCCACAGTGTGTGTCTGAAAAGTCCTGGACCTTTTATGTATATGCTCAAAACATGGCATATTCATATTATCGTGACACCCAACCCATGAGGCATGGGACAGAAATAAAAGGTAAACCAGAGGCAAAGACAAAACATGGATTACAGAAATACATACAAAAGCACTAACCAACAATGGGGAGGAGGATAGGGACGGCAAGGAATTAACTAAATGGGAAAAGGGAACAGGAGATAAACACACACATACAACAGCATCCTACAGAACACAAAAACTCCAACTTCAACTACTTAGCTTTTATCACACAGATGACAAATCTTCAATAGCAACAATGAACTCCTATTCAGCACTGCATCTCCTAAGAGCAAGGAAGCTGAGTTTTCACTGGCAAGACAGAGAGGGTCTGGCCAGGTTTTATAGGAAGAGTTAATGACCAGATCAGAAGCAGCTGAAATGAGCTGCACGTTTCTGACCAGTATAGAAAGGGTTGTAAGCTTTTTCAGCACCAAAGGAAACCAAATTAATTTAATATGGCATCCAAATATACATGCAGAGTTATGTCAATATTATAATTATTATATTGATGGCTGGACCATACAATACAAGTACTTTTTATCCTTTACCCTTTGTGTGTCTCCTATTTCCTCAGATTCTAGCTTCCGAGCGGAAACCTCACTCTTCTTGGTATATGTTGAATTATGTGTTACTTTGTTTTATCTTTATTGTTGGTGCTATGGAAAAAAATATTATTATTATAACTAAATCACTGAAAATTGAACTTTAAGAGTCTTGCCTACTAATGGAGCTGGACAGCGCAGTAATGGATGAACTGACGTTTTGGTTACCAACATCAAGCTTTTCTTAAAGCTCAGCTTATCTGTAAAATGCTTTCCCGCTTAATGTTCATCTTTCATTGAAGAACATGTAAAGCTCACTATATGCATGCAGATAACACTTTTCTCATTAAGTAGATACCTTGTATTATTTCTTCCTCAAAAACAATGCAAGAAAACTATTCCCAACGGTACCAAGTTTCTATTTGCACATCAGTCACTTGGCAGGGGGAGAGCACCTTCTCTGAATTCAAAAACATGTCTTACTAGTAGATAGCAACAGTCACATCACTTTAATGTGCTGCATGTAAGTCTCATGAGAATACTGATCTGATACGTTCTATTGAGCATTTTTCTCAGTTCTGCTATTTTCACATCATGTGTTCACATTGGTGTCAGCCTTAAATTGAAAAGGGGTCATCTGGTTTTGGAAAACCCACTATTGTGATTTGTGTGAATTTATTAGCCAGAATTCAAACTTTGGTTGGAAAATTTGAACCTGAATTTCAAATGTTCCACCTATCTCTGCTCATGATCAAATAATCTATTTTTTAATACATGGAGAGCCCAATCTACTATCGAAGAAAAACCACCTTTTGTTTTAAAGATTATCCATTTATTTTCAATGGGATCTATTTAATTCCCCCATCGGGGCACTGCAAGAAATTGAAACACATCAGAAAAGTACCTTGTGACTTTGAGTCACTTCTCACGGACAAGCCGTGAGGTGGGGAAGTCAAGAAGTCCGAATTGAATGGCCAGGAGAGTACGTCAAATGCAAAAGGGATAAGACAAGCGAAGGCAAAGTCTAGGGTCAGGTAACCAAGGTTAAAGCAGATCGAAGACAAACGTGGTAATACAAATGAGTAGACAAAATGGCAAATCTAAGGTCTGGCAACAAAGATCAGAAAATCAGAACACAGAGGAAATACACCACTGAGCAAGGCTATGATTGGCAATCGTCTGACCATCGCCAGCCAGCTAAATAGCCAGGAAATCACTCTGAATCGGTGACACCTGGAGGAAACCCCAGCCAGATTGAGCAGGTGAGCCATCTCTCAAAATACTGATAGCCCATCACATCCATGATCCTAAAGGGCTGCTGAATTGTCAATCAGAGCGTCCTTAGGACACTGTGAGAGGTGAAATCGCAACAAATCTATTGTTTAAATCAAATTTATTTTAGTATTTAAATGTATTTTTTTAACATTTTTAGTTGTTTTTTTATTCCATATCACCACTTTTTTTTTAAAAGTCTAACTTCCTGTTTCAGGAAATTTAAATGTATATAAGCAGCAACAAACAGACTCTATAGTTTGTATTGAAGCATCTAATGAGCATGTGCAAAGGTTATTGTGAAGGGAGGGGGAGCAGGGTCACAGTGACATCGTCTATTGTTATTGGTGGATCGTGTATTACCACTTGTGAACAAGCTCACTTATGAACTATATCAGTTGACTCATTCTGCAGCTAGTAGTGTTCACAGAAACAAAAAGCTTGTCAAAGGCAACAAATGCAAAATGTATCATGAAACCCAACTGCAAACATTATTCTTAGTCCCAAATACATGCATTTGTGTAAAAAAAAAGTCCCTTAACGTACCCACATTTTTTAAGTGATCTCTCAGCAGGTCCAAAAAAGTGAAATAATTATAAATAATAATTATTTATATAGTGCATATTTCATAGGACTTTCTTTAGAAGGAAAGTTTGCTTTTTTTTGTTTTTATCACAATTTGAAAATTATTGAAAATGCTCATCAAAATTCCTTTTCAGTCAGCCGTCATCAAGCTTTCTAAAACCGGCTAAGCCTGAATGAACTTGTTACTCTAGCCTTACAAAGATCATTACAGTGAGAAGGCGCTTAAGTATTGGGAATGGTCATGATTCATTAGCCGAGTCAAATATATTTTATTTTATGAAAAAAAAAACAGAACGAAAGAACAGAGGAGAGCATTTGTCATGGGAAGGTTGTCTTTCATTACCAAATTCATTAGATTTACAAATAAACTGAACTGTGAATGAAGAAAGAACACACAAGCTACGGAGGATTCTCTGCATAAATTATTTCAGTGTTCAATACAATTCTCCAAACAAATTCTCAATTGCGTCCCTAGGATATTAAATTTAGCTGGTGATTTGTTTATTTACAAAACTAAATATTACAAGAATTATGTTACTTTCTTTTATTTAAATTGGATGTTTACATAGGACAATTATTTTTGATAATCTTCTGACTAGTGTTGAGCATTCCGATACCGCAAGTATCAGGTATTGGCCGATATTTGCGGTATCGGAATTCCGATACCGAGTTCCGATACTTTCAGTATATCGGATACCAGAATCGGAAGTTCCCATAATTCAAACAGCCAGAACTCAGCCAATGAGGAATGATTAGAAGTGTGGGCACATCCTGTTCTGCATGGTAGGCATGTAACTACTGTCATGGCTGTGATTGGCTGCTGAAATGATGTCATGATGCACTATAAAAGTCGCTGCTGCCATTTTGGGTTCACCCTGCTGTGAATTCAGTTAGGGACATGACGCTGTGTTCTGACTGAGGGCCAGTTTAGAGATAGCGATTTGCTTCATTGTGCTTTACCCAGGCTAATTTAGCAATCGCTGTGTGAGAGCCTTGTTTTTGCCTTGCAGCGCTGTTCACAGGTGTCTGCAAGATGTCTGTGTGAGAGCAGCTCACTCTGTAGTCTGGTCTGCAGCCACCGCTGGTTGTTGTCAGCTCAGGGTGCATCACTGCCTCATACCGTTCCATTGTCCAGCTGCACATTTGTTCAAATTTATCCTATTAGTGGCTTCCCATCCGTATACAACTAGATTGTGGGAAAACACTATAGGATTGCATAGAGGAGCTTTTTTTGGCCTTGCAGCGCCGTTCGCGGTGGTCTGCACGGTCTCTGTGTGAGTGCAGCTCACTCTGTAGTCTGTTCTACTGCCACAGCCGGTGGTAGTCATCTCAGGGTGCATCACTGCCTCATACCGTTCCATTGTCCATTTCTCAATTAGTGCAGCCTGCTGCACATTTGTTCAAATTTATCCTATTAGTGGCTTTCCATCCGTATCCTGCTAGATTGTGGAAAAACACTATATAGGAGTACATAGAGGAGCTTTTTTGGCCTTGCAGAGCCGTTCACGGCTGTCTGCACGGTCTGTGTGTGAGTGCAGCTCACTCTGTAGTCTGTTCTGCAAAAAATAAAAAAAATTAATAGAGTTCACCAAACACACCACTTTACAGTTGTGTAGGACACATTAGCTCATATAAAAGTCTAGTCCACACTTTTGAAAATTAGTGTTTCTTATACCTGTTAGGAGCTGTTCAGGAATAAGCACACTAAGCCCTTAGTACTTTTCTGCCTATCTTTATCAGTCTACCAAGATGAAGAAGGCAGGGAGTAAGGCACGTGGGCGTGGAGCAGGGAGAGGACGTGGGGATTCTGTGCCTGCTGCGGGAATCGGTGACTCATAATCACCCAGTTTCAGCAGGGAACAGTCCTTCATGCGCAGCTTTGTAGGAGATCGCCGTACACCGCTGCTGCAGGAAGAACAAATTGAAGCCGTTGTCAGATGGATGGCAGCTAACGCATCGACTTCAATTAGTGCCACATCCTCTCAGGCACAGAGCACTGGAGAGCACCCATCTGTCTCTTTGCCACCTGCCAAATTGCCCAGGAAGTCAGAGAGCCCAGGACAGGAGCCATCTCTACTTCTGTTCTCTGAATCTCTTGGATTGGAAAGAGGGGGCCAGCCAAGCAGCATTGGAGAAATGGAAGAAGAGGCAGTATGCAGTGATGCCCAACAGCTTTGTCTCTCTGATTCTGAAGACGCGGGTGGGCCAGTGCCTCCGGTCAGCACACCTCAATACGCATCTGATGATGAGACTCAGGTGCCACTTTCAGGTGTGTACTGTGCTGCCGAGACTACCCAGGAGAAGCAGTTGGTGGAAGAGGGTAGTGTAGATGATGAGGTCCTTGACCCATCTTAGCGTGAGGTACAGGAAGGTGGTGGGAGCAGCTCTGAGGAAGAGATTCCCCGAACGGCCCAAAGATGGAGAAGAAGGGGGAAGACTGTGTGCCTGTAGCCTCTACTTCGGCACCCATTAGGAGCATGCCTCTTCCAAAAGCCAAAACGAGTGCTCCCAAAACTTGCAGTGCCTGGTCCTTTTTTGACACAGTTGCAGATGACATTTGCTTTGTCAAATGCAAGGTGTGTCATCAGGAAGTCAAAAGAGGGAAAAGTGTCAGCAACCTCAATACCACAAATATGTGGAAACATGTGCGGACCAAGCACGCGGTTGAGTTACAAAAACATACTAAAGAACTAGGCCAACCTACAGTAGCACCTAGCACCTCTTCAGCTCGTGTTGTTGCCTCGTCCTCCAGCTCACACACAGCTGGTTCAGCTTCCTCACAGGATCGCCAAGGAAGAACCTCTGGCACTGTTGTCCAGAGACCCAGTGTAATTCCACCCACAGCACCACGTTCCCAGTCATCCTCACACTCCCAGCCCACTCTACAACCATCGGTAGCACAGGCATGGGAGAAAAGGTGGCCATTCTCGGCAAACCAACCCCGAGTACAGGCTCTGAATGCTGGCATTGCAAAACTACTGTCCCTTGAAATGTTGTAATTCAGGCTGGTGGAGACTGATACCTTCTGTACCTTGTCCCACAATATAACGTGCCCAGCCACTTTTATTTCAGCAGGCAAGCCATCCCTGCCATGCAAAAGCTTGTGGAGAAAAACCTTAAACATGTGCTACTAAATGCCGTTAGTAGCAAGGTCCACCTCACCACCGATGCGTAGACCAGTCACCATGGAAAGGGACGATACCTTTCCCTCACTGCCCATTGGGTCAATGTTGTGGAGACGGCGACAGATCTTGCGAGTGATGCTGTACGTGTTCTGCCAACTCCAAGGATTGCAGGAATCCAGTCTGTACACATTGCCTCCTCCTCATACTCCAGTTTCTCTGAATCATCGCTGCAGGAGCCGTCACGGTCTACCTCCACCTTGACCCATGAACGCTTATCTGTTACGACCGATATGAGAATAGCCGTGGCCAAACGTCAACAGGCCGTACTGAAATTAATTTCTTTGGGGAATCGAAGCCACACAGCGCAGGAGCTCTGGAATGCCATCAAGCAGGAGAGCGATGTGTGGTTTGTGCCAGCGAATCTCCAGCCAGGCATGGTAGTGTGTGACAATGGCCGAAATCTGGTGACAGCTCTGGGCCTAGGCAACCTCACTCACATCCCATGTCTGGCACATGTGCTCAACTTGATTGTACAGAGTTTTTTGAGTGACTATCCGTATCTTGATGCACTGCTGCACAAGGTCCGCCTAGAGTGTGCTCACTTGCGGCGTTCCAGCATGGCAAGATCGCGCATTGCAGCTCTGCAGCGCCGATTCCACCTTCTGGAACATCGAATCATATGTGACCTACCCGCCAGGTGGAATTCAACATTACATACAGTCATGGCCAAAAGTATTGACAACCCTGCAATTCTGTCAGATAATACTCATTTTCTTCCTGAAAATGATTGCAAGCACAAATTATTTGGTATTATTATCTTCATTTAATTTGTCTTAAATGAAACAACACAAAAGAGAATGAAGCAAAAAGCAAAAAAAAATCATTTCACACAAAACTCCAAAAATGGGCCAGACAAAAGTATTGGCACCTTGAGCCTAATACTTGGTTGCACAACTTTTAGCCAAAATAACTGTGACCAACCACTTCCAGTAACCATCAATGTGTTTCTTACAATGCTCTGCTGGAATTTTAGACCATTCTTCTTTAGCAAACTGCTCCAGGTCCCTGATATTTGAAGGGTGCCTTCTCCAAACTGCCATTTTTAGATCTGTCCACAGGTGTTCCATGGGATTCAGGTCTGGACTCATTGCTGGCCACCTTAGAAGTCTCCAGTAGAGTTGAGCGACCTTGACCTTTTTAGAGTCGAGCCGGGTTTCGCGAAACCCGACTATCTCAAAAGTCGGGTCGAGTGAAATCGGCCGATTATGACGTAAAGTCGGGATCGACCGAAACACGAAACCCAATGCAAGTCAATGGGGCAGCATAGTCGGCAGTGAGTGGGGGCCAGGAAAACACCAGAGTGCCCATTTTAATGTCAAAACCATCCATTCTTCTTAATGAAGCTTGTCAAGCGTAATTTACCTTATAATAATTGGAAGGCATTTGAAATTGGGGGTCATTTGGCTAAAGTTGTGGTGGGTAGGGCTGGTTCAAGTAATTAGTGGGCCCAGGAAATCTGGACCACGTCACGGCAGTGGAGCAGGGAAAGGTAAGTATTTCAACTTTGCAAGTGCTGTGAACCTGAGCAAGCAGGGGGGGCCCACTCGTTGGCATTGGCACTGGCACAGGGCCCCTCAAAGTACAGCGGTGTGTTTGCACGGCAGGGGCGCCTCCCACCGGCAGCAACACTTTTGCGTACTATGAGAGGCCCTGTGCCAGTGACGTCGCCAACTAGTATTCCTCCCCCCCACCTGATGAAGGAACCTGCACTTTCATCTGCACCTTCCTCTTTGTCCCCGTGTAAGGTGGTATGGTATGCGGGAAGAGCAACCTGACTTTCAGCAGGGTCACAATGTTGTTGTGTAGCATGCACGGGGAATGTTGCGTTATGGGTCAATGTACCAGCAGACTCATCTATCACTGGCTGGGCAATGGGCAGGATGAGGAGGAAACATAGATATAGGCCCAAAGAATAAAGTTGGCTAAATGCAGTTCAAAATTGGTAACACAGGAATAACCAGGGGGCATTGCAGTGGAGGACAACTGGAATGAGAGGCTGACACAGAGAGTAGGCCCAAATCAGTAAGTAGTCGAAATGCAGTTCAAAATTGGCAACCGTAGTAAACAGGCGGCACAGCTTTGTTCAGTGGAGGAGAACAGCAAGGAGTGGCAGACACCGATAGTAGGCCCCAACCCAACTAGTAGGCAAAATGCAGTCTAACATTAACAACTACTTAACGAGCGCCTGAAAACGGAATTTCAGGACAGGAAACCAGGAGAACAGCAAGGAGTGGCAGACACCGATAGTAGGCCCCAAACCAACTAGTACGCCAAATGCAGTTGTTCCGTTTAACCACAATTTAATGAGAGCCTGAAGATAGAAGTTCAGGAAAGGCAACCTGCAGAACACCTTGGAGTGGAACACACCATCTCTCTACACCCCATACCCAATTTGTAGGCCTAATGCAGTGTAGTTTCCAAGAACTACTAAACGAGAGCCGGAAGATCGAAGCTCAGGAAAGGCAACCTGGAGAACACCTTGGAGTGGAACACACCATCTCTCTTCACCCCATACCCAATTTGTAGGCCTAATGCAGTGTAGTTTCCAACAACTACTAAACGAGAGCATGAAGATCGAAGCATTGGCGAGGAAACCTGGGGAACACCTTGGAGTGGAACACACCATCTCTCTACACCCCATACCCAATTTGTAGGCCTAATGCAGTGTAGTTTCCAAGAACTACTAAACGAGAGCCGGAAGATCGAAGCTCAGGAAAGGCAACCTGGAAAACACCTTGGAGTGGAACACACCATCTCTCTACACCCCATACCCAATTTGTAGGCCTAATGCAGCGTAGTTTCCAACAACTACTAAACGAGAGCATGATGATCGAAGCATTGGCGAGGAAACCTGGGGAACACCTTGGAGTGGAACACACCATCTCTCTACAGTGGAACACACCATCTCTCTACACCCCATACCCAATTTGTAGGCCTAATGCAGCGTAGTTTCCAACAACTACTAAACGAGAGCCGGAAGATCGAAGCTCAGGAAAGGCAACCTGGGGAACACCTTGGAGTGGAACACACCATCTCTCTACACCCCATACCCAATTTGTAGGCCCAATGCAGCGTAGTTTCCAACAACTACTAAACGAGAGCAGGAAGATCGAAGCTCAGGAAAGGCAACCTGGGGAACACCTTGGAGTGTAACAAACCCTCTCTCTACACCACGGAAGGACTGATTCTTAGGAAGGAAGGCTGTCGGAAAGAAGCAGGGCGCGTCCGAGGGTGATTATATTCTTATTAGGTATATACTCACCCTCGGACGCGCCCTGCTTCTTTATTTGTAATGAATGTTTATTTGCAATGTGGTTTTGACTTACTCTATTTTTTTGGTAAATAATGATTTTATTATTTTCATTGTTTTGCATCTTCTTGGCAATAATATAAAGAAGACGCGACAGGACAACACTCGGTGGATGCCATATCTGTGTTTAAAATTGAAAAAACCTTTCAGTTAACTACTTGCAGGAGAAAGTTATTGTAGCTGGTGGCCATTTTTAGTACTGTACCAGATTTTTGTTGTATGTGTTTGTTTTTAATGTTAAAATGTCTGCATTTGATATCTCTCCAGTATTTTCTTTTTTATAAGCAAAATACTTATTTTTATATTTTCTGATGTTGGTTCCGGGGGTACACGGGCAGCAGTGGTGTGGTCAGTGGAGGCCTAGTGGAAGGAGTGACCGCAGACAGGCATCGAAGGCCTAAAATAATAACACATGGCTGTAGGCAATTTTAAATTGGTTCCAGGGGTACACGGGCAGCAGTGGTGTGGTCAGTGGAGGCCTAGTGGAAGGAGTGACCGCAGACAGGCATCGAAGGCCTAAAATAATAACACATGGCTGTAGGCAATTTTAAATTGGTTCCTGGGGTACACGGGCAGCAGTGGTGTGGTCAGTGGAGGCCTAGTGGAAGGAGTGACCTCAGACAGGCATCGAAGGCCTAAAATAAAAAAATTGGGCTGGCTGTAGGCAATTTTAAATTGGTTCCAGGGGTACACGGGCAGCAGTGGTGTGGTCAGTGGAGGCCTAGTGGAAGGAGTGACCGCAGACAGGCATCGAAGGCCTAAAATAATAACACATGGCTGTAGGCAATTTTAAATTGGTTCCAGGGGTACACGGGCAGCAGTGGTGTGGTCAGTGGAGGCCTAGTGGAAGGAGTGACCGCAGACAGGCATCGAAGGCCTAAAATAATAACACATGGCTGTAGGCAATTTTAAATTGGTTCCAGGGGTACACGGGCAGCAGTGCCCTGGTCAGTGTAGTAGTAGTTGAAAGAATGGACCGCAGACAGGCATCGAAGGCCTAAAATAAAAAAATTGGGCTGGCTGTAGGCAATTTTAAATTGGTTCCAGGGGTACACGGGCAGCAGTGGTGTGGTCAGTGGAGGCCTAGTGGAAGGAGTGACCGCAGACAGGCATCGAAGGCCTAAAATAATAACACATGGCTGTAGGCAATTTTAAATTGGTTCCAGGGGTACACGGGCAGCAGTGCCCTGGTCAGTGTAGTAGTAGTTGAAAGAATGGACCGCAGACAGGCATCGAAGGCCTAAAATAAAAAAATTGGGCTGGCTGTAGGCAATTTTAAATTGGTTCCAGGGGTACACGGGCAGCAGTGGTGTGGTCAGTGGAGGCCTAGTGGAAGGAGTGACCGCAGACAGGCATCGAAGGCCTAAAATAATAACACATGGCTGTAGGCAATTTTAAATTGGTTCCAGGGGTACACGGGCAGCAGTGGTGTGGTCAGTGGAGGCCTAGTGGAAGGAGTGACCGCAGACAGGCATCGAAGGCCTAAAATAATAACACATGGCTGTAGGCAATTTTAAATTGGTTCCAGGGGTACACGGGCAGCAGTGCCCTGGTCAGTGTAGTAGTAGTTGAAAGAATGGACCGCAGACAGGCATCGAAGGCCTAAAATAAAAAAATTGGGCTGGCTGTAGGCAATTTTAAATTGGTTCCAGGGGTACACGGGCAGCAGTGGTGTGGTCAGTGGAAGCCTAGTGGAAGGAGTGACCGCAGACAGGCATCAAAGGCCTAAAATAATAACACATGGCTGTAGGCAATTTTAAATTGGTTCCAGGGGTACACGGGCAGCAGTGCCCTGGTCAGTGTAGTAGTAGTTGAAAGAATGGACCGCAGACAGGCATCGAAGGCCTAAAATAAAAAAATTGGGCTGGCTGTAGGCAATTTTAAATTGGTTCCAGGGGTACACGGGCAGCAGTGGTGTGGTCAGTGGAGGCCTAGTGGAAGGAGTGACCGCAGACAGGCATCGAAGGCCTAAAATAATAACACATGGCTGTAGGCAATTTTAAATTGGTTCCAGGGGTACACGGGCAGCAGTGCCCTGGTCAGTGTAGTAGTAGTTGAAAGAATGGACCGCAGACAGGCATCGAAGGCCTAAAATAAAAAAATTGGGCTGGCTGTAGGCAATTTTAAATTGGTTCCAGGGGTACACGGGCAGCAGTGGTGTGGTCAGTGGAGGCCTAGTGGAAGGAGTGACCGCAGACAGGCATCGAAGGCCTAAAATAATAACACATGGCTGTAGGCAATTTTAAATTGGTTCCAGGGGTACACGGGCAGCAGTGCCCTGGTCAGTGTAGTAGTAGTTGAAAGAATGGACCGCAGACAGGCATCGAAGGCCTAAAATAAAAAAATTGGGCTGGCTGTTGGCAATTTTAAATTGGTTCCAGGGGTACACGGGCAGCAGTGGTGTGGCCAGTGGAGGCCTAGTGGAAGGAGTGACCGCAGACAGGCATCGAAGGCCTAAAATAATAACACATGGCTGTAGGCAATTTTAAATTGGTTCCAGGGGTACACGGGCAGCAGTGGTGTGGTCAGTGGAGGCCTAGTGGAAGGAGTGACCACAGACAGGCATCGAAGGCCTAAAATAATAACACATGGCTGTAGGCAATTTTAAATTGGTTCCAGGGGTACACGGGCAGCAGTGCCCTGGTCAGTGTAGTAGTAGTTGAAAGAATGGACCGCAGACAGGCATCGAAGGCCTAAAATAAAAAAATTGGGCTGGCTGTAGGCAATTTTAAATTGGTTCCAGGGGTACACGGGCAGCAGTGGTGTGGTCAGTGGAGGCCTAGTGGAAGGAGTGACCGCAGACAGGCATCGAAGGCCTAAAATAATAACACATGGCTGTAGGCAATTTTAAATTGGTTCCAGGGGTACACGGGCAGCAGTGGTGTGGTCAGTGGAGGCCTAGTGGAAGGAGTGACCGCAGACAGGCATCGAAGGCCTAAAATAATAACACATGGCTGTAGGCAATTTTAAATTGGTTCCAGGGGTACACGGGCAGCAGTGGTGTGGTCAGTGGAGGCCTAGTGGAAGGAGTGACCACAGACAGGCATCGAAGGCCTAAAATAATAACACATGGCTGTAGGCAATTTTAAATTGGTTCCAGGGGTACACGGGCAGCAGTGGTGTGGTCAGTGGAGGCCTAGTGGAAGGAGTGACCGCAGACAGGCATCGAAGGCCTAAAATAATAACACATGGCTGTAGGCAATTTTAAATTGGTTCCAGGGGTACACGGGCAGCAGTGGTGTGGTCAGTGGAGGCCTAGTGGAAGGAGTGACCACAGACAGGCATCGAAGGCCTAAAATAATAACACATGGCTGTAGGCAATTTTAAATTGGTTCCAGGGGTACACGGGCAGCAGTGCCCTGGTCAGTGTAGTAGTAGTTGAAAGAATGGACCGCAGACAGGCATCGAAGGCCTAAAATAAAAAAAATAAAAACACAGTACAAATCCTACTAGTATAAAATTCAATTTGAATTTTATACTAGTAGGATTTGTACTGTGTTTTTATGATACCTGAAGAAGGATATATACTGTATCCGAAACGCGTTGTATCTCTTCTATTTTAAGTTATGAAATAAAAAAATATGAAATATCATCTTTGAATGTGAGTCCTGGGAAGCGCTGCCATTCATGGGCTGGATGTGCTTTTCTTGAACTACTCATCCTGTGTGAGCCTTACTCTGGCTCTCTCACTTGGATCCACCCGAGGCAAGCTGCAAGCCCTGTATATTGAAAAATATCTCAGAGGGAATTTGGAGGATACACGATCTAAAGCCATTTTAGTCTTTTATCAGGTGAGTGCATAAAATTGTGCACCCTTTAAAGACTATAATATTGTGTTTACGCACTTAGGGCGCCGCGATTTGTCTGTTCTTCTCTCCCAAACAGGGTTTTTTTGTATAGGCATTGAAGGATGTCAGCGCATAGACTAAACATTGGTGGAGCTGTGAGATAATTTTGCAAGTGGTAGAGCACTGTTTGAGCTGGGGTGGGGGGAAACTGTCTTGTGGCCGGCGGTACAGGCCCAGGGCCCCTCATATTACAACGGTGTGTCTGACGTTGGGTGCGCACCACCACCGCCAGAGACACTTTATTGTACTAGGAGGGACCCAGTGGCAGTGCCGTCGACCAAAAGCGGGCTCACCCACCTCTTCAGACAAACTGCACTCTCACGGGTGCTGTCGCCAAGTGTCGATACCACGGCCCCGTGTGGGGAGTTTGGCCATTTAGTCAGGTGTAAACATGTCGTATGCTGGACAGTCAGGTGCAGAAAATTACGAGATTGGAAAAGGCATTCAGAATAGTCCACAGGCAAGACCTTTTCATAGGAAAGCTAGGTGTCAGCCGGGCAAGGTGGGGCAAAAGATTTCGAAATCCAGTTGTGGTTCATTTTAATGAAGGTTAGATCATCTACATTTTGGGTAGCCAGACGAGTCCTTTTTTCTGTTAGTATTGAACCTGCAGCACTGAATACTCTTTCTGATAGGACACTAGCTGCCGGGCAAGCAAGCTCCTGCAATGCATATTCTGCCAATTCTGGCCAGGTGTCTAATTTTGATGCCCAGTAATCAAATGGGAATGACGGTTGAGGGAGAACATCGATAAGGGATGAAAAATAGTTTGTAACCATACTGGACAAATGTTGTCTCCTGTCACTTTGAATTGATGATGCAGTACCTGTCCTGTCTGCGGTCATAGCAAAATCACTCCACAACCTGGTCAGAAAACCCCTCTGGCCAACGCCACTTCTGATTTCTGCCCCTCTAACTCCTCTGGTCTGCTGGCCCCTGCAGCTCGTGTGAGAACGAACACGGGCGCTGTGTGCAGGGAATGCCAGAAGCAAACGGTCAACAAGAGTTGATTGTTTGGTTGTTAATATTAGTTCCAAGTTCTCATGTGGCATTATATTTTGCAATTTGCCTTTATAGCGAGGATCAAGGAGGCAGGCCAACCAGTAATCGTCATCATTCATCATTTTAGTTATGCGTGTGTCCCTTTTGAGGATATGTAAGGCATAATCCGCCATGTGGGCCAAAGTTCCAGTTCTCAAATCTGCGGTTGTGCTTGGTTGAGGGGCAGTTTCAGGCAAATCAACGTCACTTGTGTCCCTCAAAAAACCAGAACCCGGCCTTGCCTCGCCACCAATTTCCAGTGGCCCCGGAAAAGCTTCCTCATTAAAAATATAATCATCCCCATCATCCTCCTCGTCCTCCTCCTCCTCTTCGCCCGCTACCTCGTCCTGTACACTGCCCTGGCCAGACAATGGCTGACTGTCATCAAGGCTTTCCTCTTCCTCAGCTGCAGACGCCTGATCCTTTATGTGCGTCAAACTTTGCATCAGCAGACGCATTAGGGGGATGCTCATGCTTATTATGGCGTTGTCTGCACTAACCAGCCGTGTGCATTCCTCAAAACACTGAAGGACTTGACACATGTCTTGAATCTTCGACCACTGCACACCTGACAACTCCATGTCTGCCATCCTACTGCCTGCCCGTGTATGTGTATCCTCCCACAAAAACATAACAGCCCGCCTCTGTTCACACAGTCTCTGAAGCATGTGCAGTGTTGAGTTCCACCTTGTTGCAACGTCTATGATTAGGCGATGCTGGGGAAGGTTCAAAGAACGCTGATAGGTCTGCATACGGCTGGAGTGTACGGGCGAACGGCGGATATGTGAGCAAAGTCCACGCACTTTGAGGAGCAGGTCGGATAACCCCGGATAACTTTTCAGGAAGCACTGCACCACCAGGTTTAAGGTGTGAGCCAGGCAAGGAATGTGTTTCAGTTGGGAAAGGGAGATGGCAGCCATGAAATTCCTTCCGTTATCACTCACTACCTTGCCTGCCTCAAGATCTACAGTGCCCAGCCACGACTGCGTTTCTTTCTGCAAGAACTCGGACAGAACTTCCGCGGTGTGTCTGTTGTCGCCCAAACACTTCATAGCCAATACAGCCTGCTGACGTTTGCCAGTAGCTGCCCCATAATGGGAGACCTGGTGTGCAACAGTGGCAGCTGCGGATGGAGTGGTTGTGCGACTGCGGTCTGTGGATGAGCTCTCGCTTCTGCAGGAGGACGAAGAGGAGGAGGAGGGGGTGCGAACGGCTACAGCCAATTGTTTCCTAGACCGTGGGCTAGGCAGAACTGTCCCAAACTTGCTGTCCCCTGTGGACCCTGCATCCACCACATTTACCCAGTGTGCCGTGATGGACACGTAACGTCCCTGGCCATGCCTACTGGTCCATGCATCTGTTGTCAGGTGCACCTTTGTGCTCACAGATTGCCTGAGTGCATGGACGATGCGCTCTTTAACATGCTGGTGGAGGGCTGGGATGGCTTTTCTGGAAAAAAAGTGTCGACTGGGTAGCTCGTAGCGTGGTACAGCGTAGTCCATCAGGGCTTTGAAAGCTTCGCTTTCAACTAACCGGTAGGGCATCATCTCTAACGAGATTAGTCTAGCTATGTGTGCGTTCAAACCCTGTGTACGCGGATGCGAGGCTAAGTACTTCCTTTTTCTAACCATAGTCTCATGTAGGGTGAGCTGGACTGGAGAGCTGGAGATCGTGGAACTAGCGGGGGTGCCGGTGGACATGGCAGACTGAGAGACGGTGGGAGATGGTATTGTTGCCACCGGTGCCCTAGATGCAGTGTTTCCTACTACGAAACTGGTGATTCCCTGACCCTGACGGCTTTGGCCTGGCAAAGAAACCTGCACAGATACTGCAGGTGGTGCGGAAAATGGTGGCCCTACACTGCCGGAAGGGATGTTGCGTTGCTGACTAGCTTCATTGGCCGAGGGTGCTACAACCTTAAGGGACGTTTGGTAGTTAGTCCAGGCTTGCAAATGCATGGTGGTTAAATGTCTATGCATGCAACTTGTATTGAGACTTTTCAGATTCTGTCCTCTGCTTAAGGTAGTTGAACATTTTTGACAGATGACTTTGCGCTGATCAATTGGATGTTGTTTAAAAAAATGCCAGACTGCACTCTTTCTAGCATCGGATACCTTTTCAGGCATTGCAGACTGAGCTTTAACCGGATGGCCACGCTGTCCTCCAACAGGTTTTAGCTTTGCCACGCGTTTTGGGCAAGATACGGGCCCGGCAGATGGAACCTGTTGCGATGTTGATGCCTGCTGCGGCCCCTCCTCCTCCGCTTCAGAACTGCTGCCGCCTGCACCCTGTTCCCCCAATGGCTGCCAATCGGGGTCAAGAACTGGGTCATCTATTACCTCTTCTTGTAGCTCGTGTGCAACTTCGTCTGTGTCACCGTGTCGGTCGGTGGTATAGCGTTCGTGATGGGGCAACATAGTCTCATCAGGGTCTGATTCTTGATCAGCACCCTGCGAGGGCAATGTTGTGGTCTGAGTCAAAGGACCAGCATAGTAGTCTGGCTGTGGCTGTGCATCAGTGCACTCCATGTCAGATTCAACTTGTAATGGGCATGGACTGTTAACTGCTTCACTTTCTAAGCCAGGGACGGTATGTGTAAAGAGATCCATGGAGTAACCCGTTGTGTCGCCTGCTGCATTCTTCTCTGTTGTTGTTTTTGCTGAAGAGGACAAGGAAGCGACTTGTCCCTGACCGTGAACATCCACTAACGACGCGCTGCTTTGACATTTACCAGTTTCACGAGAGGAGGCAAAAGAGCTAGAGGCTGAGTCAGCAAGATAAGCCAAAACTTGCTCTTGCTGCTCCGGCTTTAAAAGCGGTTTTCCTACTCCCAGAAAAGGGAGCGTTCGAGGCCTTGTGTAGCCAGACGACGAACCTGGCTCCACAGCTCCAGACTTAGGTGCAATATTTTTTTTCCCACGACCAGCTGATGCTCCACCACTACCACTACCCTCATTACCAGCTGACAATGAACGCCCCCGGCCACGACCTCTTCCACCATACTTCCTCATTGTTTTAAAAACGTAAACAAACTAACGGTATTTGTTGCTGTCACACAAATTACACGGTGAGCTATAACTTCAGTATGATTTAGCTACCCCTTTACAGGTGAGTGAGACCACAACGAAAATCAGGCACAATGTGACACACTCTGTTGTTGGTGGCAACAAATGAGAGAGATGCCACACACGCAGGACTGTCACTGAAGCACAAATGTAAATATTAATCTCCCACTGATTTGATTTTTTTTTTTTTTCAGGGAGACTTTAGGAAAAAAAAAAAATAGAATAAAATGATTTTTTCAGGAAGAATTTAGAAACCAAAGAAAATAAAATGATTTTTTCAGGGAGAATTTAGAAAACAAATAAAACAAAAAAAGGCTTTCTATGGCCCACTAAGTGAGAGATGACGCACACAGGAGTCAGGAGTGGCACACAAGCCCAGAGGCCAATATTTATCTCCCACTGATTGATGTAGTGATTTTTTCAGGTAGATTTTGGAACCCAAATCAAGCTAAAAAAAATAATAGGCTTTCTATGGCCCACAATTGGAGAGAGAGAGAGAGAGAGAGAGAGATGGCACACCCAGGAGTCAAGACTGGCACACAAGCAGAAAGGGCAATATTAATCTCCCACTGATTTGTTTTTTTTTTTGTTTTTTTTTTCAGGGAGACTTTAGGAAAAAAAAATAGAATAAAATGATTTTTTCAGGAAGAATTTAGAAACCAAATAAAATAAAATGATTTTTTCAGGGAGAATTTAGAAAACAAATAAAACAAAAAAAGGCTTTCTATGGCCCACTGAGTGAGAGATGACGCACACAGGAGTCAGGAGTGGCACACAAGCCCAGAGGCCAATATTTATCTCCCACTGATTGATGTAGTGATTTTTTCAGGTAGATTTTGGAACCCAAATCAAGCTAAAAAAATATAGGCTTTCTATGGCCCACAATTGGAGAGAGAGAGAGAGATGGCACACCCAGGAGTCAAGACTGGCACACAAGCAGAAAGGGCAATATTAATCTCCCACTGATTTGTTTTTTTTTTTTGTTTTTTTCAGGGAGACTTTAGGAAAAAAAAAATAGAATAAAATGATTTTTTCAGGAAGAATTTAGAAACCAAAGAAAATAAAATGATTTTTTCAGGGAGAATTTAGAAAACAAATAAAACAAAAAAAGGCTTTCTATGGCCCACTGAGTGAGAGATGACGCACACAGGAGTCAGGAGTGGCACACAAGCCCAGAGGCCAATATTTATCTCCCACTTTTTTTTTTTTGTTCCAGGGAAAATTTATAAACCCAATAAAAAAAATAATAAATAGGCTTTCTATGGCCCACTATCTGAGAGACAGAGAGAGATGGCACGCTTAGGACTGGCACACAAGCCCTGAGGCCAATATTTTTCTCCCACTGATTGATGTAGTGATTTTTTCAGGTAGATTTTAGAACCAAAATCAAGCAAAAAAATAAATAGGCTTTCTATGGCCCACTGAGTGAGTGATGATGCACACAGGAGTCAAGAGTGGCACACAAGCCCTGAGGCCAATATTTTTCTCCCACTGATTGATGTAGTGATTTTTTCAGGTAGATTTTATAACCCAAATCAAGCAAAAAAATAAATAGGCTTTCTATGGCCCACTGAGTGAGAGATGACACAGACAGGGATGGCACTCTAGCAGAAATGTCAATCTTAATCTCCCACAAAAAAAACAGGGAGTGTCCTTCAATTACTATCTCCCTGCAGTAATCTCAGCCAGGTATGGCAGGCAGCAATAAGGAGTGGACTGATGCACAAATTAAATAAAAAGTGTGTACAAACCAAAAAGATAGCTGTGCAGAAAGGAAGGAACAAGAGGATTTGTGCTTTGAAAAAAGCAGTTGGTTTGCACAGCGGCGTACACACAGCAATGCAGCTATCAGGGAGCCTTCTAGGGCAGCCCAATGAGCTACAGCGCTGAGGGGGAAAAAAAAAAAATGTAGCTTCCACTGTCCCTGCACACCGAAGGTGGTGTTGGGCAGTGGAAATCGCTACAGCACAAGCGGTTTGGTGGTTAATGGACCCTGCCTAACGCTATCCCTGCTTCTGACGAAGCGGCAGCAACCTCTCCCTAAGCTCAGATCAGCAGCAGTAACATGGCGGTCGGCGGGAACTCCCCTTTATAGCCCCTGTGACGCCGCAGACAGCAGGCCAATCACTGCAATGCCCTTCTCTAAGATGGTGGGGACCAGGACCTATGTCATCACGCTGCCCACACTCTGCGTTTACCTTCATTGGCTGAGAAATGGCGCTTTTCGCGTCATTGAAACGCGACTTTGGCGCGAAAGTCGCGTACCGCATGGCCGACCCCGCACAGGGGTCGGATCGGGTTTCATGAAACCCGACTTTGCCAAAAGTCGGCGACTTTTGAAAATGAACGACCCGTTTCGCTCAACCCTAGTCTCCAGTGCTTTCTCTCAAACCATTTTCTAGTGCTTTTTGAAGTGTGTTTTGGGTCATTGTCCTGCTGGAAGACCCATGACCTCTGAGGGAGACCCAGCTTTCTTACACTGGGCCCTACATTATGCTGCAAAATTTGTTGGTAGTCTTTAGACTTCATAATGCCATGCACACGGTCAAGCAGTCCAGTGCAAGAGGCAGCAAAGCAACCCCAAAACATCAGGGAACGTCTGCCATGTTTGACTGTAGGGACCGTGTTCTTTTCTTTGAATGCCTCTTTTTTCTCCTGTAAACTCTATGTTGATGCCTTTGCCCAAAAAGCTCTACTTTTGTCTCATCTGACCAGAGAACATTCTTCCAAAACGTTTTAGGCTTTTTCAGGTAAGTTTTGGCAAACTCTAGCCTGGCTTTTTTATGTCTCGGGGTAAGAAGTGGGGTCTTCCTGGGTCTCCTACCATACAGTCCCTTTTCATTCAGATGCCGATGGATAGTACAGGTTGACACTGTTGTACCCTCAGACTGTAGGGCAGCTTGAACTTGTTTGGATGTTAGTTGAGCTTCTTTATCCAACATCCGCACAATCTTGCGTTGAAATCTCTTGTCAATTTTTCTTTTCCGTCCACATCTAGGGAGGTTAGCCACCGTGCCATGGGCTTTAAACTTCTTGATGACACTGCGCACGGTAGACACAGGAACAATCAGGTCTTTGGAGATGGACTTGTAGCCTTGAGAATGCTCATGCTTCCTCACAATTTGGTTTCTCAAGTCCTCAGACAGTTCTTTGGTCTTCTTTCTTTTCTCCATGCTCAATGTGGTACACACAAGGACACAGGACAGAGGTTGAGTCAACTTTATTCCATGTCAACTGGCTGCAAGTGTGATTTAGTTATTGCCAATACCTTTTAAGGCACCTTCACACTGACCAACTTAACAACGATATCGCTAGCGATCCGTGACGTTGCAGTGTCCTGGATAGCGATATCGTTGTGTTTGACACGCAGCAGCGATCTGGATCCTGCTGTGGCATCGTTGGTCGGAGCAGAAAGTCCAGAACTTTATTTTGTCGCTGGATCTCCCGCAGACATCGCTGAATCGGCGTGTGTGACGCCGATTCAGCGATGTCTTCACTGGTAACCAGTAACTACATACTTACATTCCGGTGTCTGTCCCTCGGCGTTCTGCTTCCCTGCACTGTCAGCGCCGGCTGGCCGTAAAGCAGAGCACAACGGTGATGTCACCGCTGTGCTTTCCGGCCGGCGCTTACACAGTGCAGAGAAGCAGAGCGCCGGAGGACAGACACCGGAATGTAAGTATGTAGTGTTTGATTTTTTTTACATTTACACTGGTAACCAGGGTAAACATCGGGTTACTAAGCGCGGCCCTGCGCTTAGTAACCCGATGTTTACCCTGGTTACCAGGGGACTTCGCATAGTTGGTCGCTGGAGAGCTGTCTGTGTGACAGCTCTCCAGTGACCACACAGCGACGCTGCAGCGATCGGGATCGTTGTCTAGATCGCTGCAGCGTCGCTAAATGTGACGGTACCTTTAGGTGCCACAGGTAAGTTACAGGTGCTGTTAATTACACAAATTACAGAAGCATCACATGATTTTTCGAACAGTGCCAATACTTTTGTCCACCCCCTTTTTTATGTTTGGTGTGGAATTATATCCAATTTGGCTTTAGGACAATTCTTGTTGTGTTTTTTCATTTAAGACAAATTAAATGAAGATAATAATACCAAATAATTTGTGTTTGCAATCATTTTCAAGAAGAAAATGAGTATTATCTGACAGAATTGCAGGGGTGTCAATACTTTTGGCCATGACTGTATGTTGGAGCGGTTGTGTGGGCAGCAGCCAGCAGTAATGGAGTACCAGCTGCATCAGGCACAAAGAAGTCACACTGTGCGCCGTTCAGACTTCACAACCACTGAGTGGGCCACTATGAAGGACATCTGCCAGGTTTTGCGTGCCTTTGATGATTCCACGCGGATGGCGAGTGCAGATGATGCACTAGTCAGCATGACTGTCCCCCTTATCTGCCTGCTTGAAAGAACACTGCAAGCACTTAGGGATTATGTTGTGGAAGAGGTGGAGGATGAGAAGTCACAAATGCCATCTGCTTCTGGATGGTCTGCGCGACGTGGTTCCTCACAAAGGCCTAGGCAGGGGACACTTTGTGAGGAGGATGAGGAGGAGTCAATGGAGGAGGAAGACATCTCTCCAGAGGAGGGAGTTACACAATTCTCCAGTAGTCAGTGTGTAGAGTGAGGGTGGGGTGAGCTGAGCAGGCAGAGGTCATGCCTCAAGCAGGGTACAGCATTTCTTGGCCAGTTGGCAGTCTGCAGCACATGGTTGATTTCATGCTGCAGTGCCTGAGAAACGACCGCCGCATCACCCACATTCTGAACATGGCTGATTATTGGGTGTACACCCTCCTAGATCCTCGCTACCGGGACAACTTTCAAAGCCTCATAACACCGTTGAACCGAGAGTGTAAAATGCGGGAGTACCAAGACACATTGGTGCAGTCCATCATCTTCTCCAGTCCAATCGAGAGGAGTTCTGCTAGTGCTTTACAAAGCAGCTCTGTGCGTCCAGGCAGTGGAGGAAGCTCAGCACAAACAGGGAGCAGAGAAGCAGTGCCTCAGCACAAGGCAAGACCAGTATGGCCCAACAGTGGCAAAGTTTTGTGTGCCCGCCACAAATGTCTACACCTTCACAGATGGCTCCAGTCAGCAGGAGGCAGCGTTTCCGTCAGATAGTGACAGACTACATGGCTTGCCCTCTCAGTGTACTCCCAGATGGCTTGTCCCATTGACTTGCATTGGTATCGGGTATCGGTATTGGCGATATCCGATATTTTTTTAATTTCGGCCGATACAATCCGATACCGATACTTATGGATATCGGAAGGTATCGCTCAACACTACTTCTGACATGCCTGATAGACTGAAAGTGATGACTACTCTGTAGGGCCTTCTGCCATAATTGATAGAGAAGGAGATGACCACACATGAGACCCTTTTACAATCATTGATAGACATGGGGATTACCACTCTTATGCACCTTCTGCCATATTCAATTAATCATGGAGTTGACCATTCATGAAACCCTACTACTATATTAGATTGACATGGAGATTACCACTCATGAGTCCCTCATCACATACCAAATAGACATGGATAAGACTACTAATGGGAACCTTCTGCCATATTTAATAGACATGAAGGAGATGACCATTCAGGAGACCCTTCTGCCATATTAGATTGAAATGGAGATGACCACTCATAAGACCGTTCTAAAATATGTGATTGTCAGGAAAATTAGCATTTGTGAAACCCTTTTGCCACACTTGGTGACATGGAGATAAATCACTCAGAAGACCCTCATCCCATATTTGATAGACATTGAGATGAGCACTCATGTGATGCTTTAGCCATATTAGATTGACATGGAGATGATCACTTGTGGGACTCTACTGCCATATTTGATAGATATGAAGATGAACCCTCAAGAGACTCCACTGACATTTTTGATCATCATCGAGATAACCACTCATGAGACTCTTCAGCCACATTAGATTGGCAAGGAGATGACTACACATGAGACCCTACTGCCATATTTGAATGAGAGGGATGATGACCACTAATAAGATCCGTCTAACATTTCTGACATATCAGACAGCCATGTAGATGTCTGACTGCCTTGGAGTCATTATCACCCATGCAATTCTTCTGATATTCCTTTAATATGACCTTCTGTTTGTTCATGAGACCTTTCTATGATATTTGTTTGATGTGGAGAGAGGATCACTCATGGCATCCTTCTGAAACATATATTAAACAATGCATTTCTAGCTGCTACTATTTTGTCATAGCGCAATACAAACTATTTGAAATCACATTGAGCTGTTTCTTCTTGTTTATACAAATTGACAACTTAAAGAATCTTTTCTCAGTGAATAATAAAAATCATCTTTCTCTTCACAGATATCATTACCAAAGTATGGATGATAACAAAAGATTTTGTCTAAGTGCTTGAGATAAAACCTCTCACTGTTTCCATCACTGATGACACAAGGAATTTACTCTAAACACCTATAACTTCAAGAGTAGAGGCGACTTGTCCAACATGGCCCCACTCTCCATGAAGCCAATTTCCAGCAAAAAATTTGCGAACAATATTATTTTCTAGTTTTCTCTGTGGTCCACTGTGTATAAAATTATTAGGCAAGTGAAAATTTTGATTATATCAGTTTTACACATTTTCAAACTCCAAGCTGTAAAAACTTGAATGTTTATGTAGTTTTGGGCTGGTATTATCAAAGATGAGACTGACCATCACTTCCAAACAGAAGACAGGTGCGTAGAGGTGCAAACTAAGAGTAGCCATTCATGTATACCCAGCAGCCGCAATAAGGTGATTCTCATTGCTGGGAACCTATCTAATGTGAATCTTTTTCTAGGCTGAAGCCTACATTTATGTGGCTAGATAGGATCCTGATATAATATACTCAATCTTTCCTATTTTCTAGAGCAGTAATGCAATTCATATTTCATATATTTCCTATTTTTATGTTTTTTTTAATGATATAGTGCTACTGAGTGCAACTTTATTTATTACTTATATATGGAGATGGCTACTCTTAGTTTGCACCTGAACACACCTATGTTCTGTTTGGAAATGACGGTCAGTGTTTTGTATACATATGCTCTCTGACCGAGCACTCCACACATCAGCCTCTGGCAGTTTTAATTATAGCAGGATCCTATGTACCCACATAAATGCAGGCTTCAGCCTAGGAGATGAGTTACATTAGGCAAGATCCCAGCAACGAGAATCGCCTTATCATGGCTGCTGGGTACACATGAATTGACCAATTTATGAGGTGCATATTCCCAATTTTTGCTATTTTCTAGAGTAGTAAAGCAATTCATATTTAATGTTTTCATGTTATAGCGCTACAGAGTGCAACTTTATTTGTTGATTATCAAAGGTGAGCTAGTTGGACCTTTTTGCATAGAAGATGGACTCAAAATTATCTCCTAAACCTGCAAATTTTTAGAAGATTCTTTCTTTAAGCAGTAGTACAGGAAAATGTCTACATCTTTCATGAAAACCATGGTTGTTATGTAGGACAATGCTTCATCACAGCATCAAAGTCTCCACTGCTTGACTGCCAGTAAATGGCTTAAAGATGAAAGATTAATCACCCGGCCCCTTCCTCACTGGATGTAAAGCCAACTGATAACTTGTCGGTCCTTCTTACATGGGAGATTTACAGTGAAGGAGAACACTCACCTTTCTGAACAGTGTCTGGAAGGCTGTGGTTGATGCTGACCAAAAAGTGGATCGGCAACATATTAAGAAACTGACACACTCCATGGATGGACGGCTTATGACTGAAACTGAAAATAATGGGGGCTACATTTCTACACTGATCACCTATATATTTTTTTTAGAAATGTGCTTTTGTACATTTTGAGTTGTTGGGTTATTATAGTCACTAACAGATGAAAATTAACAATTGAGATGGAAAATGTATGTTTTTAATTCAGTTGCATAATCATTTTGCACACATAAATAATCTAGTCTCCTAAGAAAGACAGAACCACATTTTTACTTTCTTAAAATTTCAGGTTACAGGTTTATAAACCTTTTGGATTGATCAACAACCCTGTAGTTGTTAAATAATAAAATTAATCATCGGAAATAAAAGTTGCCTGATAATTGTGCACACAGTATAAAATCACGATCTATATTAAAAGTATTTTCCACTTTGGGCAGAAAGGTCCATCATTGATACGCTAATAAGCAGACCACCGCTATGAGCTGTAATATCTTGTAGCTCCTGACAGAAAAAGGTCAGTCCCCCTGCTGCGCCACTACAAAGTAAATTAAACTTTACACAATGTCCTATGAATTCAATGAGCAGTCCTACTAATTAATATAAGTCACCATCTCCAGAGCAAGAGAAGCTCTCTAGATGTTCTCCTATTCGTTTTCCCAGTATGCAGTTGTAAGCAGGTTCAAGGATGCAGTAACGCAGGTAACTAACAATAGAATTATGGTATAACACAACATTCTTGTTATTAAACTTCACTGGTGACTTCTCTGTTCCTCAATTGCATGCAGTCTGATGAGAGTTGTAATACCGGCAATGGCCGGTACAACGTCCTCAGGCATAACCCACCAACACGCAATCCAGCTTCTGGCAGCAATGGGCGGTCACCAGTTTTGCTCCTTTAGCCCATAGTCCATTTATCTGTAGAGCCAAATTCGGTAATGGCATGGAAGTCTCTACCCAGGGTATTCTCTGCTGCACGCCTGTCAGCAAAGGGGAATACACCTCACGATCCTGTACCTGGCACTCGCTTCTCAATGCTAGCACTGCTCACTGTCTGTCCAAGCGTCCGAAGCTCTGCACCCTCACTGGTTCCACAGGACCCTCATGTAACCTCTGCTGGATCTCAGCTAGGCACCCTCTCTCTCCTCGCAGAGTGTGGCACCCACCTGCTTCCTCTCCCTGCCAGCTGGAAACTCAGCCCTTTTTCCGCGCTTCCTGCTCTCTCTTGTCTTGCCACGCCCCCTCTCAACAGATCATGGGTCCTGTCTGGCTCCCCATTCTTTTCCCCCTGCAACACTGGACTCAGCCTCGAAAGTTTTGGAGCCGGCATGGCGCGGGTACCTGCAGCCCGGTCTTCTTCCTTACACAGTGGCCAAAACCTACCAAATGAAGTCCAAAGAAAGACAATTGGCAACAGGGTCATAGGAGCCCAAGCTTCATTTATGTGTGTGGGAAGTAAAAGCTAGTCTCTCTGGTCCGATCCCACAGAACAACTACTGTAGCTCAAATCACAGAAAAACTTCCTGCTGGCTTTAATAGAAAGAAAAATACCCTAAGTGTAGTTTCTTCTCTATGCAGGATAATGCCCCCGCCACACTGCAAAATTGTTTGAGGAACATGTCAAACAGTTAAAGGTGATGATTTGTCTTCAGTGTGTATGGAATTTGTGTACTTTTTTTTGGAATCCAATTAACCTAGTAAATTCAAACAATTATTCGATACGTACAAATTGCTAAATTGCTCGCCACCTTTTTACACATTGAAGAAGATTGTATCATCCAGAAAAGGCTCACATAACCTTAAGTGTGGCCATGTGAGCTTCCCCGTAATGCCTTGCTGTTATTACGCCACATGGTATGATGCGGTCAATCAGGAGTAACTCATAGCCTGTATAAAAACTAAGGCACGGAATGCAGCAGCCATTTATTGATGAATCTATATAGTGAAATGATGTAACAGCTTGTCCACAGAAATAGAGGAGTAAAGCCATAAAACACTGAACAAACATTACACATAGTGATTGACAGCACTGCAGTGAAGCACAACTATCATCTGTTTTCCCATAGTCTCATATGTTGAAGTCTCTGATCTTCTTGATCTAAATATTCGGCTCCAATAAAAAAATGTTTATGCTCCCTTCCTGTGCCGACGGGGTCGACACTCGTAGTCTCTGGAATCTCGTGTGAATGTTATAACATGTGGTGCCCAGCACCCAATCAGCAATATCATCACTGTCCCCACCTTTTGTCGAATTGAACATGAAGAGTAAGTCCGGGCTGCAGCTTACCTCTGACTTTCTTTTCATGTTCAATTCGACAGAAGGCAGAGAAAGTGACACCAGCGCTGGTTGAGCTCTGGGTTCATGTGTCATAACTAGTGTTGAGCATTCCGATACTGCAAATATCGGGTATCGGCTGATATTTGCTGTATCGGAATTCCGATACCGAGTTCCGATATTTTTGCGACATCGGAAATCGGAATCGGAAGTTCCTATAAGTTCCCAGTCATCTTCGGCGTGTGCGGTGCTTATGGCTCCCAGGGTCTGAAGGAGAGAAAACTCTCCTTCAGGCCCTGGGATCCATATTCATGTAAAACATAAAGAATAAAAATAAAAAATATGGATATACTCACCTCTCCGACAAACCCTGGCTCTCAGCGCTGCGAGCGTCTGCCTCCGTTCTTAAGAATGCAGTGAGTGAAGGACCTTCGATGACGTCGCGGTCACGTGAGCAGTCAGGTGACCGGTCACCTGACCACGACGTCATCGAAGGTCCTTCTCTCACTGCATTCTTAGGAACGGAGGCAGACGCTTGCAGCGCTGAGAGCCAGGGTCCGCCAGAGGGGTGAGTATATCCATATTTTTTTTTTTTTATTCTTTATTTTTAACATGAATATGGATCCCAGGGCCTGAAGGAGAGTTTCCTCTCCTTCAGACCCTGGGAACCATCCAGGATAGCTGGATTGACTTGCATGGGTATATGGTATCGGTATCGGCGATATCCGATAGTTTTTGGATATCGGCCGATCCCATCCGATACCGATACCTTTGAGTATCAGGAGGTATCGCTCAACACTAGTCATAACAGCACAGGAACCCTGGGGAAAGCAAGTGCTGACACTGCAGGAACGGCGCCAGCACGGGAGGGGAGTAAAAGCTTTATTATTGTATTGAGGCAAAGCGAGGAGTATGAGAAGAAGTAGTGGAAACTTCTTTAAGGCTGCATTTGTGTTAGAGAGCTTAAAAGAAGTTGGACAGATGAGGAAAAAATAGCTTAGCCATAGAAACAGGGAGACAAGGACATAAAACACTGAATAAGCATTACACATAGTGTGTGACAGCAAAACAGTGAAAAACAGCTACCATCAGTTTTCCCATAGCCACATATGTAGAAGTCACATTGACATAAAGGCTATGTTTGTATTAATGGGCTTAAATGCAGTTGGATACAGTCCTAGGAGACCTGAGAATGTTACTCGTCTTTTCAGGGAAATTGGAGGCTTACACTGTTTATCTTTCATGGTGAACCAATTTGCTGAAAATTGAATTTTTGGGAAAAATTTGGTGTAGCTTGCGGATTCAAATTTCAAAAAATGTGTTCATTTCTCATATATACATTATTTTTTTTATAATTCAAGTACGTTCAAAATTACTGATAATAAAGAGGATGATGGGTATTCAAAGATTTAGGAGACCCCATGAGAATAAGTTTTATCTAAGTTCCTTGGTCTCTGCCTTCAATTAAAATAGCTCCGTTTAGAATATTACTCTACATTACAGTCCATCCACTGTTAATGACTCCTATAATGACCTTTTTATGACACGCTCTTGAGCTGAGCCAGAATTAAAATTGAGGAATTAGTGCATCAGCATGTGATTGTTTATCACCTAATTGAACTTCTCCGTAATTACAGGTAAAACACAGTCATCCATTTCTATGTACACTGGGGACGTAGAGCCTTAGCTGAGGCTGCCTTAAGCTTCGAGCAAACAGCAGACACAGCAGAGCAAATTAACTCTGCTATGATTGATCAGATCCGTAGCGATCGATGTCCCTCACCTGATTACATTCCTTACTGTGTGTAATTAGGAAATGGTGAGAATGAAGAAAGACTAGCCAATTAGATTTAAACGCAACCAATTAACCTTACATATGATCAAGAATGAACTGCCGTCCCCCTATCCATATTGTGGAGTGACACTTTAACAGTAAACTATGTCCGCAACCAATTGCTCAAAATGAACTTTATGCTGCGATCGTTTAATAAGCCTTGATTGTGCGTGGTCCACGTCAGGTCTTGTTTAAGATGCACTTCTTCATTCATAATGTATGCTATTCATAGAAATATGAAGCGCATACATAATAATGGTAGCGGGAGACCAGAACAGGACATTTATGGCATTGACAAAAGAATCAGTGCCTTGCCCATTAGTATATTTAAGTGCATGATGACTGGTGTTACCTATAAAAGGTTTAAGTTTAAAGAAGACCTGACACTTGTTATAAATGTTACATCTTTTAAAGTCTTGAGTAAATGCCGCTTTTCTCTTGAATCCAGCTTCGTTTTTCGTTTGCTCCTGCGCCTCTCCGTTCCTGAGATATGGCTCCTTCTTTCCTCTATATAAATTTAGTTTAAGTATAGTGACCAAGGTCCTCAGGAAAACACCCAGAAAAATGACTTGAGGACCACGCCCACTTGACTGCCATTATATATAAGGAAGAGGGGACTGTAACGGGGTCTACCAACCTGGGGTACCTCTTTCAGTACCACCCCGTGTTTCAGGAGGTCCACTCTACTTTGGCTGGAGTCTGAATGAAGGACGCTGGCTGGAATTCCTTGGTTACCTGGGAGTATATAAAATATCACTGCTTCTCCACGTATTTCCAGTCTGACAACACTTTATTCACAGGACACAGAATATATCACACAGATACAGGGGGCAGGCCAGACATACATTACAATAGCCGCAGGGGGCCGGAGCCTGCCGATATTTACTGTGGGAATTACAAAGGTGAGGGGAGGACAGAAGGGGCATATCTTGTCCCCTCTGCCCAGGGCGCAGCCTGTGGGCTGATGCATCTCACATGGAACCTATTATACATGCATATAACTGCACAACATATTCTGAGTGCTGAGTGGTTCCGTAACACGTAACAGAGCTCCCCTTTTCAGTGACGCGGTCGGCATACACAGTCTGATCCTTAACGGATCGGTTTGGGGATGACTGAAGTTTATGGGGTTGGTACAAGTTCTGTTTGTCGACTTAGTCCATCAGCGTTACCGTTTTGTTTCCCGGGTCTGTAGTGGATGGTGAAGTCCAGAGGTTGTAGAGCTAAACTCCACCGCAGTAATCTGGTGTTGTCTCCAGAGACCTGATTAAGCCAGACTAGGGGATTATGGTCCGTTAGGAGAGAAAACTGTCGTCCATACAAATATGTTTGCAACTTTTTGAGTGCCCATACTACCACCAGGCACCCCTTCTCGATGGCCGCATAGCTTACTTCACGGGGCAGTAGTTTCCGACTCAGGTAAGCTACCGGGTGTTCTTGGCCGTCCGGCCCGACTTGGCTCAGTACTGCCCCCAATCCAAACATAGAAGCGTCTGTGTGAACCAGGAAATGTTTAGCTGGATCGGGTGCGGCCAATGCAGGGGTATTGGTGAGGGCGTCCTTTAGTTGGCGGAAGGCTTCCTCAACCTCTGGGGTCCAGGTTACCTGGCGGGTTTGGTTCTTACTGGTCAGATCAGTGAGGGGCTTGGCTACGCTGCTGTAATTGGGAACGAATTTCCTGTAATGCCCCGCTGTCCCTAGAAACGCCATGACCTGGGTTTTAGTGCGTGGGGTGGGCCATTTGGCTATGGCCTCATTCTTGGCTGGTTCTGGTCGCTGTTTCCCACTTCCCACCCAATGCCCTAAATACTGAACTTCTGCTTTGCCCACGTGACACTTGTTTGGGTTCAGGGTGATTCTGACCTTGTGGATCCTGTCCAATACTGTCTCTATGTGACTTAGAAGCTCTTCCCATGTCGTGCTGTATATGACGATGTTGTCCAGGTAGGCACAAGCATAGTCCTGGAGATCATCCAGAAGCTGGTCAGCCAGCCTCTGGAAGGTCGCCGGGGAATTCTTTATCCCGAATGGCATAACTCGAAACTGGAATAAGCCGAACAGGGTGACAAATGCTGACTTGGGAATAGCGTCAGGACTAAGGGGAATCTGCCAGTAGCCTTTGCATAGATCGATGGTGGTCAAATACTTTGCCCCCGTCAGCCGGTCTAACAACTCATCCACACTCGGCATGGGATCTGCATCCGTCACTGTTTTCTCATTGAGCTTACGATAGTCTACACAAAACCGTGAAGTCTAATCCTTCTTGGGCAATAACACTACGGGGGATGCCCAGGGACTATCTGACTCTTCAATGACCCCTAAACTCAACATCTCTTGTATCTCTTGTCGCATCCCCTCTCGTACAGACTCAGGGACGCGGAAGGGGGTTTGTCGCAGGGGTGTCTGATCCTGGGTCTCAACCTTGTGTTGTGCCAGGTGAATGTACCCTGGTCTCCCCTAAAACATCCTCTGTTGCTGCCTCAACAACTCCTCTGCCTGCTGTCTCTCCCAGGGGCCTAGGTCTTCACCCAAGTGTACCTTGTCCCATGTTTTAGACTGAGTCCTTTCCCCTAAGACATCCGGCAAGGGAAGTCGGGCTAAATCCTCTGCTTCAGGTGCACAGATGGCCACTACCTCTTCAGGGCGCTCCCGGTAGGGCTTCAGCATATTCACCGTGGAACATGCGGATAACCCTGGGGTCGTCACAATCGGCGACATTATAGGTTGTGTCGGTTATTTTCCCCACTACCTGGTAGGGCCCCTGCCATGCAGCTTGGAACTTGTTCTGCCTGGTGGGCTCTAACACCAGGACCTTCTGTCCTATTTCCAAGGTGCGCTCTCTGGCCCTCCGATCGTACCATATGCGCTGGCGCCGCTGGGCCACCTGCATGTTCCCATGTACAGCCTGGGTCAGCTCCTGTCGGCGGTCCCGGAATTCCAGCACATAGCGTGCAATAGGTACCCCTTCTATGAGGCCCTCCGCTTCCCAGTGTTCTAGCACGTCTAGGGGTCCCCTTACCCGTCTCCCATATACCAGTTCGAACGGGGAGAACCCCATGGATTCTTGGGGCACCTCCCGATAGGCAAACAGGAGGTGAGGTAAGAATTTCTCCCAGTCCCTGTAGGTCCTGGTAAAAGTCCCAATGAGTTGTTTTAACGTCCCGTTAAAGCTTTCACACAACCCATTGGTTTGCGGGTGGTATGGGGCGCTTCTAATGGACTTTACGCCACACAGCTTTCACAGTTGGTTGGTCACCTCTGCTGTAAACTGGTTACCCTGGTCCGAGATAATCTCCCGGGGAAATCCAACCCGTGAGAAAACCTGGAGCAGGGCAGCCACCACCGTCTCTGCCAGTATGTTAGGTAACCCAACCGCCTCTGGATACCGTGTGGCATAATCTACCACTGTCAATATATACCTTTTACCTGACGGACTGGGTTTGGCTAACAGCCCTATCAGATCGACCGCTACTCAGCTAAATGATTCCTCCACAATGGGGAGGGGGCGTAATTTGGCCTTGCATCGATCTCCCCTCTTGCTAATGCGCTGGCAACTGTCACAGGTCTGGCAGTACTGACAAACATCATAGGTTACCCCCGGCCAAAAGAAGTTTTGTGTCAGACGATGCGTGGTGCGACTGACGCCGAAGTGCCCGGCCAAGGGTATGTCATGAGAGATTCGCAGTAACTCCTGCCTATACTTCTTGGGAACTACCAGCTGTCGTTTTATAGTGGGGCTCGTCCCTGTGTGGTGCTGCACTGTGATCCGGTAGAGGAGTCCCTGCTTCCATACAAACTGTTCCCCTTCCAGTACCCCTCTCCCCTCCTGTGCCTTCCCACGATATTCCTCCAATGATGGATCCTCAAGTAACTCCCTCTTAAATTCATCTGGGGTTACAATAGAAATGTGCCTGGCTATGGGAATACGTGTAGGGCTGGGATGTCTTGCCTGGGCCTCCTCTGAGTGTGATTCTGCCTCCGCAGCTCGAGCTTGTCTCTGGGTGGTCACAGGATATGTCTCAGCCAGAGGGGCAACCGAGAAGGCAGACAACATGGGCCCCAAGTCATTTCCCAGCAAGACGTCTGCGGGCAAATCCTCCATCAAGCCGACCTCAAAAAGGCCATCCCCGACTCCCCAGTTCAGGTGAATCCTGGCAGTGGGCAGTCGATGTATGGCTCCCCCTGCTACACGGACTGCCACTGTCCGGTCCGTCTTCTCTTGGTCCCGGACGAGATGAGGCTTCACAAGGGTCAAAGTTGCCCCTGAATCTCTTAGTCCCTGCATACGTTTCCCACTAACCCACATGACCTGTCGATGCTATTGTCGATTATCTGCCCGGGCTGCCTGCACGGGGTCCACTTCATGCAGCACTTCCTCCATCTCTTCCACCCCTTGGTTAGTCGTAGCCCCCAATGTCGGTTCAGCTTCGCCTTGGTAGCAGTGTACATCGGCCCGGCTGAAGGCAGCTGTTCCCGCCTTTGGCCACTGGGCATGCTGAGTCCGGTTGGGACATTGTCTTTGCAGGTGGCCCAGCTGACGGCAGGTGTGGCATCGTGCCCCAGGGGAACTGTGATAGGCCGGGTTTCTAGCTGGTCCCCCTACAATCTTCAGTGGTTTGAGGCCATCCAAGTCCATGGGTGGACCCCTAGTGGCCATCATTGATCCGGACAACTGAGGTCTCCTGGCATCATGATGTTCATCGGCCAGATGAGCGGCTTCCTCAAGAGTAGTTGGCCACCTGTCCCGAAGCCATTCCTGTGTCTCGGGGGTTAGTCCATTAAAAAAATCGTTCTAACAAGACGAGCTGGAGGATGTCCTCCTTAGTGGTTGCATGGCTCCCTTGTACCCACTGTAGCAGTGACCACCGTAATTTACAGGCCCATTCAGCGTGGGTATTGATTACTCGTTTTATAAGTCCGCGGAACTTTTGGCGGTATGCCTCTGGTGTCAGCGCATACCGGGCCAAGATCACTTCTTTGATCCACTCATAGTCCATACAGTCCTCATCAGGTACCGTGCGATAGGCGTCCGCTGCCCGGCCTGTCAGCTTGCTGGCCAGAATCTGAACCCGTTCCTCTGGCTTCACTTGATGAAGGGCACACTGCCGCTCAAAGTCCTGCAGAAAGCCATCAATGTCTTCCTCTGCCTCCCCCAACTGTCGGAAGGCACTATGCAGGATCTTTTTGTGGCTTACTGTTGAAGGTACTTGGTCGGAGGCCAGAGCTCCACCTGCTCACTGACTCTCCTCTCTCTGCTCTGCCATCTCCATCTTGGCTAGCTCTATCCTGGTCCGCTCGGCCATGCTTTCCTTCAGATCAGTACGCACATCAGCCATCACCTCTCGTATGATCTCTACTGCATGGTTTGGGCCATAGAACACCAGTCTGTTCTTTACCTCCCTCTGGAATTCAGTCTCTTCCACGTTCACATTGGGGGGCGCTGCACTGTCGTGTTCCATGATGGCTGCTATCAAATCCGCTTTTGTTTTGTTGCTGGCGATCAACCCTCGGGCTTCCACCAGATCTTTTAATGTAGTCCTCTTTAACTTCTGGTAGTTGTTTTCCATTCATTCCTTTCCTCCTGTAGAAGGGGTATCATATCCCGCTGTCTGCCACCAGTGTAACGGGGTCTACCAAGCTGGGGTACCTCTTTCAGTACCACACCGTGTTTCAGGAGGTCCACTCTGCTTTGGCTGGAGTCTGAATGAAGGACGCTGGCTGGAATTCCTTGGTTACCTGGGAGTATATAAAATATCACTGCTTCTCCACGTATTTCCAGTCTGACAACACTTTATTCACAGGACAAAGAATATATCACACAGATAGAGAGGGCAGGCCAGATATATATTACAATAGTTGCAGGGGGCCGGAGCCTGCCGATATTTACTGTGGGAATTACAAAGGTGGGGGGAGGACAGAAGGGGGATATCTTGTCCCCTCTGCCCAGGACGCAGCCTGTGGGCTGATGCATCTCACATGGAACCTATTATATACGCATATAACTGCACAACATATTCTGAGTGCTGAGTGGTTCCGTAACACGTAACAGGGACAATATCTAAAAAAAGAATAGGAGCTAAATAAAAGCAATCTCCGGATCCTGGAGAACAGTGGCATTTGCATCAGCTTAAAGAATAAAAAGCAAAAAAAAAATATTTATGGCAAGTGACAGATCGTCTTTAATTAGGTGAAAAATAACCCCAATGATCAGTTGTAATCTGTGGAAGAATCTGAAGTGTTCAATTCTCCTAGAGCACCACTACAGGAGAAATTAAGTTTTACATCGTTCCTATTGAATTTAATTGGCTATAGTATAAAGCTCAGTCAAGTTGAGTAGAGATGGCCGAACCAGAACAGAAATGTTCGCGTTCGTACCAGACAGCGGCTGTTTGAGCCTGAATGGCAAACACAGACTTTCTGCTGATGTCCGATGGGAAAGAGAGAGAAAGAGAGAGAATGAGACAGAGAGTGAACGCGAGAGAGAGAGAACGAGAGAGAGAGAATGATTGATCTAGAGAGAACGATTGAACGAGAGAGAACGATTGGAGAGAGACAGAGATAGAAAGATTGGAGAGACAGAATGATTGGAGAGAGAGAACAATTGAACGAGACAGAGAGAATGATTGAACAAGAGAGAATGATTGAATGAGAGAGAGAATGATTGAGAGAGAGAGAGAGCGATTAAACGAGAGAGCAATTGAACGAGAGAGAGAATGATTGAACGAGAGTGGGAGAACAATTGAACAAGAGAGGACGATTGAACAATAGAGAACAATTGAATGAGAGACAGAACAGGAGAGCGAGAGAGAACAATTGAACGAGAGAGAGAGAAAGATTGAACATGAGACGATTGAACGAAAGAGAACGATTGAACAAGAGAGAACGATTAAACGAGAGAGCGATTGAACGAAAGTGAGAGAAAGATTGAACGAGAGAGAGAACGAATGGCGAAAGAATGATTGGAGAGAGAACAATTGAAGAGAGAGAGAGAGAACCATATCTGGGGTATCAGAGGAAATGGGTCAAGGAAAGTCAGCTCACCACATTCAGATGAACTCTGGTTAGACAGGGATCATCGCACGGAGCAATCCAAGTGTTGGATGTGATAGCAGCATACAAAAGAGAGGAAGCATGAAAAAAAAGTGATGATCTGGTCTTTATTGTGCCAAAAACTAAAATAAACCGTTATTGTTTTTTTTTTGTATGTTTGAATAATAATGATCACAATTTAAAGTTTATTTCAGAGAGAAAAGATAACACCACTTCTTTTCTGGATATTCATCTTGTGGGTAATAAAACTATTGGAAAAATTGATACCAAACTCTATAGGATACCAAACTCTCAAGTTCAGACCCAACACATTTAATTAAAAATCTTCCAATAGGGGAATTTTTTTTAGAGCAAAAAGAGCTTGTTCTACAGAGGATTATTTTAAATTTAATGTGGTATAATCTCTAAACGATTCAAACAAAGGGGTTACTCAAAAAAAGTGATAAATCGTGCTGAATCCATTTGCGATGAGAAATCCCGCAATGCAATCAACTTTTTAAGGAAACTATTGGGAATGATTCCACCATACCAATTGTTTTTTCTACCCCTTAGGCTGGAGTCACACAAAAGGTTATTTACAGACCAAATACGCAGAAATGTTCCCTGAACAGTGATCTGTATGTCATCCATTGGCAAGGTGTAGCTGCGTATGTAAACCTCGTATGGCATCCGTACGGCGAGATTTTCTCGTCGGCTTGCAAAAATGGACATAGAATGGATCCATGGGCTCAAATATTCATGAAAACATATATACAGTCTATATATACAGTATATATGTTTATTTATATTTAATACAGAGCTAAATATCAGAAAAGCCGGTAATTCAATTGCCGATTTTTGCTATCTCCTTATCAAACCCAACAGGATATGAGACATGGTTTACATACAGTAAAACATTTCATATCCCTTATTTTTTTACATATCCCTCCCTAATAATGTAGGAAGTGTCTGTGTGCAAATTTTGGGAACTCTAGGTGTTAAAATAAAGGGTTAAATCACGGAAAAAAATGGCATGGGCTCCCACGCAATTTTCTCTGCCACAGAGGGAAAGCCAGTGAATGAGGGCAGATATTAATAGCCTAGAGAGGGACCATGGTTATTGGCCCCCCCGGCTAAAAACATCTACCCCCAGCCACCCCAGAAAAGGCGCACCTGTAAGATGCACCTATTCCGGCACTTGGCCACTCTCTTCCCTCTCCCGAGAAGCGGTGGGATATGGGGTAATAAAGGGTTAATGTCACATTGCTAATGTAAGGTGACATTTGGCCTGGTTAATAATGGAGAGATGTCAATAAGACACCTATCCATTATTAATCCAATAGTAATAAAGGGTTAAAAAAACACACACATTATGAATAAAGTATTTTAATAAAATAAACACACATGGGATTTTAACATCTTTATTGTACTCTCAATCCATCTGACGACCCTTGTCATCTAAAAAAAAGGGAAAATAAAAAAGCAACAATATCCCATACTCATATGAACTCTAGCGTGGGAATTTTTCTGAATATTTTCCCATGCTAGAGTTCTTATGAGTTTATGCCACCACGGGGCGCATCACCGCAAGTCTACAAAGCTATGTTCCCCTGCATTCCATTCATTCCCCAGTTTTTACAGCCAGGGGCAGCTGCATTAGCAGGCTCCTTGTTGTAAAATTATTTAACCCATTCAGATGGATTTACATTGTAGGACATGACTGTATGGCGGACAGGCATGGGATATTGTTGCTTTTTTATTTTCCCTTTTTTTCAGATGACAAGGGTCGTCAGTTGGGTTGAGAGTACAATAAAGATGTTAAAACCCCATGTGTATTTATTTCATTAAAATACTCTATTCATAATGTGTGTGTGTGTTTTTTTAACCCTTTATTAATATTGGATTAATAATAGATAGGTGTCTTATTGACATCTCTCCATTATTAACCAGGCTTAATGTCACCTTACATTAGCAAGGTGACATTAACCCTTTATTACTCCATATCCCACCGTTACTCGGGAGAGGGAAGAGAGTGGCTAAGTGCCAGAATAGGCGCATCTTACAGATACGCCTTTTCTGGGGTGGCTGGGGGCAGATGTTTTTAGCCAGGGGGGCCAATAACCATGGTCCCTCTCTAGGCTATTAATATCTGCCCTCACTCACTGGCTTTCCCTCTGTTTTTTTCCGTGATTTAACCCTTTATTTTAACACCATAGAGCTCCCAAATTTTGCACACAGACACTTCTTACATTATTATTGAGGAATATGTAAAAAAATAAGGGATATGAAATGGTTTACTGTATGTAAACCATGTCTCATATCCTGCCGAGATTGATAAGGAAATAGCAAAAGCCGGCAATTGAATTACCGGCTTTTAAGCTATATAGCTCTGTATTAAATATAAATATTAATATATGTGTGTGTGTGTGTCAATGATATATATATATATATATACATATATATATATATATATATGCACACACCTATATTATGTGTAGACATTTATTCCATCTATTCTATTCTAACCTGTCAGTGTGATTTTACTGTACACCGCACTGAATTACCGGCTTTTCTATAGAACACCGGTGCATATTTCTCGCAAGTCACACTCATGGTCCGTGTGTAATAAGTATTTTTCTCACCCCAGAGTCTTTCATTGGCGGATTTTTTGAGCAATACGCTGACAAAGGCAGCATTCTGATTTTCTCAGCCTGTAAAATACGGCCGAGAAATATACGGCAGATAGGAGCTGCCCCATAGAGAAACATTGGTCCGTGTGCAATGCGTCATTTTTGCACCTCTCATACGTCCGTATTCCTCTCTAGTGTGACCACGGCCTTACTCTAGAGATTTTAATTACATTGTGGCCATAATAAAACAAAATCTTCCATTATTACAACAGGATAAAAAACTGGTGTCTGTATTGAGTGGAGGAGTTAAATTCGTAGCTAGGAAATCAATGACAGCTAATAAATTGTCTCCCAGTACATTCAATATTCCAAACAAACACACTTGGTTGGATGCACAAGGTTGCCATAAATGCGGCTTACCTAGATGTTATGCCTGCAAATTTGTCATGAAATCACGGGTTTTTTCTTCAATGCATTCAGCCAAAGAATTTAACATTCTTACATTTTTAAATTGTAACACCAAGTTTGTAGTTTTTGTTTTAACCTGTGACAGCTGTAAGCTACAGTGTATTGGTTTAACCTGTCATAGATTAAAATCGGATTCTATACCTACTACAGAGATGAAAAAGAAAAAAGCCCTTTCAGGTGTCTCAAGCAGGGGCGCCGCAATCATGAGGCAAGTTGAGTCCTTTGCTTCAGGTGGCAGTCCTCATTGAAAGACAGGGGGCAGCAGAGCGGCAGTCAGAACACGTGCCGACTCTCCATAATCCCTGACATTTGCTGAGTGTCACTAGTGCAGTGTGCGCCCCTGCTCACAACCCACAACCTAACCGTTAGGTTAGTGTTATGATCTGGTGGCCTAGGAGCCGCATGAGACGGACTCTGGAGAAGGTGGTCCCTGTACTGACCGCAAACCCTGAACCTAGCAGCGCAACTAGAAGTAGCCGTGGGGGGTACCTAACACTCCCTAGACCCCTCAGCACAGCCTAAGATCTAAATACCTCTAAAGACAGAAACAGGAAACCTATCTTGCCTCAGAGAAAATCCCCAAAGGATAGATAGCCCCCCACAAATATTGACTGTGAGAGGAGAGGGAAATAACATACGCAGATATGAAATCAGATTTTAGCATAGGAGGCCATACTAGCTAAAAAGAAAGAATAGAACAGAGTACTATGCGGTCAGTATAAAAACACTAGAAAATATCCACCGCAGAAAATACGGATCACCTCATCTGACTAAAGACATGGGGGGTATATCTGCATCTCCAGAGAAATAGCTAGGCTGCAAGAAATCCTTCACAGACTAAGCTAGACAAGACAAAAACATGAAAATGCACAGAACTATAAGGTCCACAGCAGGTGGACAGCAAAAACAAAGCCAGGACTTATCTTTGTAGAAAAGCACAGCAAACTGGATAGACCAGCAGGGAAGTGAATCCTTCAAGAACAAAGGACAACTGGCGCTGACTAAAGGATCCTGCAAAGCTATATACCCCAGTCAGTTTTGCAATTAGTAGATACACCTGTCCACTGCTGCAGTCCAGGCACAACTGCATTACCCTCTACAACCACCGGAGGGAGCCCAAAAGCTGAATTCACAACAGTACCCCCCCCCTTGAGGAGGGGTCACCGAACCCTCACCAGAGCCCCCAGGCCGATCAGGATAAGCCCGATGAAAGGCACAAACCAAATCAACGGCATGGACATCAGAGGCAGAAACCCAAGAATTATCCTCCTGGCCATAACCCTTCCACTTGACAAGGTACTGAAGCTTCCGCCTCGAAAAACGGGAATCCAAAATCTTCTCAACAACATATTCCAAATCCCCATCGACCAATACAGGGGCCGGAGGATCAACAGAGGGAACAACGGGCTCCACATATTTCCGCAACAAAGATCTATGGAAGACATTATGAATAGCAAAAGAGGCCGGAAGCGCCAGGCGAAAGGACACCGGATTAATTATCTCAGAATTCCTATAAGGACCAATAAATCGAGGCTTAAACTTAGGGGAAGAAACCTTCATAGGAACATGACGGGAAGATAACCAAACCAGATCACCAACCCGAAGCCGGGAACCAACACACCGACGACAGTTAGCAAAACGCTGAGCCTCCTCCTGAGACAGCACCAAATCGTCCACCACATAAGCCCAAATCTGCTGCAACCTGTCGACCACAGAAACCACACCAGGAAGGTCAGAAGGCTCAACCTGCCCAGAAGAAAAACGAGGATGAAAACCAAAATTACAAAAAAAAAGGCGAAACCAAAGTAGCCGAACTAGCCCGATTATTAAGGGCAAACTCGGCCAATGGCAAAAAAGCCACCCAATCATCCTGATCAGCAGACACAAAGCATCTCAAATAGGTCTCCAAGGTCTGATTAGTTCGTTCAGTCTGGCCATTTGTCTGAGGATGAAATGCAGAGGAAAAAGACAAATCAATGCCCAGCTTGGCACAAAAGGCCCACCAAAACCTAGAAACAAACTGGGAACCTCTGTCGGACACAATATTCTCCGGAATACCATGCAAACGTACCACATGCTGAAAAAACAATGGAACCAAATCAGAAGAAGAAGGCAATTTAGGCAAAGGCATCAAATAAACCATCTTAGAAAATCGGTCACAGACAACCCAGATAACCGACATTCTTTAGGAAACAGGAAGATCGGAAATAAAATCCATAGAAATATGCGTCCAAGGTCTCTCAGGGACCGGCAATGGCAAAAGCAACCCACTAGCGCGGGAACAGCAAGGCTTAGCTCGCGCACAAATCCCACAGGACTGCACAAAAGAACGCACATCCCGTGACAAAGAAGGCCACCAAAAGGACCTACTAACCAAATCTCTGGTACCAAAAATCCCAGGATGGCCAGCCAACACCGAACAATGAACCTCAGAAATCACTTTACTAGTCCATCTATCAGGAACAAACAGTTTCCCCACAGGACAGCGGTCAGGCTTATCAGCCTGAAATTCCTGAAGAACCCGTCGCAAATCAGGGGAGATGGCAGAAAGAATCACCCCTTCCTTCAAAATGCCGACCAGCTCAAGAACCCCAGGGGAATCAGGAAAAAAACTCCTAGAGAGGGCATCCGCCTTAACATTCTTAGTACCAGGAATGTACGAGACCACAAAATCAAAACGGGAGAAAAACAGGGACCATCGAGCCTGTCTACGATTCAGCCGTTTGGCAGACTCGAGGTAAATCAGATTCTTATGATCGGTCAGGACCACAATACGGTGCTTGGCCCCCTCAAGCCAATGTCGCCACTCCTCAACTGCTCACTTCATAGCCAACAACTCCCGATTGCCGACATCATAATTGCGTTCCGCAGGCGAAAACTTCCGAGAAAAGAAGGCACATGGTTTCATCAAGGAACCATCAGAATTCCTCTGAGACAAATCGGCCCCTGCCCCAATCTCAGACGCGTCAACCTCAACCTGAAATGGAAGAGAAACATCTGGCTGATGCAACACAGGGGCAGAAGTAAATCGGCGTTTAAGCTCCTGAAAGGCAGAAACAGCCGTGGAGGACCAATTCGTCACATCAGCGCCTTTCTTGGTCAAATCGGTTAGAGGTTTAACCACACTGGAGAAGTTGGCAATGAAACGACGATAAAAATTAGCAAAGCCCAAGAATTTCTGAAGGCTCTTCACAGATGTGGGCTGAATCCAATCATGAATGGCCTGAACCTTAACCGGATCCATTTCTATAGATGAGGGAGAAAAAATGAAACCCAAAAAAGAAACCTTCTGCACTCCAAAGAGGCACTTTGACCCCTTCACAAATAAAGCATTATTACGGAGGATCTGAAATACCATCCTGAC